>NC_139217.1:369522931-369934406 GCF_055691185.1 Crinia signifera | reverse complement strand
GCTCTCAGGATTAAAAGGAATGATAATTTGTATACTATTGTCTAAATAATTTACTATTTTTAGGACTTAAAGGTGCGTACCCACGGTAAGATATAGCGCAAAATCTAGCACACTATCTAGCTAGTTTGGAGTAGCATGCTAGATAGTGCAGTATATCTTACCGTGTGTACGCACTATCCGACGTACAATGCGCGCTCCCGCCGGTCGTCTGGCAGGAAGCTGCTCGGGTGAGCATGCAACTCAATCTGGCTAGAAAGCATAAGATAGTATAGTGTAGTACAGCTGCGATGTCATATCGATATGATATCTTATGCACATTGTACGTTATTTTAAGCACAAATCTTATGCTTTTGACCACTGGGAAATCATATACAATATCATACGGAACATAAATCGTACCGTGGGTACGCACCTTTATGCTCTGTGCTAATTAAAGTATTGGACAAAGGTCTGCCTGTAGTCAATAACCATTTTATTAGTGATGCAAGGTGAACATCCACAAAGAACAGGTATGTCCAAACTATGGCCCTCCAGCTGTTGTGAAACTACAAGTCCCATCATGCCTTGCCACAGTTTTGCTATTAGGGAAAGCTAAAACTATGGCAACGCATGCTGGGATGTGTAGTTTCACAACAGTTGGAGGGCCACAGTTTGGACATGCCTGACAGAACTAGCAATGTAGTGTTCATTAATCCCTGTAAAAATACTCTATGTTGAGGGTATAACTCGCCAACTTTCTGAGAAACCAGGTCTGAATTAGACGCAGAGTCTGTCACCTCTGTGTACATTTTGCAGATTTACAATAGTCATTGTGAAGATCCCAGTTCTTTTATTTACATTTCACCAGAGTGTATAAAAGTAACACTTATTCTGTACTGCATCATTGGTTTGTAACTTCTCATCTTTATACTGCTGACATGAAAATAATGGTTATATATTTGCTATTGTGGCAATTACATTTTCCACCAGAATACTTCTGTATCCAATTATTCCCTTCAAAAAGAATTAAACTATAGTTACAATGATTATGTACCATCCAAGAACAGAACTACAGTTGTACAAGGCACTATTGAAAGTGCCATAGCGTCGCACAGGAAAATCCATCATTTCAGAACGCATTTGTAGTAGGCCTAGATCTTGTCTTTTGCTTCACATCATGGGCCCCATTTAACAAGATATAACCCACTTGCTAAAGGTTACGTCCTCCTTTCAGGATACAAAAACACAGTAGTGATAAACAAGCATTAAGACCGGTTTCTCCTGTAACACTTACTGTATGGCACACATAGATGGACAGAGAGTATCGATCCCCAGTGGGGACGCCCAACAAAGCCTTCCTGCCACTGCTGTGTCTCCACCGGGTGAAAGCTTGATGCCCATGTGCAAACTAGCTATTGCACATGAATTTTACAGAGCACCAGTTACTGGCACAAATATCCTGCCAGCAAAAGAGCTGAGAACGTATCTCACTGGAGGTCATGTATCGGGATGTTGGGCAGCCAGAAGACAGCAGCATCGTAAGGTCAGGATCCCAGCACCTTCTAGGTGTACCACAAAAGGATTTCAATTGGATGCTGTGTTGGCACCATGTACTTTGAAATCGATAAGTTTAGGTTGCCTGGGGACCCAAAAATATCAATTTTACCATCTCTGTCCTAGAGCCAACTATTGTGCAAATTTCAATTTTGTGCCAGTTTTTCTTCATACAAACGTTCTTTTTCCCTGTTTAATATAATAAGAAACGTAACAGAGGAAATTGTTGAATGTGGTTTTACTGAAACATTTACAGACGAGATAGAGATAGAGATATATATAAAAAAACACTACACCCTCACATAAAAACAGGTATACCTATATCAAGAATGGGCCATCAATCAATGGCTGTCATTAATCATACTTAGAATTGACCAGTCACTGGCTAAGAAACACCTTGTACAAACAGATAAAATAAAATAGTCATCCAGCAGCAGAGCTCAACAAGAAGATTTAAAACCACAAGCCAAATTGGATCATGGGTGGGAAATAGCAGCCATCAACTCAAGAGTTCCATTCCAGTCACCTAAAACAGTTTTCAGTGGGCTAATGAATGAACAAATTATAGAAACTGAACGATCAAATAACCATCCTGCCCCCTCCACCTAATACATGCGTGTATAAATATTACTAAAATAGCACTAAAGCTGGGTACACACCTAAAAATGTATCTGTGTGTAAATAAAAATTGGCAAACAGACAACGGTTATGCAGATAATTTTTTTATATCAAATTAATGTAATCAATTTGTCTGAATGACAATTGTCTGTTTTCCAGTGTTGGTGAGCAAAGGGTTGATTGTGATTTGCTTCCATACAGTACCAGATCTTTGTTCCCACCAGACAAATTGGAGAAATAGATCTATAGTTGTTCCCAGCGTTCGTTGCATAACTTATCAAGTGCATTTAAATGTTCGCCACTGCACTGAAGTCGGACAGGCACCAGCTCTCTATATCCAGCAGTGAGTTTCCCTGCTAGCAGTGCTGCTGGCTTCCGGCATGCTTCCTGGCCGTCTTAGCAACCGGGACGCTGGTTCTCCCCACATTCTGGGTTGCCTGGCTATTCTGTCTATGCTGCTACAGCCATTTTTAATGGACTACCCATCTGCTATTTCGAGCTCCCGTGATTGGATGGACTTTATTTTAAATTAGTTTAGGCCAGAGCGTCTTCGACTGTTATAGTTTGTTGGTAGTTTATTCCTGCATACTACTACTTCCTCCCTGGCTGTGGTCCGTATTTGGAAAATTCAAACCATTTGTGGAGTCGCTGCCCGTCAGTTCCTGGAATTATCCACCTGGTCTGCCTAACTTGTAAATAGCTGGCCTGCATTCTGCCAGCTCCTGCAAACCCCATAACTTCAGCCTGGAATCCTAAACTGCTGGCCTGCATCCTCCCAGCTCCTGGCACATCAGGTCAGTCTGGAATCATTATTAGTTGTTCTGATCTCTTTATTATGGTCAAGCTCAGTTATCAGGTGACCCAGGCAGAGGGGCACAACCTGCATATTGGGTGCCTCAACCCCACATCCCCTTGTGAAGTTCCCTGGTGAACACCTCCAGCATATTAGACCCCATGCTTCTGTCCTGTATCGATTCAACCACCTGATATCTGTCCCTGGTGCGCCTGTACCCACACATTTGCCAAAGAGTCAAGCAATCAAATCCTGTCCCTTACACATAACTCACCCTAAGGAGGACATCAAAATCTACGTAATTAGATATTTTAAAAAATTACTTTGGTCTCATGAGTGGCATGAAAAAAAATTCTGATATTCTAGGATGCACTGTTTAAAAAGGTTTGGGAACCACTGTTCTATGCATAAAGTGCATCAGGCCTATTATGCCTCAAGGATTCACTCAGCAGCCAGATGCATAACCAACAATTCCAGCACCCATAGGGCCTAATTGAGAGCTGTTTGCTAGGCTACGTGTAATCGCAGCTTAGCGAACAGGTAAGTACCGCCCACGACCACAAGAATCCCCTTGGTAACAACCACTCACGTGTGGCCACAAGGAGGACGACAAAAATCATTAGATGGTCACTTACCAGCGAATGATTTCTCCAGCCTTCGGTCTGAAATGCAAGTCTACTTACTTCTCAGATGGCCGCTGTACTCCAAATTCAGGGGGGCACTCAGGCCATGTGACTTCAGTCACCCACCCCAAGCAGGCATCACCACGACCGAATTAGCAGGGGAACCCCCGTTGTTTACGGGGATGCTGCTGCCCCCTTCCCGTACTGAGCAAATGGCTTGTGTGTGTGAAACATCAGGGATGGGGATGAATTTTTACCATAATGAATGGGTCCGATTCAACCCCATAGTTATTTGGGAATAGAGTCTGGCAAAGACCCTAGCGCTGCACTTGAGACACCTTGTAAAGTGTCTGATTATGTATATGACAGCTGCTGGATAAACAGGCGACTTAATATTCTAATCAGCACCAGGTTGCCTCTTCTCTTGACTTTGGCTGTAAAGCATCTCCCCTAACAGTTTCAGAATATAGCAAGTGCAAATCACCGAAAATACAAACGGAATGACAACACCATTTACAAAAAAGATCATTCACCTTTATGGGAGAAGGATAAACAGGTTACATGTAGGCCTACACGTCAGCCAATCACCATGGCAGACGTGATCTATACTATTATTTTGCATTTCCTCTAATGTGTACAGATCAAAACATGGAGTTTTCAGGAATATTCCAACTAGTTTTCTAGGCTGATGTTATAAGACCATGGTTGAGATTTTAAGGATCAACTAAATCTAACAATAACTTTCATTCAGGACAACTTCCTGCAAATCCATATAAAGAATTAGGCACATGGTACAGCTCATAATAACTGGATGTAATATGCGTACAGTCATGCCTTTAAGTCAATTGAGGGCAGGCATTTTATAATACAGATTTAAATACCAAAAAAATTTAAATTAACAAACAATGCATGTATTTGCCACCAGTCCTGTAGAGCTGATTAACGGTTATACAAAGCATTTGCCTAGGAAATGCTTAAATTTGTTGAGAGAGAGAGAGAGAGAGAGAGAGAGAGAGAGAGAGAGAGAGAGAGAGAGAGAGAGAGAGAGAGAGAGAGAGAGAGAGAGAGAGAGAGAGAGAGAGAGAGAGAGAGAGAGAGAGAGAGAGAGAGAGAGAGAGAGAGAGAGAGAGAGAGAGAGAGAGAGAGAGAGAGAGAGATGACAGTTCAGCAACAATGAAGATTTCTATAAGCAAATATAAAGGATAACCTATGAGACTATAATTGGATCTGACAAGAGAACACCAACAGATGTAGGTCACACAGTATCCTCAAAGGCGGCTGGCACAAAAACAGAAAGAAGGGGTGGGCAGAAATCTACCCAGTGATTATGCCACACAGCATGGTACTATATTTAAAAAAGCAACTCTTCTCTCAGGGAAAACAAAAGCCTGTGCAACATTAAGAGCAGACAGTTATATTAACAACTGATGAGATGGGATTTTATTGAGGAGATTAAGGCTACTATTACCCTGTATTACAGACAGGCTTCCAAACAATGAATTTTAACAAGGGTTTCTGTAAATGAGTAAACCTTAGTACTTCTGTCTACAGATACAGAAGGCAGAGTGTCAACAACAGAAGCAGATTTGAATCATGTGCATACTAAGTTTTGCATGACACATTATACAGTCAGCACACAGAGTATGGCATTGTCAAGCCAGAACTGCAGTTGCAACATGGATGGACTTATGCTGGTTACACAGCAGAACGATTTTGTCTCAATTTCCCTGATTTCGACGTGTCATACAACCGATTGGATGTAAAAAAGTGCAAAATCGTACCGGTTTTCAGTATAATACCAATCTGCGCCCCCGGCGGTTGTATGTCGGATTGGAGATTTTACCTGCTGCACTAAAGATTTGTAATCTACCTTGAATTGGGTGCAGATAGTGGACTCCAATCAATCATGCAACCATCATACAATGTCAAGGAAATAGTTTCAGGATCGTCGCACGATTACAGTTGTTCTGGTGTGTTACCTTACATAACCTTAGCAAACAACCTAGAACACACATCACTGAATGGGGATATTGACAGCTATAAAAGAGAAATCTAAAAACAGAACACAGACAAATGGCACAGAGAAAGAAACTTCACCTACTATACCAGGCATTCCCCACCATGGTCCACAAGGCACACCAACAGTGCAGGTTTTAGTGATATCCAGGCTTCAGCACAGATGGATCATAATCACTCAGGTACTAATTAAGTCACCTGTGCTCAAGCCTGGATATCACTAAAACCTTTACGGTTGGTGTGCCTTGAGGACCGTGGTTGGGAATGCCTGCACTATACAGTACATAAAAATGTACAGCCAGAGCCTTGTTATAACTCTATGGGGCCTTATGCAACACCGGGCCTAATTTAGCGTCAGTTGTAGTTTTGCGAATCGGTACTTATGTAGTATCTGGGCTGCCGATTTTTTGATTGTATGCCTTAAGTTAAGGCATACAATCAGATGCGATGCGATATCGCATACGATGCGATGCGATGCGATGACCCGATTTTTCCATAGGATTCAATGTTAAAATGGACTGAGTCCATTTTAACATGAAATTCAATGGGAAAAAGGGGTCCTTTTCATACCCCTACTATCCAAGTGGGCATGGAGTTGGATATAAACCTGTGGCGAGCGTAGCGAGCCACCGAGCCCGAAGCGTGGCGAGCGAAGCGAGCCCCGCGAGGGGACGGTATTCTGTGTCCCCTCGCGGGGCTCGCTACGCTCGCCACGCTTCGGGCTCGGTGGCTCGCTACGCTCGCCACAGGTTTATATCCAACTCCATGCCCACTTGGATAGTAGGGGTATGAAAAGGACCCCTTTTTCCCATTGAATTCCATGTTAAAATGGACTCAGTCCATTTTAACATTGAATCCTATGGAAAAATCGGGTCCATCGCATCGCATCGCATGCGATTTGGTCGGGTGCGATGCGATGGACCCGATTTCAAAATCGGCAGCCCAGTTACTACATAAGTACCTGCGAATCTTTGCAAAACTACAGCTTGCGGCGGTAGCATGTGGGAGGCCAGCCAGCAAAGGGCAAGGCCTCCTGCAAGCCATGTCCGCTCAGTGATTTAATCACAAAATTTGCAGACTGAATTGCTACTATGAGAGTGTTTCACAATACAGTAGCTACAAACCAAGCGCAGGGTCGCCATCTTTTGGGTTGCAGCAGCTGCATGTGACATCCCACTTGCATTGTACAGAACTAGCAACAATGCTTAATAGTGTTCACTCTAGGTTTTTGTGCAGACAGGGCGCCGGGGGAAGTCATTAAAGGGGGCGGTGCCCCGCCACCACCTTCACCAAAGGGGGAGGGCCTTGCCGAGGGAGCGCCGGGCATCGCAGTCTATGGTGGTGCTGGGCTTCCCTGTACGGTGTGTCAGGGCAGACACCAGGATGTTTCAGCGGGGCGCTGCTAGAGGGGCAGGGTGCATTTTGCCTTTTTTTTAAAAAATTAAAAATAATCGGGCAGGGCGCAGCGCCCCACTAAAATAGCCTAGCAGGAACACTAATTGTCATCCCTTAGACTGCAGTTGCATTTTTTCTCAATGCACTGTCATTTTCACACTATTAACGATTCTTAGCAATTTGCATTCCAAACTGATTATTATTGTTTATTTATATGGTGCCACAAGGGTTCCGCAGTACCTGACAATACATAGATGAGCAGCAAGGAAAATAGTGATTTACAGCACAAATGCAAGTTAGGACAAGTATATGGTAAATAAGACAGTTGCAGCAGTGGACACTGAGGCAATTATGGCAGTATGACACATCAGTGGCAAAGATCTAATCTTAGAAAAGTACATGAGGAGAGAGGGCCCTGCTCATTAGAGCTTACATTCTAAAGGGAAGGGGCAGACAAACTGGGGTGACCGAGCAGGGATAAGCAAGAATTAGGGCCTTTTTTTCATTATTTTTAAGACCACTGACAAAAAAAAAAACACACCACGGACTTATTGCACCCGACTGTCTGGGGCTTTTTTTTGCATATGCATGACCTTGCACTTCAATACAATAGAGTCAATCAAGAGAAAACAAAAATATTTTAATTACAAATTTTAGATGCTATGGGGAAGACGTATGAAGCAGTGAAAGGAGCAGAGAAGTGAGCTGATGTAAAATTTGCCAAGGCAACCTATACTTTTAGTGAATGCACTTTATAAAAGGTTACCTTAAAGCTGATTTTGTTACCATGAGCAACATCGCCACACATCTCACCCCATAACTGTTAGGCTGTGTACACACCGGGCAATTCAGTGCACCAGAAATATCGTTAACCATATCGGCGGTGCCAAAGGAGAAATATGATCGCACTAAAACACAAGGATATAGTTAACGATATCATTTAGAGACAGAGTCAAATTGAGCAGCATGTACAGAGGGCAGGGAGGGTAGAGGTGGTTGTGGGAGTAGTCATTAACAATCTGTGGGAGTAGGCATCATTCGTAGTGATATTTTTTAACAATATCGCTCAGAAGGGCCAAAATCAGCTAGGTCGCTTAATATATTGCCAAATGCGTACGCACCTTTAGAATGTTATAGTTTCACATTTTTTATTGAAAAAAATAAAACAGCAGTATAGTCCCTGTACTTCCTTATACAGCAAGATAATTTTTGAATGCTTAGCTTCCAGCAGAATTACATTCTTTGTGTATTCTACAAATAATGTAGCCTTCGGATCATAGTACAGGTTTGCAGGCTCCTACTAGTCCCTACTAACTGTAGTCATTTCCACTTTTCCCAGGCTCAATAGAGAGCATAAAACACAAGTGAAATACAGGGTGCGGTTATTAATTATTTTCTAGGAACTAGATTTTGTCCAGGAAGTTGCTCTCAGTCAGCTGACTAAAGGGCCAAATCCATGTAACAAGCAAATTCATAATGCTGCATGCACCAGATTGATAGCAAATTGATGTTGTGTGACAGGAAGCTCATCACCCTCCCTTCAGTGTAGTACCACAAAGTAGTTTTTAGTAAATCACGATGTTAGTTAAAATAGTTGCAGGGTCAAATACAATTTTAACTTGCAAAGTTAATCATCCATAAGTGTTTCAGACATCTTAAGCTCAGCAGCAGTGAACAACTAGATCTGTGTCCAATTTGACAATAGAATGCAGCCGACTCATGACTGCATACAAAGATGGCCGTCAACCAACACTATTTTCCCAATACTGCCAGGAAACACGCACTCACCTCTCAGAAGATGTTTAGATACTGGAGTTGGTGTTGGTACAGGGCCTGCCATATTCTATAATGGGAAACATGATCAAGTTATGGGGAACACTTTAAACTGCAATGCAAAAAAAAAATAGCAAGTGGTGCAGCCTAGGGTCAATGACCAGGCTGGTTGGCCGATAACTATATTTCTATACATGAGCTACTGTCCAGCAATGCAAACTTTTCACCTGTTTTCCAGTTTTTTTTCGGTCTACTCCTTACAACATTTGATAAAGGCTTCCTGACCCGGTTGCTCAGAGGATGACCAATCAGCACATGTATGGGGACCATAAGCCAGTTATTAATTAATTAGCACTGGTTCTATATAGAGAATTTAACCCTTTGAGTTCCAATATGGTCTAAAAATGCCAGAGACTGTTCTTTTTAAGGGGGCGATATTTAACTAAATATTAATCCAGCGGTTCTCAAACTGTGTCCTGACCCCAAAGTGGGTCCCGGTCCTCTCAGCATAGGCTCGAGACTTAATGTTGCTGACCATCATGCTTATAACTTTTCTAATCTGTCATTGATTTAAGGAATCTGTTACTTCAGACTTCTCACATCACTTTTTTCCTCCACAATGCTGCCATGTATGTGCTCTCTGCTGACTACACATGTGATGTGATGACCTTCTGCAGTAACTTGCTGGGGTCCTGTAATTATTTTTATTGTCTGATGGGGTCCCAGAGCAAAATATGAGGACCCCTGCATTAATCCATTGATTTGGCTGTATTTGTATTTATACTAAAAGAACAGTACTGTAGCTGTGAGTGCTGCTGGAATTTGGCGGATATTTTGAGGACCTCTCACAGCAACATTGCCACTCAAAGGGTTAAATAGTAATTGTAATCTGATCAATTGCCTTCACTTTTCAAAACTAGGTAGACTCCCGCATCATATATATCATATATATTATATATATATATATATATATATATATATATATATATATATATATATATATATATATATATATATATATATATATATATATATATATATATATATATATATATATAACCTCCAGATTTTTCTGTCGCTCACTGCTGTGACTTCATGTGAATGGAAGGGGTTGTGCATGTGCTGACAAGTGCAATGGCTGGGAGCATCAAGACAGAAGCAGTGGGTGGAATTTATTCTAAAAGAAAAAAAAAAAAAACAGAAGAATGCTGAAAAATTCTTGTCATAAAAAAAAAAAAAAAAGGGGAACATTATTTTGCACAGCTTTTCTAGCCGAATTGACATACGGATATAGTCTATAGCTGCATAAAACCTTTTTTCCAGTTTAAGTTGTCATATCTGATGAGACTGCTTAGCTTATTTATCTTTGGTATGTAGAAAATACATTGACAGGTATTCAATGCCGGTGCGAGCGGCCGGCGAGGGGGTTAAACTGGGAGGATCACAGAAAACCAGTGATCCTCGCAGTTTAACCCCCGCGCCAGCCGCTCGCACTATGCAACGTACCGGGGGAATCCTCGCCGTCACAGAACGGCGAGGATTCCCCTAAACTGCGAGAGCCGCGGCTAGTGCAGCAAACTCGCTGTAATTAGCCTCGGCTCTCGCAGTTTTTGGAGGCACATTCGCAAATTCCCCCTCGCTCAAAAAACAGAGCGAGGGGGAATTTGCGAATGAGGGGGGTCAGTTGAATACTGACAGGGTGAGCAGTGACTGCGAGCAAAAAGTCCTGCTCGCAGTCACCGCTCGCCCATGGCATTGAATATATGCCATTGTCATAGGTTGCTAATAATTACAATCCAGACAAAACCACAGATATACAGAACTAGAAATTTTCCCAGAAGATGTGAAGAATGATAAAATGTAGCAAGCCACATACTGCTTTGAAGTATCTCATGGGTAGCAGATGCATTACAAGACCTGACTAAATTAAAAACTCAAACCTGTTTGTGTAGTTATGTAAAATTCCAGTGACGTTACATCTCACCACCATGGTCTGATCACCAATAAAGGGTGTTTCCAGAGTAGAAGATGCACTCATTATCCATCACACTGCTTTCATTCACTATCTTCAACTCTCAATACAAACCATGCAGTACAGGTGGTTACAGCCACACACAGCACCTGTGGCCGATTGTCATGTTTGACAGAGAAATCAGTTTGCTCTCTTCCACCAAGATCTGAACTCTTGTTTACAAACCTTAATTGTAACCCACCAATATACCTTATTTTTATGGATAATATGTCATTGTTGGATATAGAATACAGAGAACAGTAGTTCTTACTGTCAAATTGTCTTGCAATTGAAACTCATAGTTCCTTTAAACAGTGGAGCAATTGGCAGTATTCAATGTAGAAAATTCTCTGTGCATGGCGAGAGATTTTTTCTCTCGCCATACACTCGCCGTGTTCCGGAGCCTCCTGCTCCCACTATTCAACGTATTTAAGACTCGCCGCCACTCGCGGCGAGTCTTAACCCCTGCAGCGGACGAGCGTCCGCGGCAGGGAGCTGACAGGGAGCCGTGGGACGGTGGCATCCAGGGAGATTAAAGTCTCCCTGGATGCCCCAGAACATATGTGGAGGGTAGGGGGCCCCCCCGGGACCCAGGCAGCACAGGCTGCCCCCCCTATAGCCAGCGGGGGACCCAGTATTCACTGCACCCGAACGTGCATATTAACTATCGGGTGCAGTGAATATATGAATATCTAATGAGCGGCTCGAGCGCTCAGGCCCCCTGCTGGCTGCACTGTGTAAAAAAAATGAAAAAAAAAAAATGTAAAATTTTTTTTTTTTTTTATTAAATATATATTCATGTGCTATAAGCACATGAATAAAAATAACATGCCCCTTCACAGAAAAAAAAACCTGATTTTTTTACACCAAAATTAAAAAAAAAAACCCTTTTAGATTAAAAGTTCACATTCCAGCTCTCCATCAAAAGATGGAGAATTTCTACACGGAGAGAGACGGCGAATATTTCACATTGAATAGGGTGGTTCACTTTTGGAGAGCAAAATGCTCCGTCCAGGGCAGAAAAAGCAAAAATTCTCCATAAAACACGGAGAATTTTTCTCATTGAATACTGCCCATAGTTCCTTTAAACAGTGGAGAAGTGGAAATGTGTAGCAGTTATCCATAGCAATCCTATTTTAGCTAGTATTTATCAACTCATACTATAAAGACAGTGAAACACCGATTGGTTGCGATGGGCTATTTCTTTGCTTCTGTACCTTGTTGTCTACGAGTCAGTCTACAGTTCTTCCAGTTGTTGTGCTGGCCAAACACTAGAAGGAATAGGTGCAAGTCAGTGCTTTGGCCCCCAGGACTGTATTATGGATGGTAATGAAGTGTTCATTCTAGAACCCTGCATCTTTCAAAACCCGTGCATTCCTCTTCCCTGCCTGGAGTGTCGCTCTCTGCTGTGTGGCTTCTAGCATAGTGTGGTCTGTATTCCAGCACTGATATGCAGACCAGTCCTGTGCTAGAAGCAGCACAGCAGAGAGTGACACTAGGCAAGGCAGTGGCGAATTTCCATTAGGCACGGGTCTATGGGCAGCAATTGTTTGGGGGGCGGCACTTAAATGCTTGCGGTGGTATTTTCAGCTTGCAATGTACCAGCTACAAAATATACCAGTGTACCAACTACAAAATATTTCCGTTGTACCATCTTCAATAGAGTGTAAACTGGAAGGACATTAACACACTGCCCCTGTAAGCGGTCCTACATAATTAAAAACAAACCATTCATAGCGAGAGGCTTTTTTAAATAATTCTATTAAATTGGCAAACTCAAATGAGGACTTACAGCCAATCAATAAAAATTGGGGCAGCCATTACGGTTGTGCCTAGTGGCACCCTCCCCCATAAATTCGCCCCTGAGGCAGGGAAGTAGAACTGCACAGGTTTTGAAATATGTAAGGTGCTAAAATGAAAACTAGTCATGTAAAATCTACAGAGCCAGTGTAATTTTGTATTTGTTTAGGGATTGCGTGGGGAGCAGAACTGCAGGTACTCCAAATGTGTTGCAGTTTTTTTTTTTTTTACCTAGCTTGGCACGCACAGTCTATGTTCTGTCCTCCATGTACATGGGCACTAACGTGATGAAAACATTTTTAGTGCATAGTGTATCCTTTTGTATTACTGGTTTTCATTTCATCTTTACAACTGTACCTTTTGGGACAGCCTGGATTTCTCTTTGTTTCTTCCATACCATTTGGTTTGTCCATGTGCACAGTTACTTGCTTTTTGCTTTATTCAAAAATGTTATGTGGTTACTGAGCAATTTTTAAGAGTGTCTGCTTTCATAATGAGATGGTATGCAAGAAGTATAGTAAATCACAAATGGATGGAGACCAGTGTTCCCTCTAAGCCAGGCATGTCCAACGTTGGCCCTCCAGATGTTATGAAACTACACATCCCAGCATGCTTTGCAATAGTTTTAGCATTCTCTAATAGCAAAACTGTGGCAAAGCATGCTGGGATGTGTAGTTTCACAACATCTGGAGGGCCAACGTTGGACATGCCTGCTCTAAGCTGTGCGCACACAACTCGACGAGCGTGCACACAGACATTACAACTGAGCACACAAAGCAGCGGTGGTCCATTTTTGCAGTTGTGGACTCAATGTGTGTTTCACCCATTAACTACATTGTGTGCTGTGTTTTTAATGTTTAAATGTTTAATATCATTTTGAAGTAAAGTTAACACAAATGCTGAACGTCATTTTCCAGTTATTTATAAGTGACGCACAAAAATTAAAATTTCCTTCCAAAGTTGCAGTCAAAATCTTTTGCTGCACACAGCCTTCGTAAAATTAGAGGGAACATTGATGGAGACTGTAGATGAGTTTCTGTTGAAGCTCTCAAAGGAACATCTTGGTAAAAGATGGACATCAACTGTTTAAACCTGGAGTGGGGAACCTTCAGCTATTGTTGAACTACACATCCCAGCATGCCCTGCAACAGTGTTAGTATGGTCAAATAGCAAACTGTATCAGGGCATGCTGGGATGTGTAGTTCAACAGCTGGAGGGCAGAAGGTTTCCCATCCCTGGTTTAAACCATTCATGGTGGAGATGCAATACCTTGCTAAAGTCGATGGCACAGAGCCCCCAAAGTGTTGGGTTTTCTTTATCCATATTGCTGGGACAAACCACAGCCTCTCCTGATTGGCCTATTGAGTAATAAAGGAGGGATGACAATCGCTGAGCAAAATAGACTGTACCCCAACTATGGTTTCAGACCATTGATGGTTAATCAACTGTTGGCCATTCCTATACATCCTCCCACCAGTGTCTGGTCAGACTAAATAGTTTTCAGAATGCATAGTGACCTTAAACTAGGGGTGCAACACATTCAGGTCAATGAACTACAGAAAAATTGCCATACAACATTTTCAGGTCCCAGAAGTCCAATTACACAAATAATTTGGCAGGCTAGGCTATGTTGAACTACTTCTCTAAAAAGTACAAAAAGTCACAAGGATGGTATTCTGGCATTTATCCAATTACATGCCACCTTCACTCTACACCTATAATAGCAGCCATCTGAAATGCTAGCAGTGTCTTTAGTACCCCATACACTTTCTAAACATAGGCCCTTCTGAGCAATTTAATTTGTAATATCAGCCAGTGTGTACACTCTATCATTAACCGTACGTGCTCGTTAAACACGGTCTTCTGTCATCGTA
Organism: Crinia signifera; assembly: GCF_055691185.1. Lineage (NCBI taxonomy): Eukaryota > Metazoa > Chordata > Amphibia > Anura > Myobatrachidae > Crinia > Crinia signifera. The sequence goes on along the minus strand of NC_139217.1, from coordinate 369,919,970 downwards.
CATGCAGCCAAATTTAGACTACAAACATTAACAACTGCATGTTCGAAGGGAAGACAAATGTGGCAGGGCATGCGGAGAGGTGTATCCAAAGGCCATGTTAAACAAAACAGACATTGACATGGGCACTGGGGTAGCAAGACCCATATTTGTTCATGTTAACAGAATGCTCAACTGTCTGTAGGGTTCCCAATGCATAAAAATGGTCTCAGAATATGACTTTTTGGGACCACTGAGGAAGAAAAGTTTTGCAACTAAATTTGAGTTAAATGATATAATGCATGAAGTGTATTCAGATGACTTAAGGGTCACTACACTATATTCCTTCATTAGGCTAGTTACATAGGGATCATATGACCCAACCATTCCCCATTTTATGGGATATACTGAATTTACAACAGATCACATGAAAGCATACCATTCTCATTTCGAATGTGCACAGAAAGGTGGAAAGCTCTGCCACCTACATCATTTTATAACAGGCAAACAAAATGGGTTTTGAAAACATTTCCTCATTGTGATAGTATGTGAGTATTTTGGTTTCATTATACTAGTTCTTTTTCAAACAGCATTTTTCATTTTTATATAACTTGCACAAGGGAACCCACTAAAGATGTACCCAACATAACAAAATTCACGTAGGGGGCAATGATCAAATCATTGATATATAGATACAGATAAAGTGGAGAGAAACAAAGCACTAACCAATCTGCTCATACTCATTTTGTAACACTTTCACATTAAACTAGGTCACCCATTATACAGACAGGGTAACCCAGGTTTAAACCTTCTTATGACCTAGGTCAAATTGAGGTTTGGTCACCCAGGTTATAAGGTCTGGTGCTTTCACTAAGCACCTTAACCCAGGTCGACCCAGCAACAACCCGGGTTTGGAGGTGCTACCATGTCGAGACTTAATGCCACGCAGAAAATATAAAAAAATAAAATAAAAAAAAAGGTACTTGTTTCCTAGCACGGCCACAAATCTTATGGATCGTGTACCTTTAGTTAAGGTACACGATCCATAAGATGGACCCGATTTCCTTTGAAATCAGGTCCATTTGGCCGGCTAGGATAAAATATCGGGGGCATCGTGTCGGTCGGGACCGTTAACAATGGTCCCGACGCGATGCCCGCGATTTTCCCATAGGCTTCAATGTTAAAAAATATTTTAACATTGAAATCGTGTCGGGAAAGGTAAAATATCGGGGGCATCGCGTCGGTCGGGACCATTAACATAGGTCCCGACGCGATGCCCCCGATTTTTACATAGGCTTCAATGTTAAAAGATTTTTTAACATTGAAATCTTGAAAAAATGTGAAAAATGTGAAATGGGCCAATATGACCCATTTCACATTTTAGATGTCCCCGTCGTCACCCCACGATAGACGCCAACCCGAAGCGTGGCGAGCGCAGCGAGCCCCGCGAGGGGACGCGGATACCTTCACAGTTATACGCGTCCCCTCGCGGGCTTCACAGGTGTCCGTGGCGACGCGGACACCTGTGAAGTCCGCGAAGGGACGCGTTTACCTGTGAAGGTATCCGCGTGCGCTCGCCACACTATTCTATTCTCAACTCCACTCCGACGTGGATAGTAGGGGAATGAAAAGGTCGGAGGACGCGCACCGCCGCCCCTCGCGGGCTCGCTGCGCTCGCCACGCTTCGGGTTGGCGTCTATCGTGGGGTGTACGCCGTGACATTTGGGGGGGTTGGGAATATTTTACATTGAATCCAATGTAAAATCGGGTCCCAGGGACCCGATTTACATTTAATTAAAAAAAAAAAAAAAATCGGGTCCAAAATCGGTCGGTCGCATTGCATGCGACCAAATCGCATGCGATGCGATCGACCCGATTTTTCCGACACGACCACCCCGATGTAAATCGGTGTGGCCGTGCTAGGAAACAAGTACCAAAAAAAAACACAAAATCTACGAACTTAAGTTAGTTACATGCTTGAGTGACAGGCATTCATCCTGACATCAGTGAATGGCCATCAGCAGTGATTGCACGTACACACTGGAACTAGGTTAATGAAGGATCATACCACGCGGGATTTTTGGCCAGGTTTACCCGGGATTTTCAACCCAGGTCACTCCCTGGAATTTAATAACAGACCCCCTTTCACACCACCTCAAATCCGGGAAAAACCCGGGTATACCCCTTTCACACATAAGCTAGGCTTTTCATGCATTTCAGTCTTTCATCATTAAAATGGGACACTTTGCTGGCTCACAAGAATGACCTGTGAGCCTGTGATTTGATCTCCTCTTCTCCACGCACAAGTAACAGCTCCCTGACCTCCTCTTCCTTCCATGCCACCTGACTTCCCACAGGACTCTGCACTCTGTTGCTGAAAAGGAACAACATGCAGCCACTGCCTCTGCAAGCGCCTCCGCGCATGTTCCTGAGGTGTCTTCCTCTGCTGCAGCTGATGACCTCATCAGAAGACGCCTCGGCATCACATGTTTAAAACTGAAAAACCCAGGTAATACCATTCAGACATAAGCCGGGTATTATACAGAGGAGTAAAATACCGGGAAAAACCCTGGTCAATTGCAGGTGCTCAGTATCCGGGAGTGAAATCCCGGGTATACCCTTTCAGACATACGCTAGTCCCGGGTTTGGGCGCGTTCATGTGAAAAAAAACATGATTTTCGCGTATGTCTGAAAGGGGTATTTGTGTTTGACCACTAAATTCTTCTAAGATTTTATCCATTAGCAAAGCAAACCATGCTAAATACTTGGTGGACTCCTAATTGCACTAAAAGAAACGGTGTTCGACAAAAACAATGTATAACATTCATAAAGATCACAAAGCTGAAATTTAAGAACAATGTTCCATGCAACACAAAGGGGTATATTGAATGCCACCTGGCGAGCTGCGTTGGTGAGAAGTGCTGATTGCTCACTGTCACAGCTCACGGGTCAGAATTCAACTGAGCCCTGTAACCGCCGTTTCCACCTCGCTGGGTTTTTACAGCGAGGTGAAAATGGTGGGTGGCTGCCAAAACGGCGAGGCTAAATGCAGCAGGCTTCCTGCATTAGCTGCGAACCTAGCCATTCCAGGGAATCCTCACCGTCTTCTGACAGCGAGGATTCCCCTGGTATGTCGAATAGAGCGAGCGATCCCCCCCCCCCTGTATTTAGCACTGCATTTAGCCAGCTTCCCCCTTCCCTAAGAAACCTGCCTGAATCTTCTGCAATGTCACAAGATGGTCAGTGTCCCTGGCAGAGGTCTCAGGAAACAACAGCTCGGTCAGAGGGCTGGCGGCTGTCACTCTTCACTGAAAGGGCGCAGGCACGCGGCATCAGGAAATACACAATGCGCATGTCCGCGCACAGTCCTACCCACCCTAGCCACTGCACATCCACCTCCGCCACGTCCCACATGCAAAGGGGACTAGCAGAAGTTTTTTTTTTTTAAACACAGCAATGACAGGCTGCGTGCCACTCAAAGCAACTCAGCGGGCCACAGGTTGAAGACCCCTGCTCTAGTGTGTATGGGGCTGAAGTGTCTATTTTCTGTATGTATGGGACAGATCACATTCATAAAAACTCCATGGATATAAAATAGGTAGTATATTTTAGAAATGCCACTAGTCCCATTGTAGAATACTAGTCTCATTTTATTTTAGCATCACTCCCACAGTGGAATCTTACGGAGGACAGAAAAAAGCCATATTACACTTTTAAAAGAAAAAGGTGAAAAAAAAATCTGCGGATCTGAAGACTTCCCACTTGCACAAATCGAGTCTACGAAAAACATAAGAAATGCTTTTTTGATTTGCCAGGTGATCTGCAGATCCTCCAAGACGAGGCTGGAAAAAATTACAGCTCTGGTAAATTATACCCTTATATACAATAAAGGAGACAAGTAGGACAAGTACAGCAGAAAGCAGACCAAAAATAAAATCCCACCACACAGTGAAAAAAAAAAAAAAAAACACTGCAGCATGCCAGATTTGTAGTAGCATACAACAGTACACTGTGAAAACTGGAATAAACATGGCTATAGAAAGCTCAGCCAGTTTCATGTACGTCGTTCCAAAATACATGGAAACTGAATGAAAGCGCACTAATGGTGTATTTTTTTTGTTTCTCAAAGAGCCAAATCTTGTGCCGAGAATGTCCAAGATTTGTTTTAGGCGTGTACACACTCATCTTGAAATTGGCAAACACTTAAACCAGGGGTTCCCAATCTTTTTTGAATCACGGCACCCTAGAGCATCAGAATTTTTTCGCAGCACCCCTACTCCAAAAAAATTATAATTAGATTGTGTTTATTTGCGATTCTTAGGGTCAGTTATGTGGTAAAGGGCAGGATTTGCTTCTGATTGTACACATTTTATGATTGTCAGCCACCAGCACTGGTTTTGCTCAAAAATAACTAACCATTAATAATTTGGGTTGGTCCTGGACTACCAACCCAGGGCACCCCTGCAGTGTTCCCTCTAAGCTGTGCGCACACACCTTGAAGAGCATGCGCACAGACATTACAACTGAGCGCACAAAGCAGCAATGGTCCCTTTTTGCAGTTGTGGACTCAATTAATGTGTGTTTCACCCATTAACTACATTGTGTACTGTATTTTGAATGTTTAAATGTTTAATATAATTTTGAAGTAAAGTTAACACAAATGCTGAACGTCATTTTACAGTTATATATAAGTGACGCACAAAAATGTAAATTTCATTCCAAAGTTGCACAACCAAAAACTTTAGCCGCACACAGCCTTTGTAAAATTAGAGGGAACATTGCACCCCTGTATGTGTCCTGAGGCACCCCTGGGAGCCACGGCACACAGTTTGGGAACCACTGACAAACTATTTGACACCACATAGAAAAAAAAAGGGGGGGAAACATAAAAAGTAATATAAGTAGGCAGACGTGATTACTAAATGACACATTGAAATGCTGTTCAATGTACAGAATTACCTAAGCTCAAGGATAGAGCTAAAGCTGGAGAAAAAAAAATCGTAAAACTACATAAAACAATAAAAAATGCCTACTTCATCTACAAGTAGCAACTGAATGAAAGGTGAGGCGCATGAAGGAACTACTTGTCCCTGTATAAATAATTCAGGTGAAGTGTACAGCTGGCATGTGCTTATGGACAGGACAGAGTCCTGGGAGGGAAACGCAATGATCACAGTCAGTCCCTGGAGAAAATGGGGACGTGTAGCCGGACACAGGAACATATAGCTGGGTGTGCAGTCAGTGCTTGTGGCTCGGATGTGATAGATTTGGGATTTAACCAGTCATGTGACCCCAAGCATCCTTCAGTAGATAGATCAGACCACTGTGCATGCTACTACCACTACTTACCCCTACGCCTACAGTGCGCCTACCTTCTCCACTTGTTGCTGCATGATAACGGGCACCAGAAACACCAGCACTGCCCCGAAAGTGACCAGCAGCAGGCCGACCACCCCCAGCGCTATGGACTTCTTATTGCTGGCTGTCATGGCTCAGGCAGGCAGCGGCGTAAACACAAGGTGGACTGGAAGCCGGTGTCCCACTCAGCTTCTCTTCCAGCAACACGGGAGACATCCTCTCACTGTGTTTTATTGCACTGGGAAGGCATAGGACCGCCCTGAGCACGCTTACTCAAACTCACACCACTCTCCAGCGCTGCACTGGGTTTGGGAAGGCCCCACCTGGAGGAGGAGGCTGGAGCTCGGGCCGGCCCCGCTGCTATCCGCCCGTCCGTCCCTCAAGTCACACACATGACATAACATAAGTGTATCATGTCACCGACCATCCAGTGTCATCATGTGAGTGTTGAAGTCACATCTGCTATTAGTCCCCGAGCTACAGCAGTGACGTGTCAAACTCTCTGTAGACGGGTATCCCGAGTGTTACTAGCATGCATAGTATTTATACCATATAATAATATCACAAGCCTGTATATCAGTAACTGGAAGCATGCTTCACATTTCCTACAAAAAAAGAAATAAGGATAACTTCCAATGACATTCTCTGTTCAACCTCTACATTGTGCCCACTTGGTGCTGATTTGTTCTGCTTCTGTCAATACAATTATATTCTAAAAAAATCATATAATACATAGTAACAATGGGCGGGATGCTCTAAACCAGAAATGTGCTAAAAACACTGTTATAGGGTTTTTTACCGCATTTCTGTATTCTCTAACCCCCCTCCGCAGTGTCAGTGCTGGAATTTGGAATTTATTGTATATATATTAGCGCAATCTTCCCATTTTTCCTCTTGGATAATATACATGCTGCGGAGGGAATCGCCAGCAAAAGCTGGTGATTCCCTGCAGAAGCCTATAGGATTCCCTTAATGATCAAGGGGGAGATTCTCTAAACTAAAAATGTGGTAAAAACCCCAGTTATTGGGGTTTTTACAGCATTTTGGGATGCTCTAAGCCCGGTGGGGGGGCATCGCCAGAAAAATATGGCCGCCCCGCACCGTCCCACCGCCGACCCCCCTTACCTGTGTCTGGGCAGCACAGAGCTGTGCTGCCCGAACCTGTGAACTCCTCCTCCCTGCACTATGATCCTCTTCCGGGTGCAGGGAAGAGGAGACCCCGGCGCAGCAGCAGCAGTGCCGGGTAAGGGAGGAAGGGTAGAGCTGCCTGCTGACTCACCGCAAAGGACAGCTCTTACCGTAAGAGCTGTCCTTTGCCATAATTATCGCATAGTGCATATGCGATAATTATGAATGCGGTAGCCGGCGATAGGGGGCGCGGATGTTAAAATACCCCCCCCCCCCCCCCAAAAAAAAAATCCAGTTTTGATTTAAATTCATTAACAGTAGTTTCTGTAACCACCCCCACTGGCAATGAGTTCCAGAATTTTACTGCTCTAATGGTGAAGAGCAGTAAAAGTAAGTACATTACTTTGACTTAATGGATTCATTCATATATTCTATTGCAGATAATGTTTTCTTTTTTTTTTATCAATTTTCTTTTATTGAAGCATTACAGATCAATGAGATAGAGGTACAATGTGTACAAAGGTATAAACACAGTTCACTTAAAACAAGGTGTTTGTCGGTAAAAGACAATAAAATAAAATAGGATAAAATAATAATAATACACGTGACATTTTCACCGTGCAATAGCATTCCACAAAAAGTCAGTGAACATACAGGAAAGCAAATAAAGTACAAAGATTATATAAAATGGGAATCACAAGAGAAGCCTGGGTCCACGCCATTTATTAACTCCATTACACGCACTGAAAAAGTGGAGTTCCAGAGTAAATAGTATTCTATGAGATTGGGGGGTCCTGTGCACATACCCTAGTCTCGTACCATAATGTGTTTTTAAAACAGTTTCCAATTTGGCTCTTTAATGTTGGAGATAGGGTGTAAATGTAGCTCTCCCAAGTGTCAAAACATTTTTCAGTGAACTTTTCGGTACTCTTTACCTAGATGGGCGCCCGTCGTGGTGATCGCGGGTACATTTATGTCTGGCCGCGACGCGACCGACGCGATGCCCGTGATTTCCCATTGAAACCCATGTTAAACATGGAAATCGCGTCGGTCGCGTCGCGGCCGGCCATAAACGTACCCGCGATGCCCGCGACGCGATGCTCCCGATTTGCCATAGGAATCAATGTTAAAAGGCCTGATGGACACGATTTTACTGTTCAATGCCTCAATGGACCCGATTTGGCCATAGGAATCAATGTTAAATGGGCCACAGAGCCCAAATAAGCACAATTAACCCTTAAATGTCCCCCCAAATTTTTAACGCCACCCCACGATCCACGCCAACCCGAAGCGTGGCGAGCAGCGGCGGTACGCGTCCTCCGACCTTTTCATGCCCTACTATCCACTAGGGCGTGGAGTGAGAATAGAATAGTGTGGCGAGCGCAGCGAGCCACCGAGCCCGAAGCGTGGCGAGCACAGCGAGCCCCGCGAGGGGACGCGGATACCTTCACAGTTATACGGTCCCCTCGCGGGCTTCACAGGTGTCCGTGGCGACGCGGACACCTGTGAAGCCCGCGAGGGGACGCGTTTACCTGTGAAGGTATCCGCGTCCGCTCGCCACGCTTCGGGCTCGGTGGCTCGCTGTGCTCGCCACACTATTCTATTCTCACTCCACGCCCTAGTGGATAGTAGGGCATGAAAAGGTCGGAGGACGCGTACCGCCGCCCCTCGCGGGCTCGCTGCGCTCGCCACGCTTCGGGTTGGCGTGGATCGTGGGGTGCCGTTAAAAATTTGGGGGGACATTTAAGGGTTAATTGTGCCTATTTGGGCTCTGTGGCCCATTTCACATTGATTCCTATGGCCAAATCGCGGGCATTGAGGCATTTTACATGAAAATCGCGCTCAATCAGCCTTTTTAACATTGTTCCCTATGGGAAAATCGCGGTCATCGCGGGTAGCAGATTTTTATGTACCCGCGATTTACCCGCGATGCCCACGATTTTTACCCCCGACGCCCGCGATTTCAATCGCGGGCGCCCATCTAGGTAAAGAGTACCAACTTTTCTTTTGGTAGAGAAGCTTCAAGCCACTCCATTCGGAAAATGTGAAATAATTTGTTTAAGAAAAGTGAGAACGGGGGAGCTGTAGGGTGCAGCCTTGAGTTGAAGAATACACTTCTTGGCAACTGCGGACAGGATGATCTAGAATAGATAATGTTTTCTATCCTACTTTCAAAATCAAGGAGCTTTACTTGTTTTATATTTCTATGTAAAATGTCACACAGACACCAATGGAAGAGTGACACACAGTGGCAGTACTGAAAACATATTATACATGCTTGGCATTTTTTGTACAACTCATGGCATCTCTCTGCTCAGAGCTTCCTAGGTTAGGCATAAATACACACAGGGTCCAGGGGGCCCCATAGCACAGGCGAAGTAGGAGAGAGGATGGTTTGTCACTATGTGGTGCACCTTTCGCAAGAAACACAAGTTATTAAAATATACCTTTTATTAGTTTAATATAAAAAAACTGCGAGATATGACAAACAACAAAAAACATCGGTACTTGTGTATTATAGCGGCGCCCCCGATGTGCATCGCGCAATGTTTGTTGAGAATAGAAAGTGTGGCGAGCGCAGCGAGGCGAGCCCCGCGAGGGGACGCGGATACCTTCACAGGTATCGGAGTCCCCTCGCAGGCTTCACAGGTATCCGCGTCCCCTCGCGGGGCTCGCTGCGCTTGCCACACTTTCTATTCTCAACTCCACGCCGACGTGGATAGTGGGGGTATGAAACGGTCGGAGGACGCGTACCGCCGCCCCTCGCGGGCTCGCTGCGCTCGCCACGCTTCGGGTTCACGTTTATAGTGGGGGGGTGGCGTGGGGGTGCATTTCACATTGTAAGCACCCATTAGGGTGCTTATACAATGTTTAATCGCATCGCATTGTATGGCATTGTATGCCATGTACAATGTCATACAATTTTTAAATTGTATGACATTGTACAGTATCGCGCGATATCGCGTCGCATCGCATACCATCGCATGCCTTATGGTATGCGATGCGATGGGCGCCGCCAAAATACACAAGTATCAAAACATCAATACACCGTGTGTTTGCCTCCTTGTATGTGGTTTTAACGTATATGTCAAGTATCACTTTCGGAGTCCTTCCCTTTTTAGGAAAAAGATAATATTATTCTATATTTGTGGGAGGAAAGGTGTATTTATACTTATTATTACAAAATAAGTCTGTGTGTGTGATCAATGTGTTACTATTGAATAAATCCTACAGACTCATAGGTCTGTTCTGTTAAATGGATTCAATTTATGTGATTTTTGTCAATATGTATCAGTTAGCAAGCTTGTCTGCTGGTAGATACCAATTGAATCAATATGTTGCTAATTCACTGTAAGACAAGAATAACCGTCCTAGTCAGAAGCTTAAATCAAGCAAAAGCACAGAAACCCTGCTGATTTACTAATCAGTAAAAAACTCTTGTTACTATGACAATAACGGCCCTTATTTGATTTAGGACCGCAGTGGTCTTTAGCTCCACATGTTGGGTGTCTAATGCCAACAGTTGTACTGAAATTAACAGGTTATATAGGGCGGGATGTAGTAATATACATCGCCGCCCTTCGCCAGGTGTCCGCCGCGATGCTGCCGCATATGTACTAACATATGCGGCTGGCATCGCGGTGCAGTAACGGAGACCCCCCCGCGATACCTGTACTGTGGTCTGCGGGGAGTCTCCGTCTCCTCCCTGCCGGCTCCAGGTAAGCAGGCTGTCCCCGGCGCCTCCTCCTCCCCCCTGCAGCCGGAAGGACGACCGGCTTCGTTGATAGGGGGAGGAAGGGCTTACCTTCCGGGGTCCTGGAGGACCTGCAAGAAGGTAAGCCCAAGTGAGGGGGAAAGTCGGGGTCGGCGAGGCGGCGGGGTTGCGGCGACGCGGCGGGCGGCGAAAAGAAGCCCGTAGGCTTCTATAGGGTATCAGCGAAAACGGGGCGGACGGGTAATAGTACATAGGAAAATACGGTAAAACCCCTGTTTTACCGCATTTTCCCTTTAGTACATCCCGCCCATAAACTTGTGTTAAAAATATGTGGAATAATATTTTAAATCACTCTGGCTTGTTAGTTTGACATATCATAAGGAGGGACGCTGTCACAGGGATTTAAATAGGATAAATAATGGTATGCACGTTGTTATATTATTAGCAGGCTATAGCGGGGAGAATCGCTACCGCCTTTCGCAGAAGATCCCTTTGTCAGGATGGCGCTGCCAGGCAGTTCAGCGGTCACAGGCTAGTGAGCCAACTGTGCCTAGACCTTGTGCCACAGCTAGATACAAGCTGATTCAAGACAGATGACACATTGATCACATTAGAGTCCTTACAAGGACTGAATAGACACACACACACAGACAACAAGTGAGGTGACACACGGAAGACGCCCGCTTCGCAGTTCTTCCTCAGGGCAACTCACCTTTGTCTGTGGTAGCACACCCCTGCAATCAATACCTATATTTATTAGTTATATTTAGCAGGGGGCCACCTCCATATATGACCATTGAGACTCTCCCGGTCTTGTGCGACAGACCCCCAACCACAAGCTGGCCCCATAGCACACCCTGCACCCTTTTTTCAATGCTTACCCTCTAAAGTCCAATAACAGCAACAGCAGCGTAGCAGAAATTACCAGGAAAATGGCGTGGTGGCTATTTTCATGGTGTTTTGTACATGTACAGTAGGAAAAGCGTAGGAAAAATGGTCCCACTACATATTTCTGTAGACCTGTGCACAAGACTCTGGGACAGTGCTAGGGTCTCCTAGTGCCCAGAATCTATTCTATGTTAGCTAGAGAGGAACGGGCCCAGACAGATACTGTACACAGACCTCCTCCCCGGATGAGACCCTGCATAAACCAGTGATGTGCAGAGAGGTTAGTGGCTGAGGAGGCAATGGGGGAAATTTACTAAGAAGACTCAGTCGTATTCATATTCTTAATACGAATGAATAAGACTGGCAACAGTCGCTAAATACCTATTGAATACCGATATTGGCCGCTTAGCGGCCTAGCGACTCCTGCGTGTCAAGGTAGGTAAGTATGTGTATGTATGGGCTCAGTGTGTAATAAACTTCTACTTTAATGCTACATGTGTTTTTTTATTTAGCTATTTGTACTGCTGTGGGACTACAAGTCCCAGCAGGCCCTTTAATGCCCTGAATGCTGGGACTTGTGGTTCTCCAAGTCCCTGCATGCGGTGCATGCTTGCAGGGACTCATAGTTCCACAGCAATACACAATAGTTGTATCTATTTTTTACTACACAATCAGCCATGTGTCCAATGCCCATGGGCACTGGGGACAGCTCCAGGCTTCGGTCTGTGCAGTTAAATTCTGGAGGGGGGGACCCTTTCATTGGGAGGGTCCTCGCTTTCCCAGGATCCCTGCCTAGACTGACCGGTTAGGGATTAAATGCTTTGGCCGGGGGACCATATATAATAGTGTCCCCCGGCTGTGGCATTACCCTGCTGGCTGGTTGGGCCTGGTGTTGGTTTAAAAAAATACGGCGAGACTATATTTGTTTTGTTCCCTGATTTTTAAAAACCAGGATTGGCTTTTTGACCCTGGGGCTGGTTACGGAGGCCATTGGGAGGGGGGGGGGGGGAGTTTGCCACGCCGTTTATTTAAATTATTGTTTTTATTTACTTTTTTCACTGACGCCGTGCAGGCTTCTGGCAAATACGCTTGGAAAATGAAATATATTTCCCAGGCATATTTTACTGGCAAATAGCGGCCGTATCCCGTTAATTAGCGGCCGTATGTTACATACGGCCACTTAGTAAATTAGAACGTATTTTCGGCATAGTAAATGCCGAAAATACGAATAAAATAGGCGTATTATCGTATACAAATACACCTAATTTAGCCGTAATTGGCTTAGTAAATTTTCCCCCAATGACTAGTATCAGAGCCAACTACCCCCACCACAACAGGACACTACTACCCACAATTAGGACAGCGAAAATGGGACTGTCACTTGAAAATTTGAAGAATTCAATTTCCTATTTTTAATAGCCAAAGCCCCACGATCTAGGGAAAGCTAGTGCGAGCACTAGATTTTCTTGCGAGCGATCACTTAGAAAGGGGGCTAAAATTGCAATGTGTATGTGCCCCTTCAGAGCTATGGGCTTCAATCCTGACCAGGGAACTGTCTGTAGTTTGTTTATTCTCTCTGTGTTTGCGTTTATTTCTTCCAGCTACTGTGTTTTTCTACCACATTCTATAAAGATAATGATAAATGAATTGGTTACATGTGTGTTGATTCCGGCAGAGCCGGCCTTATCCAATTTGATGCTCTAGGCAAGATTTTTGTTGGCACCCCCTAGTAGATGATCACTCGCACAGTGTGTTCGTTGGCAGGCACATTGGTTGACCTTGCGTACACGCCGGTGCGAGAATGAACACTTAAGTATGCGTGCAGTTTGAGGCCACTCTCCATAGCTGGTTGTTCGCATGTGTCATAGACGTGCCTTCAATGCCTGGGTGTGTGTGGGTATCGTTCGGTCGGCTGTGTGCATATGTGCGTGCATACGAATCAACCAGAATAACCTCCATAAAACATCAGTGTAGCTGCGTGCCCTGGTTCACAATAAGCATAGTGAAGTATCTAAAAGGCCAAACAGACCCCAGAACTATTACCTATTATAAGGAAGTAGGAAACAGCGCCCTCTAGTGTAATAATTTTGAATCCAATATCTGAAAAAAAAAGGTAACTGCTCATCAATAGTGGTATTTGAGGAACATCATTCAGAATTAGAGATGTGCACCGGCCACTTTTCGGGTTTTGGGTTCTGATTACCTTGAGGTTTTGGGTTCTAATGGGTTTTGCCAAAACACCTTCTAAGTGTTTTGTGTTTGGATTTCTTGGGTTTTGGGTTCTGATTTTTTTGTTAAAAAAAGCATAAAAACTGCTAAAATCGCAGAATTTTTTATTTGTTTTGCTCCTACGCTATATTAACCTCAATAACATTCATTTCCACTCATTTACAGTCTATTCTAAACAGCTCACACCTTACAATATTGTTTTTAGGGCAAAAGGTTGCACCGAGGTAGCTGGATAACTATGATAAGCCACACAAGTGTGCGGCACAAACACTAGACTGATATGGCACACTTAGCATACCCTCTAGGCTGATACTGCACACCTAGAATTACCCCTGGACTGATATGGCACAGGTAGCATCACCCCTGGACTGATACAGCACATTTAGCATCACCCCTGGACTGATATGGCACACTTAATAGCACCCCTGGACTGATACGGCACACAGCATCACCCCTGGACTGATATGGCACACAGCATCACCCCTGGACTGATATGGCACACAGCATCACCTCTGGACTGATACAGCACATTTAGCATCACCCCTGGACTGATATGGCACACTTAGCATCTCCCCTAGTCTGATACGGCACACCTAGCATCACCCCTGGACTGATACGGCACACCTAGCATCTCCCCTGGACTGATATGGCACGCTTAGCATCACCCCTGGACTAATACAGCACACTTGGCAGCACCCCATGAATTATACGGCAGACTTGGCTTACCCCAGGAATTATACGGCACAGATGGTGGCACCCCTGACCTGATACAGCACACATGGAATTATACAGCACAGATGGCGGCACCCCTGGACTGTTACGGCACACATGGCAGCAGGCATGGAATTATACGGCAGACAAATTCCTGCAGTAAAAATAAAAATGTGTATTCTTTTAATTATAAAAAAGAGCAGCACACCTTACTTAGCAACACCCCATGAATTATACAGCACTCTTGGCTCACCCCTGGACTACAGCGCATTTAACAGCCCTTGCAGTAAAAAAAAAAAAAACACCTTACATTTATTTTCATTAAAAAAAAAGGGCAGCTCCCCTGGTCTGATATGGGACACATGGGGCACCCCTGGAATTATACGGCACACATGAGGGCACCCCAGGACTGATACAGGACACATTGGGGCACCCCTGGACAAATACAGCACACATGTGGGCACCCCTGGATGGATACAGCACACATGTGGGCACCCCTGGACTGATAGTACTGGTAGCCAGTGGAAACAGCAGATTGGAATTATATACTGCAATAAATACTGGTAGCCAGTGGCAACAGACTGGAATTATATACTGCGATAAATACTGGTAGCCAGTGGAAACAGCAGACTGGATTTTTATATACTGTGATAAATAATACTGGAAGCCAGCGGCAACAGCAGACTGGAATTATATACTGCGATAAATACTGGTAGCCAGTGGCAACAGCAGACTAGAATTATATACTGCAATAAATAAAATACTGGTAGCCACTGCCAGTGGCAACAGCAAACTGGAATTATATACTGTGATAGGTACTGGTAGCCAAGGGCAACAGCACACTGGAATTATATACTGCAATAGGTACTGGTAGGCACTAGCCAGTGGCAACAGCAGAGAGCAGACTGCAGCAGACACTAGGCAGTGCAGGGCAGGCAGTGGCACTAGCAGCACCAGTGGACTATCACACTGTGACTGACTATACAGGAGCAGACTCAGCAGAGGCAGGCCCCAGCACAAAGGAGAGACAGAACACAGCACCAGTCATCCTTGCAATGGTGATGTCTTGATCACTGAGCAGTACACAGCAGCACGGGCCCCAGCAGAGACCACACACAGCAGCAGCACACCCTTCCCTACCCTTCTCCGAGATTGGAGTGAAGATGGCGGCGCGAGGTTGCGGAATTTAAGGGTTCCGTGATCTCGCGAGAATCCGACGCCGGGCGATGACCTTTTGCCCGTGCGCCCGGATTCCAGTCAGGCAGGAAGCGCCGAGCACTGCTCATATCCGGGCCCGGATTGATGATGTCCGTGCTGGCTCGGATCTGGGGAATCCGAGCCCGCACATCTCTATTCAGAATATATATATATATATATATATATATATATATATATATATATATATACATACACACACACACACACACATAAATACATATATACATACATAGTACATGTATATATATATATATATATATATATATTTGTAGTTATCTAAAAAGCCAAGCAGACCCCAGGCATGACCTGGCAATAAAAAATAAAGAAATGAAGGCTTCACTCCGGGACTGTGCATAAGCAAAACTTTACTGGTGCGTGTCAACGCCATAAACACTTGGGGAAAAAAAACAATAGCAAATTCCTTCTCAAATGTACAAAACCATGTGCACTGGTGAATTAGATTTGGGTGGGGTTTTACTTTAAAGTGAGATCTATATAGTAGTGTAAAAATAAAGCAGCCAGTATTTTCCCTGCACAGAAACAAAATAACTCACCCAAATCTAATCTCTCTGCGCGTTACATCTGTCCCCCCCCCCCCCTGCAGTGCACATGGTTTTGTCCATTTGAGAAGGAATGTACCTTTGCAAGTGAACCAGAATAAGGGCCAATATGTGTGGAAGGAGGTTCTCTAATGCCCCGTCTATAATATAATCAGGTGATTTAGCAAGTAATCTAAAGAGTGGAGAAAAGGAGAAGTGGAGATGTTGCCCAAAGCAGGGCCCCAACTAGGGGGGGAAGGGGGCTAGAGGGCAGGTGTCCAGGTGTTGGACTTAAGGCACTCAGGGCCTGATTCAGGATTGCTCGCTAAGCAGCGTTATTTTGATTAGCTGAGAGAATTCTCTTTTGAAAATGTTATTTGAAATTCTGCTTCTGCCCGGCACCTGCCGCTCAGTGCTGCTAGGCACAACGTTGCCTGGCACATGCCGCTCAGTGCCGCTAGGCACACCCTTGCCCGGCACCCACCGCCTGCCCCGCCGTTCACCGCTGCCCACCCTGCCGCTTGGCACTCGCTGCTGCACACACGCAGGGCCGGCGCCACCACTAGGCAGCTCTAGGCATTTGCCTAGGGCGCCGGCACCTGGAGGGCGGCAGTTCGCCCCTCACCCCCAGCATGGAGGGTTAGCGAACTGTGTAAAAACCTTGCGGCGCCGGCGTCCCTGCAGTGCTGGAGTGGGCAGGGGTGTCCGTGCCGCGGGGGTACCTGCGGCGCTGTCATTGTGTATAAAGCTGGCGGCAGCCGGCGGGGTCCCTGCAGTGAATAGAAAATAACTAGCGCTTCCCGCGCCACCGCGCGCATAGCGCGTTATTTTCTATTCACTCCAGGGACCCCATCGGCCGCCGCCAGCTTTATACACAATGACAGCACCGCAGGTACCCCCGCGGCACGGACACCCCGGCCCGCTCCAGCACTGCAGGGAAGCCGGCGCCGCAAGTTTTTTTCCCAGGACCTTCAATGCTGTTAAGATGGCCCTTCTTTCTGGCCCTGTGAATCCATTTGGAGATGGATTCTGGCAGGAATGAGGGAGATGTGGGGATAGATGGGCTAAGAGATGAGAAAGAGAAATAGAGAAAAGCATATGGAGGCAGAAATTAGAAAGAGTTCGGCATGTGGGACAGAGATGAGAGGGAAGAGAGAGAGAGAGAAACATCTGGGGTTGGTAAGAAAGAAGAAATGAGAGGACAGAGATGAGTGACTAAAGGGAGTAGGTTTGACAGAAATAAAACACATATAAGGTGTGAGCAACCCCAGGCACAATAGCTATCAACCAAAGAATAACATGTCCAAAATACTAGTATCCTTCCTCTAATATTTCCTGCTACTAAAACCCATGCCTGATTTATTTAGAAACTCATCAGTTCAGGTTGATTACTACTTTTGAAAGAAGTGATAAAATAACCAGTACAGAGTTTCCGGTAATGCTGCAGGTCTCCACTAGCGTAAGAGTCAATTAACCTACCAGTATATTTTTTGATTGTGGTGATTACTGGTGGAAACCCATGTAAGCGTAGGGAGAAAATATAAATGCCACATAGTTGGGGCCATGGTGGGAAACAAATTCAAGACCTTTGTGCTGTGAGACAGTAATGCTAACCCTTACACCAGGCATTCCCAACCACGGTCCTCAAGGCACACCAACAGTGCAGGTTTTGTAGATATCCAGGCTTAAGCACAGGTGACTTAATTAGTATCTGAGGGATTCTGATTAAACCATCTGTGATGAAGCCTGGATATCACTAAAACCTGCACTGTTGGTGTGCCTTGAGAACCGTGGTTGGGAATGCCTGCCTTACACCCAGGGGCGGATCCAGGATAAAATGACAGGGGGGCACCATGATAAAAGAGGGTTTGGGTCGGGGAGGGGCAGTGTTAGTGATGCCAGTGTACATGCTGAGAGCGGCAAAGAGAGGGTGGGAATGGGATTAAAAATAGTCCCTGGCATTTAAAGTACGCAGGCCCACCATGGCGACAAAAGTGAAGGATGTAGTTGTGCGTGTGCCGAAGGCGCGCTCCGGAAAAGGGGGTGTGGCCATTCAACAGGGGGCGTGTCCTTGAGTGTAGTGTACCACACCATATACAACTTCTACACATTATGCAACAAAATACTAGACCCCATTATACTTGCCCATTACACATAATGCCTAACGGAATGAGCCAAAATTCACATAATGCCACATGGATTGTGTCAAAATTCACATACTGTAATACCACATGGATCGAGACAAAATTCATAAAATGCCACACGGATTGAGCCAAAATTCACATAATGCCACAAGGATTGAGCCAAAATTCACATAATGCCACAAGGATTGAGCCAAAATCACATAATAACACACGGATTGAGCCAAAATTCACATAATGCCACAAGGATTGAGCCAAAATTCACATAATGCCACACGGATTGAGCCAAAATCACATAATAACACACGGATTGAGCCAAAATTCACATAATGCCACAAGGATTGAGCCAAAATTCACATAATGCCACAAGGATTGAGCCAAAATTCACATAATGCCACACGGATTGAGCCAAAATCACATAACACACGGATTGAGCCAAAATTCACAAAATGCCACACGGATTGAGCCAAAATTCACATAATGCCACACGGATTGAGCCAAAATTCACATAATGCCACACGGATTGAGCCAAAATTCACATAATGCCACACGGATTGAGCCAAAATTCACATAATGCCACACGGATTGAGCCAAAATTTACATAATGCCACACGGATTGAGCCAGAATTCACATAATGCCACACAGATTAAGCCAAAATTCACAATACGCTTCATAAACAGGGACATTGGCCCTTATTCTGATCTGTGCGGCCAGATCAGAATATGCGGCCAGGACCGTGCAGGCGAATCCCCGCCTTCCATACGGATCGCCACCTCCGTCCGTACGCGGATATGTGGCGGTCCGCATGAAAGTGGACGGGGATACGCCTCCTCCATCTTGGGAGCAGCCCCTGCATTCGATGGTCGCCGACCATCGAATGCAGGGCCGCACGCTCCACCAGCTCCCGCCACCCTAGACCACACGGACACTTGTCCGTATGAAATCATGTATGGGGGCGGGCAGCTGACATCCGGCGATGTCAGATGCCCGCCCCCTACACATGCGTCACGGCTTTATTACCATGCATACGCCCAGCGTTTGCATGGGAACGCCCATGAAACGCGGGGCGTATGCATAGGGTAATGAGGCTAAGTAGCCCCTCACGCCCCTCTCCGCCCCCTGTGCGGCGTCTAAAAAAAACGTACGGCGAAACCGCTTGCACATGCGCAGAGTGACCTCTGCACATGCGCAGACGAAAAACATCGGCGGTACGACCGCAAGCGGCAAACACCGCACCAACCAGAATAAGGGCCATTGTCCGCCAAAGGCGCGCATTAAACATTTACACCATTATGTCCATTACACGTTAAGTTACACACCATTATGCCTGTTAAAAATTATGCTACATAAGTGCTGCTTATCTACATGCTCATTGCTAAGGGTTCCATGCTCGTTGCCATGTGGGATTACATGCTCATTGCCAAGGGGGAATACATGTTCGCGGTAAATGGGGGACAGCCACCGCCAGGCAGAAGTGATAGCCACTGACAGTGGCAGAGCCTGGCTGTATTCAGAGCACTGCAGGTCCCGGCTATTTGAAATAATACCCCTCTCACACCAGAAAATACATTCCCAAGTTGACCCCTTTTACACCAGCCTAGTCCCTGCATTTTCTGGTGTGAGGGGGGGAGAGAAAACCACCCCTCCCCCACCTTTAACCAGTTATCTAATTTAACCGGCTATATCTACGGAAGCAACTGACCCATTTACATGAGACAAGTATCATATTGAAGAACTTTTGAGTGGGCTTTGAATGATTTTGGTCCAGTGAAACTGGAACGTTTGGTTCCAGGTTAATTTGCCCTCAAAGAACATGAACAGCCATGAAATTACATTTAAAAAATAAAACAATCGGTTTACCCACAATATCTCCAGAACCGATTGACCGATATGGACCAGCCTGGTATCAAATTGAAGGCCCAGCGATTTGGAATTGAATGAGATCAACCACAAGCTTCTGTGATGCCAGGGGGAGGGGGGGGGGGGGGACTGGAAGCCATCGGAACTGGGTGGGGGTCGGAATTAACGGGTCCCATATTATCATATGGGGAAAAATGTTACAGCTTTTCCAGGCGATATCTCCGGTTCCCAAGGGGCTAGTGACACAGGGCTGGGCTCGTTGGAAAGCCCTGGTCCTCAGCTACAAAATGAAATGACATGGGGGGCAAGTGCCCAGCTGAATCTGCCAATGCTTACACCATCTGTGTTGCCCAACTGCTCTTTATATGTATCTACACCCACATCCTGCTGCCATCCATTATCCCTTCTGTTCGGGGTGCCACTAAGTTCTATCCTTGTGTTCCTTCTCTTCTTTTTCTGCTTCATGTCTTCAACTGTCAACTATCAGTTGCTTTGGACCTCACTACCACTTATATGCTAATGATAATCTGATTTTTTATCATGACACCCCTGGTCCAACTGTTTCTTGAAAAATCCAGGAAAAAAAAAAGTTATTTAGGTACTTATGTAATATCTGGGCTCCCGTTTTTTTCTTATGAGACCGCGTCCACTCGCCACGCTTCGGGCATGGTGGCTCGTTGCGCTCGCCACACTATATAAAATCAACTCCATGCGTAGTTGGATAGTAGGGGTATGAAAAAATGGGGTGCATTTAACATGGAAGCCCAGATAATACATAAGTACCGTTATTTAAATACGGCATATGTGTCATGTTTAAGATCAGTTGAGGAACAGGATTCACTTCTAATTGTCCACACATTTTATTTTTGGAAGCCGCAGGTACAGGTTGAGTATCCCCTATCCGAAATGCTCGGGACCACGAGCATTCCGGATAGGGGAATTTTTCGGTTTTTGAAATAAATATTTTTAGCCATACTTACCTGTCCCCTGATGGTGTCCGGTGGTCCCTCGGCGTCCACGCAGTCCCCGGGTGTCCACAGCAGGCCTCCGGCATCTACTCTGGGTCTCCAGCGGTCCCAGGAATGCATTGCGCGAGTGTGCGCGCGCACCGGTGACGTCACCGGCACGCGCGCACACTCGCGCAATGCATTCCTGGGACCGCTGGAGACCCTGGAGAAGGTGACGGAGGACTGCTGTGGACGCCCTGGGACTTGGTAAGTATGAAAAGAGGGTTAGGGGGGTTAAAAAAAATAATAATAATTTTAATGATTCCAAAAACCACGGTTTTTGGAATAATTCGGATAAGAGATGCACGGATACGGGATACTCAACCTGTACTCGTTTTACCTATTATATTGACCAAAATCTTTTTATTGGTCCTCCTGGCCCATCAACCAAGGGCACCAATACAGGTGCCACAACACCCAGTTGGGGAACCACTGATCTCCTCAAGTAAGTATATCTCAATCTCCTGTGCTCATCATAATCTTTACTAACATCTGCAATCTCTCTCTCTCTCTACAGGATATGGTCACTAGGTCGACAAGCATTAGTCATGCAGTAAGGTCGACATGACTAAAGGCCAACATGGGTTAGGTTGACACAAGAATTAGGTCGACATGAGGAAGTTCGACAGATGTTGACATAGAGTTTTTCTCTTTTTTTGGATCCGATGTGTGCCGACAGGCGGTATTTCATGTATTACCATCCACTAGCGTAGCGAGGCTTCGTGCCTGAAGCATGGCGAACGCAGCAAGCCATGCGAGAGGACATGGTGCTAGGTTTCAGTGTCCATGTCGACATTTGAGACAAAAAAAGTATAAAACGCCACATTGACCTTCCCCATATCGACCTAATGCTTGTGTAGACCTAATGACCCTGTCGACCATACCCATGTTGACATTCAGTCATGTCGACCTAGTTGCTGTCTATCGAATGATCCATATCCCTCTCTACTGGTATATTTCCTTCAATGTTCAAGCATTGCAGCGATTACTTCCATTCCAAAAAAGCCCACAACTTACTGGACCCACTTCAATAAGGCCATTACTCACTTCTTATTCTTTTAGATGTGTCTAAAAAAACTCAATGAAAACTTCTTAAGATCTAGTAAAGGGGAAGTACATGGGTCCACCGGGTATTTCCACTGTGGCCCAGGTTAAACTTGACTGAGACACCCACTTTGAGCATCTTAAGATGTTGCAATACTGTTTGGTGCATCTTTAGATGCAACCATTCATTGCACCAGCTTCATGCTAGGTGCAGATTCCCCATCAGAATATGGCCTCCAATGAGAGCGATTAAGCATCTGAGTTTGCAACTAGTGCCCACTATACTTCCATAGGACAGACTATCTTTGTGCATTTGAATAACCACCTTCCAGTCACTGTCAGCATATTTCCATAACATGTGTCTTAATTGCAACTGTACCAGTGTTGATTTAGCTATGATTTGAGACTCAGGCACTTGGTGATAAAAGAACTCAGCATAGAACACATTGCACCGACTGTTGGCTAGTGTTGTACCTACTAAGACTCCTGTATTCTGAGCTGCATTGCATGAATAAAAACATAACATGACAACCATGGACATGGAATGACAAGTACATGGGATTGAGTAGAACAGCTTCCTGTAGCTTGCAGGAGCAGGCAATGGTGGGTTACAGGGAGAAGGCATAATACCTGCAAATCCTCCTATACCCCATTATCTGGGTGAGTAATCAGTGCCAAAGTCGCTGGGGAGACAATAAAACAAAACATAATGAACACTGGTTATTAGGATAGTGCAAATGTAAGAATAAAATGAAGGCATTTCTAAACGGAAGGCAATAACAGTTTAGAGTTAACTGGAAAGAGTACGGATTGAAAAAGGAAGAGAGCTTTAAGGACAATTATGCCATGTTTATAAAAGAGTGCATATTATAAAATTGGACTTAGGGAGTAAGCAGAGGGCACTGCAGGAGAAATCTTGTAGGGTGCATGAGAGGAAGTAAACATAGTGGAGATGAGGCAGTGGTCAAATTTTCAAGTGAAGAGGATGGTAAGATGTGTAGACATAGATGAGGCTGAGATGTAGATGGAGGAAAAGTAATTAAGGCATATTTGTGAGGATGAGAGGTTTCATCAGAATTCTAAGCTGTAGTGAAAAAAGGTGCACAGGAAAAATAAAACTAAAATTAGCACAATCATTAAGGCTAGATTACAATAGGGAGAGGCTAGAGTAAGTAAGGCCTGAAAGGAGGAGTGTATATACAGTATGTGAAGATGGAGTATAATGCGTACATGTATGTGAGTTTTGCTGGTATTCTGGGTGAAGAAGTCTGAATCATTGATTTGCAACATAGTTGACTTATGTAGGGTACACAGCAGAACGATTTTGCCCAAAATTACCCAATTTAGACACAATCGTAAGAGATTGTATGTAAATCGGGCATGTTTTGGGCCATTTCAGATCCGATCCCGATCCGATGTGTGGCCCCGTGGGTCATTAGGTTGTTTCTCAGATCCTACCTGTCGTGATCGGATGCAGTTCCTGAGTGGATCGTAAGCTCCAACAGATCGTGAGCGTGTCGTACGATCGGCTTACGACCTGCTCACGATGTGCATAGTTCTGGTGTGTACCGGGAATTAAATGTGGTATAGAGTTGGTTGATGAGAACACAGAGGCGGAGGGCCTGGGTGATGTTACCAACATAAGAGAAAGAGAGAAGGGAGGTGGAAAGACCCCAGAAGATGGAAAAACAGGTTCAGTATTGGCCATGTTAAGTTTTTGGAAGGATTGAGACATCAAAGACAAGATAGTAGAAAAGTAACGTAAAAGAATTGTAACAGATTCAGAGTTATCAGACAGTTTTACCATAAACAGAGATGAGGGTGCAGGATCACACAAAACAGTTGTTTTTGGCTAAGAATCTCATGAGGAGTGTCTGACTCCACTGTTCCAGTTATAAAGCCTCCTACTCTGGCTACTACAGAGATAAATAAGATGTAACAATCACCAGAGATACCAGCTAGCATTTAAGGTCTCATATATGCCACAGACATAATTCAAGCAGAAAGAAGCCAGAGTTGGTACACTGGGACGTCACATATGAGATAACTCAGACAGAAGAGTGGCCTTGAAGTAGACCAAACTCAATGGAGTTTTTCAAAAATAAGTCATGAAAAAAACCCTGTCATACATCGTATCAAACAGATTGTAAATCTCAGTATGCTTGACCTAGGCAGTGACCCCAATACTCTGACAACCATCTGCAGCCAGAGCAGTATTTAAATAGCATTGAACAACCTGTCTCCAAGTTAAGGACAAAATGATCAGGTCAGTTGTAGCTGAAGAGGATGGTGCCAAATGTAAAAGTCAATGTGAAGCACATTGAAGGCATCGAGAGATCTGCTGAACAGATTTGGAAAGGATAGGCACAAGTATTAAGCAGAGTCTGGTGTTTTGTGACAGGCTGTTAAGGTGCACATTTTTCTCATTGCTGTAGCACATTGAACACCATTCGGAACAGGGTGAATTCGACCCCATTCTGATGGACGGGGTCTACGCATACACAAGCGCGTATTTGCGCTTTGGCAAGTTACACAATTGCCAGGTTGTTCGTTGCGGAGAGGGAGGAAAGGAATGGTGGGAATGGGGCTAGCCCATGGGAATGCCCAGCATTTTTTTTTCCCCAAAAACTTTTTATTCAGGATTTTTTCCTTTTTGCATACAATAAACATTTAAAAAGACATTTTACAGATTTGTGTGAAAGTTACATATCGGGTTCAGATATATATATCTAGACTGACCACATTGTCTGTCAAAATTTTCCAAAATAAAACTTTTTACCAAGTCATTTATGTGTAGTAAGAGTGAATTCTTTCATAGGGGGAAATTTACTAAGGCAAATATGCCTAAAAAAATTGGTAATTGTATAGTAAAATACAAATTTTTTAGGCACATTTGTATTTTTGTCATTTACTATGCCAAAAATACACATATTCGTATTTTTGGCACATTCATATTTGTATTTACAAATACAAATGTTTACGCCATTGGAAAATAAGAATAGAAATCACCATTCAAAAGAATGGTGATTCCTAATTTACTAAGCGATCATATTGAAAATACGACTGCTAATTAGCGTATTTCGTCCGTAGTGGCCTGCCAAATACGCCAGGAAAATAGACTTAAATTTCCTGGCATATTCAGCATTAGCCTGCACAGATCAGTCAGATCCATGCAGGTTTCAGTGTAAAAAAAAAAAAAATAGAAATAGCCGGGGCTGGTATTAAAAAATCATGAAACCAACCAGATAGGGGTTCCCCGATTTTTTTTTAAACCAGCCCCAGGGCCGGTTCCCAAAATACGGGGGGACAAAATGACTAGGGGTACCTTCTATTTTAAGAACCAGCCCCAGGCCCAACCAGCTGGCAGGGTAATGCCACAACCGGGAAGGAGACTTTTTATACAAGTCCCCCCTGCCAGTCAGCCCCCCCCCCAATAAAGCCCCCCCCCCCCCTCCAGGACTTTCATGGCCAGGCTGAAGCCTGCTGTCCTCGATGCCCCTGGGCATTGAGCTGATCGAAGGGTAAGAAATAGAATAATAAACTATTGTTTTACACTGTGGACATATGAGTCCCAGCAAGCCTCCCCCCCGCATGCTGGGACTTGGAGATCCGCAAGTCCCAGCATGCCAGGCATTAAAGAGCCCGCTGGCACTTGTAGTTCCACAGTACAAGAAATAGTTAAATAAACACACACTGACACACATGAAAAATAAAAGTTTAATACATACATTACACATACATACTGATTCTTACCTATATTGAGCCTGTAGGTAGATCCTTGAGTCCTGGGCTGTAGGGTCCAGGGCTTCAGGATCCGAAGCAATCCATAGTGGTACCTGTGGAAGAAAATCCTACTCACCAAGGTCCTCTGGCAAAGATCACGTCCTCTTCTTTCCGACGTAGTCCAGGTCGAGTGAAAAAAAAAAAAAAACGAGTGAACACTGCCGTACCCTCTCAAGAAATTTGGCTCCTGATTGGCCGCTAGGTGGCCAATAGAATCATGCGGAGGAGAGGCGCTGAAGATGAAACTTCAGCGTCTCTCTGGTTAGTTAGTTGTGGTTCTCCAAGTCCCAGCATGCGGGGGAGGCTTGCTGGGACTCATAGGTCCACAGTAGAAGACAATAGTTTATTATTTTTTACCCTTCAATCAGCTCAATGACCACCGCCCAGGGGCATCGAGGACAGCACCAGGCTTGGAGGGGGGGACCCCTCCAGGACCCCTGGCCAAGGCTGACTGGTCGGTAGAGTTAATTCTTTGGACGGGGGGACTTGTATAAAGTCTATTCCTGGCTGTGGCATTACCCTGCTGGCTGGTTGGGCCTGGGGCTTGTTCTTAAAATACAGGGGACCCCTAGTCATTTTGTCCCCCGTATTTTGGCAACTAGCCCCGGCCCTGGTTAAAAAAAAAAACCAACAGGGAACCCCTAACTGGTTGGTTACAGGATTTTTTTAATACCAGCCCCGGCTCTTTCAGCCTGGTGCTGGTTATGGCCGTGGGGGGGACCCGACACTATTTTTTAATTTTATTTTTATTTCTTTTTTTATTTTTATTTTTTTTACACACTGCAGCCTGCACGGATCTGACTGATACTGTATGTGCAGACTGCCTATAGGAATTTGTATTAGCGGCCGTATATACGGCAGCTAATACGAATCAATACGACATCGTATTTGAGTGCTTTGTAAATTCCCCTCCGGAATACGAATTTGCATACGGCTAAAACAGCCGTATGCAGTCGTATTAACCCCTTCCTGACACAGCCAGTTTTTGCCTTCCTGACAGAGCCCTTTTTTTCAAATCTGACATGTATCACTTAAGTGGGGATAACTTTTTTTTGCTTTTACTTATCCCAGTGATTTTGAGATTGTTTTCTCGTGACACATTGTACTTCAAGTTAGTGGTAAATTTGGGTCGATACAGTCTGTGTTTTTTTGTGAAAAATACCAAAATGTCGTAAAAAAATGGAAAATTTAGCAATTTGCAAAATGTTAAATTTTCTGCTTGTGAGACAAATAATCATACCACTCAAAATAGTTAATAACTAACATAGACCATATGTCTACTTTATGTTTCCATCATTATTTCAACTTCCTTTTAATTTTTTTGGACACTAGGAGGCTTACAATATGAATAGCAAATTCTCAAATTTTCAAGAAAATTTCAAACACTGATTTTTTTAGGGACCAGTTCAGTTCTGATGTGACTTTGAGGGACTTGTATGTGAGACACCCCCATAAATGATGCCATTTCAAAAACTGCACCCCTCACAGTATTCAAAACAGCATTTTGGAAGTTTGTTAACCCTTTAGGTGTTTCACAGGAATTAAAACAAAGTGTAGGTGAAATTTCAAAATTTCATTTTTTTTGCAGATTTGCAATTTTAATACATTTTTCTAAGGAACACAGTAGATTTTACTAGAGAAATGTGACTAAAAATTGATTCCCCCAATTCTTTTGTTTTCATAAATATCCTATATGTGGCCCTAGTGTGCACGTTGACCAAACCACAGGCTTCATAATAGAAGGAGCACCTACTTGATTTTGGAGCCTCCTTTTTATGAGATTATTTTTTAGGCACCATGTAGGTTTCTAGGCACCATAAGATGCTAAAATTTAGGAACCCCCCCACAAGTGACCCCATTTTGCAAACTACACCCCTCAGGGAATTCATCTAGGGGTATAGTGTACATTTCAAACCCCCAGGGGTTTCACCAATTGTGGTACAACTGGGCAGTGAAAATGAAAAATTAAATTTTTTACACAAAAATGCAGTTCTGGCTCAAAAGTTTTCATTTTCACAAGGAATGAAGGAGACAAAGCACCCCAAAATCTGTGCCCCAATTTCTCCCGAGTACGGCAATGCCTCACATGTGACCAAAAAATACCAGTTGGGTGCATGGCAGGACTCAGAAAGGAAGGAGTGATTTTTGGATTTTGCAGCTCAGATTCTGGTGGAATGTTGGTGGGTGCTATGTCGCATTAGCAAGACCCCCCAAGCACCAATACAGTGGAACCCCCCCAGAAGTGACCCCATTTTGCAAACTACACCCCTCAGGGAATTCATCTAGGGGTATAGTGTACATTTCAAACCCCCAGGGGTTTCACCAATTGTGGTACAACTGGGCAGTGAAAATGAAAAATTAAACTTTTTACACAAAAATGCAGTTCTGGCTCAAAATTTTTCATTTTCACAAGGAATGAAGGAGACAAAGCACCCCAAAATCTGTGCCCCAATTTCTCCCGAGTACGGCAATGCCTCACATGTGACCAAAAAATACCAGTTGGGTGCATGGCAGGACTCAGAAAGGAAGGAGTGATTTTTGGATTTTGCAGCTCAGATTCTGGTGGAATGTTGGTGGGTGCTATGTCGCATTAGCAAGACCCCCCAAGCACCAATACAGTGGAACCCCCCCACAAGTGACCCCATTTTGCAAACTACACCCCTCAGGGAATTCATCTAGGGGTATAGTGTACATTTCAAACCCCCAGGGGTTTCACCAATTGTGGTACAACTGGGCAGTGAAAATTAAAAATTAAATTTTGTACACAAAAATGCAGTTCTGGCTCAAAATTTTTCATTTTCACAAGGAATGAAGGAGACAAAGCACCCTAAAATCTGTGCCCCAATTTCTCCCGAGTACGGCAATGCCTCACATGTGACCAAAAAATACCAGTTGGGTGCATGGCAGGACTCAGAAAGGAAGGAGTGATTTTTGGATTTTGCAGCTCAGATTCTGGTGGAATGTTGGTGGGTGCTATGTCGCATTAGCAAGACCCCCCAAGCACCAATACAGTGGAACCCCCCCAGAAGTGACCCCATTTTGCAAACTACACCCCTCAGGGAATTCATCTAGGGGTATAGTGTACATTTCAAACCCCCAGGGGTTTCAACAATTTTGATACAACTGGGCTGTGCAAATGAAAAATTACATTTTTTACACAAAAATGCAGTTCTGGCTCAAAATTTTTCATTTTCACAAGGAATGAAGGAGACAAAGCACCCCAAAATCTGTGCCCCAATTTCTCCCCAGTACGGCAATGCCTCACATGTGACCAAAAAATACCATTTGGGTGCATGGCAGGACTCAGAAGGGAAGGAGTGATTTTTGGATTTTGCAGCTCAGATTCTGGTGGAATGTTGGTGGGTGCTATGTCGCATTAGCAAGACCCCCCAAGCACCAATACAGTGGAACCCCCCCAGAAGTGACCCCATTTTGCAAACTACACCCCTCAGGGAATTCATCTAGGGGTATAGTGTACATTTCAAACCCCCAGGGGTTTCAACAATTTTGATACAACTGGGCTGTGCAAATGAAAAATTACATTTTTTACACAAAAATGCAGTTCTGGCTCAAAATTTTTCATTTTCACAAGGAATGAAGGAGACAAAGCACCCCAAAATCTGTGCCCCAAT
Organism: Crinia signifera; assembly: GCF_055691185.1. Taxonomy (NCBI): domain Eukaryota; kingdom Metazoa; phylum Chordata; class Amphibia; order Anura; family Myobatrachidae; genus Crinia; species Crinia signifera. The sequence continues at coordinate 369,890,740 of NC_139217.1, read as the reverse complement.
TTCTCCCCAGTACGGCAATGCCTCACATGTGACCAAAAAATACCATTTGGGTGCATGGCAGGACTCAGAAGGGAAGGAGTGATTTTTGGATTTTGCAGCTCAGATTCTGGTGGAATGTTGGTGGGTGCTATGTCGCATTAGCAAGACCCCCCAAGCACCAATACAGTGGAACCCCCCCAGAAGTGACACCATTTTGCAAACTACACCCCTCAGGGAATTCATCTAGGGGTATAGTGTACATTTCAAACCCCCAGGGGTTTCACCAATTTTGATACAACTGGGCTGTGCAAATGAAAAATTACATTTTTACACAAAAATGCAGTTCTGGCTCAAAATTTTTCATTTTCAGAAGGAATGAAGGAGAAAAAGCACCCCAAAATCTGTGCCGCAATTTCTCCCGAGTATGGCAATGCCTCACATGTGACCAAAAAATACCAGTTGGGTGCATGGCAGGACTCAGAAAGGAAGGAGTGATTTTTGGATTTTGCAGCTCAGATTCTGGTGGAATGTTGGTGGGTGCTATGTCGCATTAGCAAGACCCCCCAAGCACCAATACAGTGGAACCCCCCCAGAAGTGACCCCATTTTGCAAACTACACCCCTCAGGGAATTCATCTAGGGGTATAGTGTACATTTCAAACTCCCAGGGGTTTCACCAATTTTGATACAACTGGGCTGTGCAAATGAAAAATTAAATTTTTTACACAAAAATGCAGTTCTGGCTCAAAATTTTTCATTTTCACAAGGAATGAAGGAGACAAAGCACCCCAAAATCTGTGCCCCAATTTCTCCCCAGTACGGCAATGCCTCACATGTGACCAAAAAATACCATTTGGGTGCATGGCAGGACTCAGAAGGGAAGGAGTGATTTTTGGATTTTGCAGCTCAGATTCTGGTGGAATGTTGGTGGGTGCTATGTCGCATTAGCAAGACCCCCCAAGCACCAATACAGTGGAACCCCCCCACAAGTGACCCCATTTTGCAAACTACACCCCTCAGGGAATTCATCTAGGGGTATAGTGTACATTTCAAACCCCCAGGGGTTTCACCAATTTTGATACAACTGGGCTGTGCAAATGAAAAATTACATTTTTTACACAAAAATGCAGTTCTGGCTCAAAATTTTTCATTTTCACAAGGAATGAAGGAGACAAAGCACCCCAAAATCTGTGCCCCAATTTCTCCCCAGTACGGCAATGCCTCACATGTGACCAAAAAATACCATTTGGGTGCATGGCAGGACTCAGAAGGGAAGGAGTGATTTTTGGATTTTGCAGCTCAGATTCTGGTGGAATGTTGGTGGGTGCTATGTCGCATTAGCAAGACCCCCAAAGCACCAATACAGTGGAACCCGCCCACAAGTGACCCCATTTTGCAAACTACACCCCTCAGGGAATTCATCTAGGGGTATAGTGTACATTTCAAACCCCCAGGGGTTTCACCAATTTTGATACAACTGGGCAGTGAAAATGAAAAATTACATTTTTTTTACACAAAAATGCAGTTCTGGCTCAAAATTTTTCATTTTCAGAAGGTATGAAGGAGAAAAAGCACCCCAAAATCTGTGCCCCCAATTTCTCCCGAGTACGGCAATGCCTCATGTGTGACCAAAAAGTGGCAGGACTCAGAAGGGAAGGAGTGATATTTGGATTTTGCAGCACAAATTCTGGTGGAATGTTGGTGGGTGCTATGTCGCATTAGCAAGACCCCCAAAGCACCAATACAGTGGAACCCCCCCACAAGTGACCCCATTTTGCAAACTACACCCCTCAGGGAATTCATCTAGGGGTATAGTGTACATTTCAAACCCCCAGGGGTTTCACCAATTTTTATACAACTGGGCAGTGAAAATGAAAAATTACATTTTTTTACACAAAAATGCAGTTCTGGCTCAAAATTTTTCATTTTCACAAGGAATGAAGGAGACAAAGCACCCTAAAATCTCTGCCCCAATTTCTCCCCAGTACGGCAATGCCTCACATGTGACCAAAAAATACCAGTTGGGTGCATGGCAGGACTCAGAAAGGACGGAGTGATTTTTGGATTTTGCAGCTCAGATTCTGGTGGAATGTTGGTGGGTGCTATGTCGCATTAGCAAGACCCCCCAAGCACCAATACAGTGGAACCCCCCCACAAGTGACCCCATTTTGCAAACTACACCCCTCAGGGAATTCATCTAGGGGTATAGTGTACATTTCAAACCCCCAGGGGTTTCACCAATTTTTATACAACTGGGCAGTGAAAATGAAAAATTACATTTTTTTACACAAAAATGCAGTTCTGGCTCAAAATTTTTCATTTTCACAAGGAATGAAGGAGACAAAGCACCCCAAAATCTGTGCCCCAATTTCTCCCGAGTACGGCAATGCCTCACATGTGACCAAAAAATACCAGTTGGGTGCATGGCAGGACTCAGAAAGGAAGGAGTGATTTTTGGATTTTGCAGCTCAGATTCTGGTGGAATGTTGGTGGGTGCTATGTCGCATTAGCAAGACCCCCCAAGCACCAATACAGTGGAACCCCCCCAGAAGTGACCCCATTTTGCAAACTACACCCCTCAGGGAATTCATCTAGGGGTATAGTGTACATTTCAAACCCCCAGGGGTTTCAACAATTTTGATACAACTGGGCTGTGCAAATAAAAAATTACATTTTTTACACAAAAATGCAGTTCTGGCTCAAAATTTTTCATTTTCACAAGGAATGAAGGAGACAAAGCACCCCAAAATCTGTGCCCCAATTTCTCCCGAGTACGGCAATGCCTCACATGTGACCAAAAAATACCAGTTGGGTGCATGGCAGGACTCAGAAAGGAAGGAGTGATTTTTGGATTTTGCAGCTCAGATTCTGGTGGAATGTTGGTGGGTGCTATGTCGCATTAGCAAGACCCCCCAAGCACCAATACAGTGGAACCCCCCCAGAAGTGACCCCATTTTGCAAACTACACCCCTCAGGGAATTCATCTAGGGGTATAGTGTACATTTCAAACCCCCAGGGGTTTCAACAATTTTGATACAACTGGGCTGTGCAAATGAAAAATTACATTTTTTACACAAAAATGCAGTTCTGGCTCAAAATTTTTCATTTTCACAAGGAATGAAGGAGACAAAGCACCCCAAAATCTGTGCCCCAATTTCTCCCCAGTACGGCAATGCCTCACATGTGACCAAAAAATACCATTTGGGTGCATGGCAGGACTCAGAAGGGAAGGAGTGATTTTTGGATTTTGCAGCTCAGATTCTGGTGGAATGTTGGTGGGTGCTATGTCGCATTAGCAAGACCCCCCAAGCACCAATACAGTGGAACCCCCCCAGAAGTGACACCATTTTGCAAACTACACCCCTCAGGGAATTCATCTAGGGGTATAGTGTACATTTCAAACCCCCAGGGGTTTCACCAATTTTGATACAACTGGGCTGTGCAAATGAAAAATTACATTTTTACACAAAAATGCAGTTCTGGCTCAAAATTTTTCATTTTCAGAAGGAATGAAGGAGAAAAAGCACCCCAAAATCTGTGCCGCAATTTCTCCCGAGTATGGCAATGCCTCACATGTGACCAAAAAATACCAGTTGGGTGCATGGCAGGACTCAGAAAGGAAGGAGTGATTTTTGGATTTTGCAGCTCAGATTCTGGTGGAATGTTGGTGGGTGCTATGTCGCATTAGCAAGACCCCCCAAGCACCAATACAGTGGAACCCCCCCAGAAGTGACCCCATTTTGCAAACTACACCCCTCAGGGAATTCATCTAGGGGTATAGTGTACATTTCAAACTCCCAGGGGTTTCACCAATTTTGATACAACTGGGCTGTGCAAATGAAAAATTAAATTTTTTACACAAAAATGCAGTTCTGGCTCAAAATTTTTCATTTTCACAAGGAATGAAGGAGACAAAGCACCCCAAAATCTGTGCCCCAATTTCTCCCCAGTACGGCAATGCCTCACATGTGACCAAAAAATACCATTTGGGTGCATGGCAGGACTCAGAAGGGAAGGAGTGATTTTTGGATTTTGCAGCTCAGATTCTGGTGGAATGTTGGTGGGTGCTATGTCGCATTAGCAAGACCCCCCAAGCACCAATACAGTGGAACCCCCCCACAAGTGACCCCATTTTGCAAACTACACCCCTCAGGGAATTCATCTAGGGGTATAGTGTACATTTCAAACCCCCAGGGGTTTCACCAATTTTGATACAACTGGGCTGTGCAAATGAAAAATTACATTTTTTACACAAAAATGCAGTTCTGGCTCAAAATTTTTCATTTTCACAAGGAATGAAGGAGACAAAGCACCCCAAAATCTGTGCCCCAATTTCTCCCCAGTACGGCAATGCCTCACATGTGACCAAAAAATACCATTTGGGTGCATGGCAGGACTCAGAAGGGAAGGAGTGATTTTTGGATTTTGCAGCTCAGATTCTGGTGGAATGTTGGTGGGTGCTATGTCGCATTAGCAAGACCCCCAAAGCACCAATACAGTGGAACCCGCCCACAAGTGACCCCATTTTGCAAACTACACCCCTCAGGGAATTCATCTAGGGGTATAGTGTACATTTCAAACCCCCAGGGGTTTCACCAATTTTGATACAACTGGGCAGTGAAAATGAAAAATTACATTTTTTTTACACAAAAATGCAGTTCTGGCTCAAAATTTTTCATTTTCAGAAGGTATGAAGGAGAAAAAGCACCCCAAAATCTGTGCCCCCAATTTCTCCCGAGTACGGCAATGCCTCATGTGTGACCAAAAAGTGGCAGGACTCAGAAGGGAAGGAGTGATATTTGGATTTTGCAGCACAAATTCTGGTGGAATGTTGGTGGGTGCTATGTCGCATTAGCAAGACCCCCAAAGCACCAATACAGTGGAACCCCCCCACAAGTGACCCCATTTTGCAAACTACACCCCTCAGGGAATTCATCTAGGGGTATAGTGTACATTTCAAACCCCCAGGGGTTTCACCAATTTTGATACAACTGGGCAGTGAAAATGAAAAATTACATTTTTTTACACAAAAATGCAGTTCTGGCTCAAAATTTTTCATTTTCAGAAGGTATGAAGGAGAAAAAGCACCCCAAAATCTGTGCCCCAATTTCTCCCGAGTACGGCAATGCCTCATGTGTGACCAAAAAGTGGCAGGACTCAGAAGGGAAGGAGTGATATTTGGATTTTGCAGCACAAATTCTGGTGGAATGTTGGTGGGTGCTATGTCGCATTAGCAAGACCCCCAAAGCACCAATACAGTGGAACCCCCCCACAAGTGACCCCATTTTGCAAACTACACCCCTCAGGGAATTCATCTAGGGGTATAGTGTACATTTCAAACCCCCAGGGGTTTCACCAATTTTGATACAACTGGGCAGTGAAAATGAAAAATTACATTTTTTTACACAAAAATGCAGTTCTGGCTCAAAATTTTTCATTTTCACAAGGAATGAAGGAGACAAAGCACCCCAAAATCTGTGCCCCAATTTCTCCCCAGTACGGCAATGCCTCACATGTGACCAAAAAATACCAGTTGGGTGCATGGCAGGACTCAGAAGGGAAGGAGTGATATTTGGATTTTGCAGCACAAATTCTGGTGGAATGTTGGTGGGTGCTATGTCGCATTAGCAAGACCCCCAAAGCACCAATACAGTGGAACCCCCCCACAAGTTACCCCATTTTGCAAACTACACCCCTCAGGGAATTCATCTAGGGGTATAGTGTACATTTCAAACCCCCAGGGGTTTCACCAATTTTGATACAACTGGGCAGTGAAACTGAAAAATTACATTTTTTTACACAAAAATGCAGTTCTGGCTCAAAATTTTTCATTTTCAGATGGTATGAAGGAGAAAAAGCACCCCAAAATCTGTGCCCCAATTTCTCCCGAGTACGGCAATGCCTCATGTGTGACCAAAAAGTGGCAGGACTCAGAAGGGAAGGAGTGATATTTGGATTTTGCAGCACAAATTCTGGTGGAATGTTGGTGGGTGCTATGTCGCATTAGCAAGACCCCCAAAGCACCAATACAGTGGAACCCCCCCACAAGTGACCCCATTTTGCAAACTACACCCCTCAGGGAATTCATCTAGGGGTATAGTGTACATTTCAAACCCCCAGGGGTTTCACCAATTTTGATACAACTGGGCAGTGAAAATGAAAAATTACATTTTTTTACACAAAAATGCAGTTCTGGCTCAAAATTTTTCATTTTCACAAGGAATGAAGGAGACAAAGCACCCCAAAATCTGTGCCCCAATTTCTCCCCAGTACGGCAATGCCTCACATGTGACCAAAAAATACCAGTTGGGTGCATGGCAGGACTCAGAAGGGAAGGAGTGATATTTGGATTTTGCAGCACAAATTCTGGTGGAATGTTGGTGGGTGCTATGTCGCATTAGCAAGACCCCCAAAGCACCAATACAGTGGAACCCCCCCACAAGTTACCCCATTTTGCAAACTACACCCCTCAGGGAATTCATCTAGGGGTATAGTGTACATTTTAAACCCCCAGGGGTTTCACCAATTTTGATACAACTGGGCAGTGAAACTGAAAAATTACATTTTTTTACACAAAAATGCAGTTCTGGCTCAAAATTTTTCATTTTCAGAAGGTATGAAGGAGAAAAAGCACCCCAAAATCTGTGCCCCAATTTCTCCCGAGTACGGCAATGCCTCATGTGTGACCAAAAAGTGGCAGGACTCAGAAGGGAAGGAGTGATATTTGGATTTTGCAGCACAAATTCTGGTGGAATGTTGGTGGGTGCTATGTCGCATTAGCAAGACCCCCAAAGCACCAATACAGTGGAACCCCCCCACAAGTGACCCCATTTTGCAAACTACACCCCTCAGGGAATTCATCTAGGGGTATAGTGTACATTTCAAACCCCCAGGGGTTTCACCAATTTTGATACAACTGGGCAGTGAAAATGAAAAATTACATTTTTTTACACAAAAATGCAGTTCTGGCTCAAAATTTTTCATTTTCACAAGGAATGAAGGAGACAAAGCACCCCAAAATCTCTGCCCCAATTTCTCCCCAGTACGGCAATGCCTCACATGTGACCAAAAAATACCAGTTGGGTGCATGGCAGGACTCAGAAGGGAAGGAGTGATATTTGGATTTTGCAGCACAAATTCTGGTGGAATGTTGGTGGGTGCTATGTCGCATTAGCAAGACCCCCAAAGCACCAATACAGTGGAACCCCCCCACAAGTGACCCCATTTTGCAAACTACACCCCTCAGGGAATTCATCTAGGGGTATAGTGTACATTTCAAACCCCCAGGGGTTTCACCAATTTTGATACAACTGGGCAGTGAAACTGAAAAATTACATTTTTTTACACAAAAATGCAGTTCTGGCTCAAAATTTTTCATTTTCAGAAGGTATGAAGGAGAAAAAGCACCCCAAAATCTGTGCCCCAATTTCTCCCGAGTACGGCAATGCCTCATGTGTGACCAAAAAGTGGCAGGACTCAGAAGGGAAGGAGTGATATTTGGATTTTGCAGCACAAATTCTGGTGGAATGTTGGTGGGTGCTATGTCGCATTAGCAAGACCCCCAAAGCACCAATACAGTGGAACCCCCCCACAAGTGACCCCATTTTGCAAACTACACCCCTCAGGGAATTCATCTAGGGGTATAGTGTACATTTCAAACCCCCAGGGGTTTCACCAATTTTGATACAACTGGGCAGTGAAAATGAAAAATTACATTTTTTTACACAAAAATGCAGTTCTGGCTCAAAATTTTTCATTTTCACAAGGAATGAAGGAGACAAAGCACCCCAAAATCTGTGCCCCAATTTCTCCCCAGTACGGCAATGCCTCACATGTGACCAAAAAATACCAGTTGGGTGCATGGCAGGACTCAGAAGGGAAGGAGTGATTTTTGGATTTTGCGGCTCAGATTCTGGTGGAATGAATGGTGGGTGCTATGTGGCATTAGCAAGACCCCCGAAGCACGGTGAAATGATGAACCTAATAATCCATAGATGTGTGGTATATTTTAAAACACTCCTTTATACATAGGCCGGGTTTGTCGGGGCAAGTGTCACACTGGAAAATAGTTTGCTTTCTTATTCCCTTTTTATAGCAAACTTTGCACCTTTTTTGTGTCCTGCCCTTTTTTCCAGTGGAGGGGATTTCATCAGGAAAATGCTGCCCTGGTACAATACGGGGGCCAGTACTAGAAGTACTGGGGCCCTCTGCCTGCTGGTTCCCAAATATTAGGCCCTTTATGACTTCCTCTTGAAAGTGCATAAATGTCCCCCTCTGGCCGGTAGAACGGAATAGCACGTAAGCGTTATACAGTGCCATCTGGATGATATACACGGCCAGCTTCTTGTACCAGATTTTTGTTTTCCGCAGGGCACTGTACGGCTTCAGTACCTGATCTGAAAGATCCACTCCGCCCATGTACCTATTGTAATCCAGGATACAATTAGGTTTTGAGGTGTGGGTACTGGTACCTCGTACAGGGACGGAGGTGGTACTGTCTCCGTGAATTGTTGTCAGTATAAGGACATCCCTCTTGTCCTTATATTTGACCAACAACATATTTTCGGTGCATATTCCCCTGCTTTCACCCCTTCTCATTACTTGGGCAATGTGCGTTTTTGGGAGGCCTCTTTGGTTCTTGCGCACAGTACCGCAAGCTGCTGTACCTCTTGAACCAAGGGCCTTAAACAGGGGGATGCTAGTGTAAAAGTTATCCACATAGAGGTGATAACCTTTATCCAGGAAGGGGTGCACTAAATCCCAGACAATTTTTCCACTAACACCTACGAGGGAGGGGGGGCATTCTGGCGGTTCAATTCTTGAATCCTTCCCTTCATATACCCTAAACATGTGGGTGTACCCTGAGGTGCTTTCACACAGCTTATACATTTTTATGCCATACCTTGCCCTCTTACTGGGAAGGTACTGGCGGAATTTAACCCTTCCTTTAAAATGTATAAGGGACTCGTCAATACAAATAAATTTTTCAGGGATGTACATCTCTGCAAATTTGGCACTGAAATGATCAATGACCGGCCTGACTTTGAATAGCCGGTCAAAGGTGGGATCATCTCTGGGTGGGCACTGTGCATTATCGTTGTAATGCAAAAATTTAAGGATCATCTCAAAACGAGCCCGAGTCATGGCCATATGGTAAAATGGGGTGCTGTACAGAACATCTGTACTCCAATATTGCCTAATTTCTGGCTTTTTTACTATGCCCATATGAAACACCAGACCCCAAAACGTCATCATCTCTACTGCATCTACAGGGGTCCACCTAGCAAATGATGACGTGGGGTTTTGAGCAATAAACTGCTGGGCATATAAATTAGTTTGGTCCACCATTAAATTTATAAAATCATCAGAGAAAAATAATTTGAAAAAGTCAATTTCTCTGAGACCTGTGGAATCAAATTGGATTCCTGGCATGGCCAAAAACTCAGGAACCTGGGGCTCAAAATTGTCTGGTGGTGGGGTCCATACGAGATCAATTATTGGGGGGGGGGGGTCTCAGCTGCTCTACGGGGGTGTCTTTGAGGGGGTCCCTCATCACTAGAGGAGGAAGAGGAGCTTAAGACGAATCCTTCAAATTCCCCGCTTGCATCACTGGCTGTGTCAGAGTCAGAGGCAAGCATGGCATATGCCTCCTCCGCTGAATACATTCTTCTGGATGACTGGGATGACATTTGGGATGACATTTTTATTTTTGTGTTTCTGGTAGTGAAATGTTTCAACACGTGTATAGTGTAGGGGGGGTACAAACTTTATTTCAACCAGGGAAGTATGTAGTGTGTAGTGTGTATGTAGTGCAGAAAAAAAAAATACTTTATACAGGAATTTGATCCCAATAAAAAAAAAAAAAAAATTGATGGGGTTAGTCAAATAAAAACTCAAATTTAAGGATGGGGGGGGGGGGGGGGGGGTGAAAGAGGGAAGAAACACATAGGGAGACATAAGGGGAAGGACGAAGCACAAACAAGAACCCTATCAAAGTCACAAATTAAACTTTGATATAAGGTAAACAAAGAATAAGCAATGGATTCTGGTATTCATCTCCCATAACACAATATATAATAAGATATCTTATTGTGTGGGCCATCATCAGAGTCTACATTTCTACTTATATTATATTAATTTCAAATATTTGTCAAGATGTCAATTGGCGATGTAGATACCATGTAGTGGTATCTTTGCCAACGTTAACAGAACCGTCAATGCAGGGATAATAGTTTTTTTGTTTGGGCCCAAATCCCAATATTTCAGATATAAAAATAAGCAGGGAATAGGAAGTGCAGTTCATTTTGAGTTGAATATGCCATTTATATAGTTGAATGCCCAGCATTTTTTGGGCATCTTCATGAAAAGGCTGGGCGTTCCCATAGGAATACAGGTGGGCCGATGCCTGCCGGGGGGCCTAGCACTTGTAAATAAAAGTCCTTTCAGACTGACTTATTTGCGAAGGCAGGAGAAATCAAATTATTTCTCCTGCTAGCAGATGCATGCGAGGGGAGGTGTTAAAAAACACCTCCCCTCACATGCTAACGTGTGGGTACGGCGGGGTGGCGTTAAGCCACTCAGTAAGCAGTGAACAACCGATGCGATCAAGTACTAAAAGTACAGAGAACATCACTCTGTATATTGGCACCTTTAGAGATGTGAGAAAGGAAGAAGGGAGAAAAGTCAGGGGATGCATGCAATTCAAATGTAGATGGTATTTGGAAGACAAATCTGATGAGATTTCCAAAGTCTGGAGGGAAAAGGGGGGGGCTACAAGAGATAATTAGCTCTTAGATTTGGTGCAAAGAAAGTGATTGGGGATCAGTGGAGTGGGTGGGCCAAAAACTAGACGAAGATGGTTGAGAAGGGATTGGGAGTATAGCAATTTGGAAATGCAGAGGTAGAAAATTATATCAAGGTGCTTGGCGGCAAAAGGGTTCATAGTTCAGTAGTTTGAGCGAGTTGAGAAAAGGTTTCGGTACTCTTTACTTAGTTGGGCGCCCGTCGCGGTCATCGCGGGTACATTTATGTCTGGCCGCGACGCGACCGACGCGATGCCCGCGATTTCCCATTGAAACCCATGTTAAACATGGAAATCGTGTCGGTCGCGTCGCGGCCGGCCATAAATGTACCCGCGATGCCCGCGACGCGATGCTCCCGATTTCCCATAGGAATCAATGTTAAAAGGCGCGATGGACCCGATTTTACTGTTAAATGGCTCAATGGACCCGATTTGGCCATAGGAATCAATGTTAAATGGGCCACAGAGCCCATTAACCCTTAAATGTCCCCCCCCAATTTTTAACGCCACCCCACGATCCACGCCAACCCGAAGCGCGGCGAGCGCAGCGAGCCCGCGAGGGGCGGCGGTACGCGTCCTCCGACCTTTTCATGCCCTACTATCCACTAGGGCGTGGAGTGAGAATATAATAGTGGCGAGCCCTGCGAGGGGACGCGGATACCTTCACAGGTAGACGCGTCCCCTCGCGGGCTTCACAGGTGTCGGCGTCGCCACGGACACCTGTGAAGCCCGCGAGGGGACGCGTCTACCTGTGAAGGTATCCGCGTGCGCTCGCCACACTATTATATTCTCACTCCACGCCCTAGTGGATAGTAGGGCATGAAAAGGTCGGAGGACGCGTACCGCCGCCCCTCGCGGGCTCGCTGCGCTCGCCACGCTTCGGGTTGGCGTGGATCGTGGGGTGGCGTTAAAAATTGGGGGGGACATTTAAGGGTTAATTCTGACTATTTGGCCTCTGTGGCCCATTTAACATTGATTCCTATGGCCAAATCGGGTCCATTGAGGCATTTAACAGTAAAATCGCGGTCAATTAGCCTTTTTAACATTGTTCCCTATGGGAAAATCGCGGTCATCCCGATTTACCCGCGATGACCGCGATTTTTACCCCCGACGACCGCGATTTCAATCGCTGGCGCCCATCTAAGTAAAGAGTACCAAGGTTTCTTAAAAATGGGTGAAACAAGGATATGTTAGCAGAAAAGGGGATTGAACTGGAGAAGGACAAATTGAAGAGAGGTAGGTTCAAGCATCAGGAAAGTGGAAGAGGAGTAGGTGAGAGGGAAGGAAGTCAAAGTGGCAAGTGGATGATAGAATATAATCGGATGGAGACAGTGGGCCCGATTCACACCTGATCACTGCTGAGCGAATTTGCACAGTGACCAATTATCAATGAGGCCACAATGCGCATGCGCAATGCCTACTAGCTTAGGAATCCTGCTTTTTTCCTTTGCAAACCATGTGATTGACATAGGAAGTAGGTGTCTGTGGGTAGTAACTGGTCATAAAGTTGGAATGCTAAGAAAAATGCAGGCGTGCCAGAAAAAATGCTAGGAGTGCCTAGGAAAACTCAAGGTGGCCATACACACACAGATTTATCTTCAGATCTGGCTGGTTGGAACAAAAACATGGCACATGACAGTTGACCATTTGCTTTGAAATGCTGGAAAACTGACAAACTGTCACTCATCCATAACCATGTTTTTGTTCCAACCAGCCAGATCTGAAGATAAATCTTACTAGTGTATGGGCACCCAGTTAAGGGGAGGGTGTGTGACATCAGCCCCAGGCCAGATATGCTTGTATTCATCGCAGCCGCTGAGCAAGTCCCTGATTTCTTCTAGCTTGTGATGACTGGTGCCTAGTTGAAAAATAATTTGATAATGAGCGGCTTTGGACAGTTTCGCTCAGCTTCTTACTATTTGGTAGTTGTACACATCCACTCACACAGCATGCACATCGAAGGTGGGATTTCACTATAGCGGGGTGGCATCTACCTCATTGCTGACCACTTCTAATTCACTCATTAGTGATCAGGTCTGAATCAGGCCCTTCGTCTCCAGTGGGGAAGGGGCAAAAGTAATTGAGTGACAGTTCAATTGTGGTAGTAAAGGGGATGGAGATGTCAAGGGCAGAGAGGTAAGATGTATGGGAGTTGGGGGATTAGTGGTAATCAGCATGGGTTTGTAAAGAACTGAGTGTGCCAAACTAACCTAATAAGTTTTTATGAAGAAATCAGCAGAAACCTAGACACTGGCAATGCTGTAGACCAGGCCTGGCCAACCTGTGGCTCTCCAGATGTTGTGAAACTACAAATCCCATCATGCCTTGCCACAGTTTTGCTATAAGGGAGTGTTAAAACTGTGGCAAGGCATACTGGGATTTGTAGTTTCACAACATCTGGACAACACTTTTTTTTTCTGGAGCTCGAGTGGATCTCCAACACCCAGTACAGTGACCTGAATCGTGCATAGGGGGCGTACATATGTATGGACCCTCTACCAAAGGAGAAAGGCCTTGTTACTCCCCTGACCCCTCTCGGCCAAAAAGAGAAAAATAGGGATAGGTGGGTCCTCTTCACCGAAGCTCAGCGAGATCCTCTTCCCTTGGAAGGGTTAGGGTGGGTTGATCCTCCGTGCCAAAGTTAGGACCCTCGGTAGGCTTCCCTCCACCTTGGGGCTCTGGGTCACCCTTGAGGACCGCAGCGCTCCCCTGAAGGAGAGAGTTTTGGTAAAACATAATGGCCGTACACACAGCCCAGAAAAACGTGACCAAACTAAATGTAAAAAAGTGAAACATTAGAGGGAAAATAAATAAATAAGAAGTGATCCCAGCCAAAAGGCCGGGTGAGGGTGTGAAAAATTGTCCTACCCCAGCCAAAATGCCCAGGGTGAGGATGTGAAGCGCTAACCTAAAGGGAGAGTGCACAGTGCAGGTGCCATACTAGTGCATGGTGTATAAGCTCAACAGTGCAGGGTTCAGGCACTCCCAAGTTTCCCCAGGGACACAGTACAAGCTCGGGCTCCAGGTAGCCAGCCAATCAGCATCCAACCAAGTGTTTCTCTGCTCCACCTAAGGCTGATTATTAAAATGGAAGTTTTGGGACTAGGTATTAAAATTTGTAGCTGGGTCAGAAACTGGCTCCAGGATAAACAGAGGGTGGTTGTAAACAGAGCTTATTCAAACTGGATACCGGTACTGAATGGGGTACTGCAGGCTTTGTGCTGGGGTCATATTCACCAATGATATAGAGGATGGAATACTAAGCAGTGTATCAGTCTTCACAGATGACACAAAACTGCGTAGGGCAAGTCGAATGGTGGAGGATGTCTCCTGCTACAGATTTACATAAACTAAATGAGATAAATGGAAAATAAGGTTCAATGTTGAAAAATGTAAGGTTATGCATCTTAGGAGACATAACCTGGGTGCGACTTATAAACTAAACGGGATAGATTTGGGTAAATCAGAATTAGAAAAGGACCTAGGAGTCCAAATTGACAAAAAACCGGGTGCAGTGCTGTCTCATAGCACAGCCATTAAGGCCAAGATGATACTAGCGTGTATAAAATGGGGCATGGAAACTAGAGACTATAATGTAATTATGCCACTCTATAAGGCACTGGACTAGTAAGACTAGTAGTTCCAATTATTGCAGGAACTAGTGTTTATTAACCCCTTCAGTGGCGGGTTTTTAGTAACTTCACCCCTCCCAGGGCGGGTTTTTAAAAGAGGAGTTGATCATGAAAACTCGTCTCACAAAAATGTATTTAAGAATACACTAAGTAGTTTTCAGAATATGTTGCCATGAAGGCAGAGTATATAAGAAAAATTATAAACAAATTCTAATACTTTCTTCTGAAAGGATAAAATCATCTAGATTCATCTTCCATAAAAGTAAAAGTTGCCTCAGCACACATTTTATTTGCGTCTTCTGGCTATTATTCCACTGGATACTTTGTATTGCACACCATGCTGGCTGTGGTAATGATACATTTAGCTACTTCATACTGATACTTTCAGTTGTACTGTTGAAAGCCACAAGATGGCACAACAAACTCAGTCAGGAGATTAGTGCAAAGTACAGCACAGAGAACTTCTGGGTTTGCCAATTTGGACTCGGCCCCGAAATTTCATGTGAGCACCACTGAAGTGGTTAACAGCTGGGCATTTGTCAAAGACCACAGTTTTGGCACTGCCTGTATAGGGGTGCTGTAATACTAAATAATTCTGCCTCCCTCCATAACTTTCTTGTACTCCTCTTAAGGGTATGGGTCAACAGCAGTAAGGCCAACATGCATTTGGTCGACCACTGAAGACCAATGAGCCAAGGTCAACACATGGGAGGGTCGACATGTCATTAGGTTGACACAAGCATGTCAACATGGGCTTGGTCAACATTTAAAAGGTCGACATGGGGTATCACTTTTTATTCCGAATTTCAAGGACACTAAAAAGTGCACCGCTGCGCTCGCGATGCTTTGGGTCTATGGTGCCTCTACACACTATTTTATTCTCCCACCACGCCATCCAAGCCATAGTGGATGGTATGGCATGAAATACCACCATGTTGGCTCAAAAAGTGAAAAACCCCATGTCGAACTTTTGATTGTTTACCTAATGCTTGTGTCGACCTAAGCACATGTCAACCTTGCCATGTATTGACCTTAGTGCCGTTGACCATAAACCCCTATTACACAGTTCATTAAGCATGCAGGTGAGAATGTGTTTCTAAAGTCAAATTCTGTTTTCTTAATAAATGTATGTGGAACTGAACACCACAATAAATTCTAACTCTGATTAGGGTGATGGTGTCTGTGCATGCGTGTATTTGCCTATGTGTAGACCCCTGTGCGAATGCCTTGGCAAGTATCACTCGCCAAGGCGTTCGCACGGGTAGGTGAGAGGGGGCGGCGTCATGGGAACACCCAGCATTTTATGGGCTTTTCCATCAGCGACAAGCCCCTTTTCATTAAAAATTAAATAAAAATGGCCAGAAAGTCAGTTTTCACTGACTTTTTATTTCTGAAGAGAATCATTTCATGGTTGGTGACCATAAAATGATTTCACTTCGACCTCATGGGAGTATACATGCAGTCAGCGAGCGGGTGTGAAGCAGGCACTTATCACTTCTGCCTTATGTCAAGGTGCTATTGTTCTTATGTCAAGGTAACAATGGTGTTCTGTAAACAGGCACAATTGAAAGCAACCCCATACATGAATGGTCTCCGAATGATTTACTGTTGTTGGCATGACACGGGACTGATGGAAGCACTTACCTTTCCTTCTCTGCAAAAGCCTTATTCCATTCATTTCATTGTTATGGCAAGAGGCAATTTCGCTGAAAAGCACCAGGAAGGAGCATGCTGTTATGAGAGAAGGCTAGAACCGGCAGGTGTTTAGTTGCAAGAACCAGCATTTTCTGTCCCACACAATGTTTACACTGCACTAGGACACGAAACAGCATTTCCGAACCACTAGTTGAACTTAGCAGTGCTTTTCACTGCCCTGTGATTTGAACCAAACACAGAATTTGATGGCAGATAAGAACTATGACCCATCCATTCTGCCCCAATTGGGTATTGGTTTAGGGGTAATTAAGGCAGTTTTAGCAGTTTGGGTTAAGGTATTTGGGATGTGCTATTAGGGTTGGTTTATCAGTTTGGTGTTAGGATTAGGTAAAGGTTCAGGTTAGGATCAAAGGTTAGTGTATTAAGACCAGGTATATGGGATTGAGATTAAAGTTCAGGGCTGTTTGTTACAATGCATCAGTAAGCCAGTATAATATAGGATCGGCTGGGGCAGCATGGATGTTGTAATTGTTAGCATTACTGACTCAGTGCTGAGGTCATGGGTTTGATTCCCACCATGGCTCTAACTGTGCAGAGTTTGTCTAGTCTCCCTGTGCTTATGTGGATATACTCAGTACTCCAGTTTCCTCCTACAATCCAACAAATATACTGGTAGGTTAATTGGCTGCCAACAAATTAACCCTAGAATGTCTGTGTGCGTGCACATGTGATAGCAAAAATGGATTGTAACTCCACTGGAGCAGGGACTGAAGTGAATGTTCCAATATTCATTGTAAAATCTGCAGATTGTGTGTGCACTATATAAGAAACTTAACAGGCTGATATACTTATACAAGATACCTTAATAAGCCAGTGCTAAACAGGGTAGATGTTACAGAGAGAGCATAGTGATTGGCTACAGCTTTCCAAACAGATGTTTATCTAGCTGAAAGAATCAGTGTTAATTGGAACCATCTTTTGATTGCTGAAGTCAGTAGATACATATTTGTTTACACCAGAGGATCCCTACAGATTGGGTGAGTCTGTAGCCAATCAGCATATAGCACCAATTTATTCTTTGGCCGACAGTAAACCCCACTATCCCGCTCCACTGACTTGGCAATACACCTAAAGATTATGGACTGATCTAGCCAGCTTAAACTGCAGGGGGATGTTAGGAGAAGAGTATTCTTTCAGAGTGCAAAACCAGGTCAGACCTGAGGTCTCAATCCCAGGTTTGGCACTTTCACATTAAACCTGGGTCACCCATTTTACAGACAGTGACCCAGGTTTAACAAGTTGGTCAACCCAGGTTGTAATCTTTGGTGCTTTCACACTACATTTAGGTGCAAGGGGAATCAATGTTCTTTTCGGCCTATGAAATACTTTAACATAGCAAAGGCAACCCCGACCTGATCTTTAGACTGATTTAGACTGTGCAAGCAACAGGGGGAGTGATAACAAGAGAATAGCTCAGATAGGAACTCATTACATTTGTGTGAGGAACTTTTTTTTTTTTTTCTAAATCTTGCTGGGTGTTAAAGTTGGCCAGTTACCATTGCAACGGAATTTTTTTGGTACTTATATATGTTAGTTGGGCGCCCACTATAGTAAGTACGCTCATACCCCCCACTTTCCATGTCGGATAAATTTTATATAGCGTGGCGAGCGTACGCATAAAACTAAGCAAATAGCTTAGTGGTCGCCCAACTAACATTAAGTACCATTTTTTTTTAATGAGAAAATATAATTTTGATCTAACACTGCAGTCTCCCATACCACCCAACCCACTCACTAGATGAGTTCCCATTGTACATTACCTTGCCCTTCATTCTGGAGTTCTGTCATACCTATGTACCTCCACCATCTTATGCAGTTTATCTAGTCATGGAACCAAATCTCAGACTAGCAGCTCTTCACATGAATTGCAACATATGTGCAGAATTACAGGGTTCAAACACCTATGCATTATTAAAAGACTGATCATTCCGATGATAGCAACCAAGTTCTTACCAGGTCCCTGAAATCTACTATGCATACACATCTTTTCCATAACTCAACTGTACACCAGTTAAACTTTATCTCTGGGTTATTCTATATTAAATATAGAGCTGCCAATAAGTAACCTCCCTTTCATCCTGGCGCCTAGACTGGCATTTCACAACTGCCACTCAAATCGTCCATCACTATTGTGTATGCTCATTATAAAAGTTACACAACTGTATAAATACTTACAATTCTTATTACCTAGCTTAGATTCAAAGGCTAAAATACATGATTAAATAAAACAAACTGTTTTGGAATGCAATAACTTTATTGAAACAAAGTGCAACAAATGCATGAAGTAAAATGTTGAGAACATTGTAGCACTACCAACAATGGTCATGGCTTAGACACCACCCCTCAAACGCAAGACCAGGTGCAGAGTGGATTCCTTCTGAATGTTATAGTCTGATAAAGTGCGACCATCTTCCAGCTGCTTGCCAGCAAATATCAGCCTCTGCTGATCTGGAGGAATACCTTCCTTATCCTGAATTTTAGCCTTCACATTTTCAATGGTGTCACTTGGCTCCACTTCCAAAGTAATTGTCTTGCCAGTGAGGGTTTTAACAAATATCTGCATGCCACCTCGCAGACGAAGGACAAGATGTAATGTGGATTCTTTCTGAATATTGTAGTCAGACAAGGTACGCCCATCTTCAAGCTGTTTGCCAGCAAATATCAACCTCTGTTGGTCTGGGGGAATGCCTTCTTTATCTTGAATTTTAGCTTTCACGTTTTCAATAGTATCACTTGGCTCAACTTCCAGGGTAATGGTCTTGCCAGTGAGTGTTTTTACAAAGATCTGCATGCCACCTCTCAGACGGAGAACCAAGTGCAAGGTGGATTCTTTTTGAATGTTGTAGTCGGACAAGGTACGCCCATCTTCAAGCTGTTTGCCAGCAAATATCAACCTCTGTTGGTCTGGGGGAATGCCTTCTTTATCTTGAATTTTAGCTTTCACGTTTTCAATAGTATCACTTGGCTCAACTTCCAGGGTAATGGTCTTGCCAGTGAGTGTTTTTACAAAGATCTGCATGCCACCTCTCAGACGGAGAACCAAGTGCAAGGTGGATTCTTTTTGAATGTTGTAGTCGGACAAGGTACGCCCATCTTCAAGCTGTTTGCCAGCAAATATCAACCTCTGTTGGTCTGGGGGAATGCCTTCTTTATCTTGAATTTTAGCTTTCACGTTTTCAATAGTATCACTTGGCTCAACTTCCAGGGTAATGGTCTTGCCAGTGAGTGTTTTTACAAAGATCTGCATGCCACCTCTCAGACGGAGAACCAAGTGCAAGGTGGATTCTTTTTGAATGTTGTAGTCGGACAAGGTACGCCCATCTTCAAGCTGTTTGCCAGCAAATATCAACCTCTGTTGGTCTGGGGGAATGCCTTCTTTATCTTGAATTTTAGCTTTCACGTTTTCAATAGTATCACTTGGCTCAACTTCCAGGGTAATGGTCTTGCCAGTGAGTGTTTTTACAAAGATCTGCATGCCACCTCTCAGACGGAGAACCAAGTGCAAGGTGGATTCTTTTTGAATGTTGTAGTCGGACAAGGTACGCCCATCTTCAAGCTGTTTGCCAGCAAATATCAACCTCTGTTGGTCTGGGGGAATGCCTTCTTTATCTTGAATTTTAGCTTTCACGTTTTCAATAGTATCACTTGGCTCAACTTCCAGGGTAATGGTCTTGCCAGTGAGTGTTTTTACAAAGATCTGCATGCCACCTCTCAGACGGAGAACCAAGTGCAAGGTGGATTCTTTTTGAATGTTGTAGTCGGACAAGGTACGCCCATCTTCAAGCTGTTTGCCAGCAAATATCAACCTCTGTTGGTCTGGGGGAATGCCTTCTTTATCTTGAATTTTAGCTTTCACGTTTTCAATAGTATCACTTGGCTCAACTTCCAGGGTAATGGTCTTGCCAGTGAGTGTTTTTACAAAGATCTGCATGCCACCTCTCAGACGGAGAACCAAGTGCAAGGTAGATTCTTTTTGAATGTTGTAGTCGGACAAGGTACGCCCATCTTCAAGCTGTTTGCCAGCAAATATCAACCTCTGTTGGTCTGGGGGAATGCCTTCTTTATCTTGAATTTTAGCTTTCACGTTTTCAATAGTATCACTTGGCTCAACTTCCAGGGTAATGGTCTTGCCAGTGAGTGTTTTTACAAAGATCTGCATGCCACCTCTCAGACGGAGAACCAAGTGCAAGGTGGATTCTTTTTGAATGTTGTAGTCGGACAAGGTACGCCCATCTTCAAGCTGTTTGCCAGCAAATATCAACCTCTGTTGGTCTGGGGGAATGCCTTCTTTATCTTGAATTTTAGCTTTCACGTTTTCAATAGTATCACTTGGCTCAACTTCCAGGGTAATGGTCTTGCCAGTGAGTGTTTTTACAAAGATCTGCATGCCACCTCTCAGACGGAGAACCAAGTGCAAGGTGGATTCTTTTTGAATGTTGTAGTCGGACAAGGTACGCCCATCTTCAAGCTGTTTGCCAGCAAATATCAACCTCTGTTGGTCTGGGGGAATGCCTTCTTTATCTTGAATTTTAGCTTTCACGTTTTCAATAGTATCACTTGGCTCAACTTCCAGGGTAATGGTCTTGCCAGTGAGTGTTTTTACAAAGATCTGCATGCCACCTCTCAGACGGAGAACCAAGTGCAAGGTGGATTCTTTTTGAATGTTGTAGTCGGACAAGGTACGCCCATCTTCAAGCTGTTTGCCAGCAAATATCAACCTCTGTTGGTCTGGGGGAATGCCTTCTTTATCTTGAATTTTAGCTTTCACGTTTTCAATAGTATCACTTGGCTCAACTTCCAGGGTAATGGTCTTGCCAGTAAGTGTTTTTACAAAGATCTGCATGTTCTAAGAAAAAAAACAAATAAAAAATATTTGAAACAGGAGCAAAATTTGCAAAAATACATTTGGGGGTCGATCCCATTACACCCGAAGGGTGTTGATTCACGAGTGTGAAGCAATCACGACACCAGGCGCACTTTCGGCAGGCTTGTACCTTCCACCTCCATAGGGGTGCGAGCAATTTTCAGCGAATTAGGCTGTGCGAAGGGTGTGAGATAGGCTTAATTCGGTTGCCATTTTGAGCATTAAACCGGCCACTGAACGGTAACACACCCTTGGGTGCAATAGGATCGACCTTAGTATTTACATAAAAAGAACAGGCTTAAAGCTGCTATGTAATTAAGAAATGTAATGTGCCAAAACCCCAGTAACCGCATTTTTTACTGCAATCCTGAAGAAACCACAACAGTGGTTTTGTCCATATTCCCATACAGAATCACATGTGAAATAATTAGCACCAGATCCATTAGAAATGACACACCCAAAAGCAGTGTTTAGCACAAAGTGGGTAAACCCACCTAAAGTAGTGGTTAGGGCACCACCACACAGAATAAATTCCCCCCCCCCCCCCCCCGTGGCAGGAAAATAAAAATCTTAATTGCCCCCCACCCCACATATATGAGGAAACAGTGAGTCAGTGGAATACAATAAGGGACAAGTATGTGGTGCACAAACATAGCACCATCTGATGACTTCCTACCATCCAACACAGCCAAAGCGCAAAGCAATACTGGGATGTGTAGTTCAACATCTGGAGGGAAGCTTATTTCCCATTGACAATAGCCCAGTTTCACAGCGATTCGTTGAAATATGTATCAGATCAGTTTATAATTTGGCCAAACACAAGTACCGGTGCTAAAGTGTAGTTTAATGTCTACATGTTTGGGGCAACTTCCATGTCTCAGTTCCGCTGCATGCAGATAACTATCAACCGTATATAGTACAGAGGATTTACCACTTAGGGCAAGTATGAACATTCCAGTCACAACATAATTACTAGAAGCGGAATCTGTGCCAGTCGGATAACAAGCACTCTTGAGTTAATCAGAGGAAGAATCAGCCAGATGAAGGACAAGAGCAGGGCTGCTGCTGTTTAAACACTACAACTGGAAATTCATACGCTTCACCCGCTATTGAACTCCCCCTTAATCTTTTCTAGATTATAGCCTGCACATATACAGAAGCAAAATGGTAACTGCCCTGTTTTAATATTAAGGATTTTAGTCATTTCAGGAAAATGGACATAAAATGGACAGAAAATACAAGCCAAATACAGCTATATTATCCACTGCAATTCAGATAAAGTACAGTAAAGTAACAATGTCTAGGGCATTACATTTTACAGGTGACCATATAAAATTTGGTGATTGAAATATGTAACTTGAGAGCTAATTTAATAAGCATTTATTAAAGACACACTAACATGTGCAGGCATTGCTACAGCCACCAAGATTACATATGTTTGATCCACTCTCTGAACCCAATCTATGTGCTTAAATTATGTAAAACCATCGAAGGATTGGCCATCAATTCACGATCGTTCACCACCACCGATGTTCTGATTCGATGGCGGCATTCCGAGGTTTTCCGCCATCGCGTTCTTTCCCTGCGATGTCAGTGACATCGCATCGATGTCGGAAACCACGCCATAATTTGATGGTGGGCTTCTAATGTAAATCCTTAAAAAACGTCCCGCTCACACTTTAACAAAACCCAATACATGTGCCGGGACAATCCAGACACCCGCGATGCCCTACCACCAAGCTATGATCGGCTCGCAGGGCATTAACCGAAAAAAAAATAAAAAAACCCCACACATCGGTACGACTGTCAGTGCCTGGAACCATCGATTGTCACACGCCACATATTCGGAGACCATGGATGTTCACCGAGTTCCGTCATCGATCGTGATCACACCGACAGCAATCCCGACCTCAGACTGTGCCGGCGGCCACATTCAAAAAAGCCACCACAAGTGCAAAAGCTTTCCGTGTCCCATTACATATGGCGCTTATACCTAGCGGAAACACGGAAGAGTGCACAGAGTGTCGACCAACCCACTTCCATGAAGAAAGTCCCACCTCTCGTCCATTACCCAACAACAACCCCCCCCCCCTCCCTCCCCAACCCGTGACGTGTATAATGGCGGGCACACGTACGCCCTCTAACAGCAGCCACCCTTCCAAACGGATATTTCCAGCTCGTTCTGGCCTTGAAAACCACTAATGAACACATACACCCGTACACGCATATACAGTCACACCGATAGGGGGGGGGACGGACCGTCTAAATACAGCATTAAACATACACGAAATATAAATGTCCGGCAGGGACAGATGATGGGATAGCCGAACGACCGAGGCCAGCAGGCGCTATACCCGCCACAGAACCGCGACTGAAAGAGTCAGTACTTACAAATTCGTTGCCGGCTCCACCAGCGAATACTCGAGTCGATACCTGAGAGCTACTGCGTCACTAACATCTCGGGCGCCATATTTATAGCTTACCACTGTACCCGTCCGCGGAAACCACCCGCCGGCACTATTTTACGTCTAACACAATGATCCCACCATCTATTCCCCTCGCATGTACTACGCCGAGTTCCCGCCAGTGTAGCGCTGATTTTTTTTTTTCACTGTGCAATTAGTGAATGCTCTCCATGTAACGAAAATAATCGTTCATTACTTGTAGGGAGAGGGGGTGTGGGGTGTCGTCGGCGCAGGAATACAGTATGTTGCCGTTATGTAAAGAGTTGGGGGGATGTGCCGCGGACGCCTGTCGGCACTTGATGTTGCTTAGATCCCGTGAGGCACGCAGTGATAGAAAGTGCTGGAATCTGTGCGCTTTGTTGGCGGCACAGTTGTCTGTGTCGTCAGTCCGACTCCTGACACCAAGTGTAACCCACGGGATTCATTCATTCCTGTTAAAACACCTCGTTACCGTATGAGGGAAGTTATCAGTACACCTCCTAGGGGTTTATTTAGTAATCTAAAAGAGAACCTTTCAATATTGTTTCTGTGTATGTAGCAAATTCAAAAGTGACTTCTGTATGTACAATACTGCAGCGAACCCCCTCCCAACACCATACACTAGGGACCTTTTCTGGTCCGTTTGCACGGGGACTGATGTTTTCTTTGGTGATAGATATAAAGTAGGAGCCCATCTCATCTATTTTCCTTAGGCCATGGCTCAGCATGGCTAGCCATGGCTATGCTATTTTTCTCAGCTGCAATACAATACAGTAGGGGATTAGCAGAGTAATCCTATTACTCACTTAATCCTATTAAAGGGATAGATGACAGTGGCTCCATCTGTATCTATCACAGATTTTGGAAAAGTCTTTTGAAATGAAAATCTTCTAGTGTGTATGGGCCATTAGTGAGCATTTCTGTGCTTGTGCATATGCAGGGTGCATGCACCTGTAATGATATGCCCCGGTGCTGGGACAGCTCCCCTGCTCCCAGCACCGGAGCAGCAGCAGGGACGAGGAGAGGGAGGGCTGGGTCCCACACGGGACACCACCGTCCCCGGCGCTGTTTGATCCCTGTGCCAATAGTGCAGGCAGCGACGAGGAGGAACAGCGCTGGGATCAAAGCACCGATCCCAGCGCTGACAGTGCGGGCGGCGAAGCGCCGCTCGCGTCAGTTTGAATCTCCCGCCGTTCGGGAGCCAATCATGGCTCCCGAATCGGCAGCCAATGGCAGACGGCCGCGGCGAGCCAATCAGCGCTCGCCGCGCCGTCCTAAAGCCCGCCCCCGGCGTCTGACGTCAGACGCCGCCGGGAGGCGAAAGAGGAGAAAGGTCCCACGCCGGCGGAGCGCAGGAGCGCCCCGGCTGAAGCGAGAAGACGCCGGAGGAGAGAGGACACCGCGGCGGCGGAGACCAGAGTTCCGGCGGCCGCTGAAGAGGCCAGAAGACGCCGGGATCAAGAAGGGAGATCTCCGGCGACTCCTGGAAGAGCAGAAGAAGCAGCGCCGCCGCTGGCCAGGACAGGCCAGTGGCAGAAGAAGGAAGATGGCTGCCGCGCACGGAGAGGCCAGCGGGGGTGGAAAGCAACAGAGCTGAGGAAGCTCCCCCCCGCGGCCTCTCCCAACCCCAGGTAGGCGGCCCCAGGCCACCTACCCCCTACCCTTGACCACCGGGAGTCGGGCACTAGGCCCGTGGGTATTTTCAGGCCCCTCCGGCCTGTGGGATTTGTAGTCGGGCCCTCTTGGCCCGTGGCCACTTGATTGTTGGGCCCTCCTGGCCCTCTTGGAATTGTGCTGGGCCTCCTCCCCGTGGCCCCTATCTCGATAGGCCGGGCATTAGGCCCGTGACTCAGATAGCCGGGCACTAGGCCCGTTGCACAGCAGCCGGGTGTAAGGCCCGAGGCCCCCATAGTTCGGGGGGGCTAATTGAAACAGGCCTCCTGCCTGTGCCTTATTGTCAGGCCTCCGGCCTGTGCCTAATCACTAGGCCTCCGGTCTGTGCTTCATCCACAGACCTCCGGCCTGTGTCTCGTCGGCAGGTCTACTGTCTGTGTCTTATAGGCCTGCGGCATCCATCTTAGGTCTGTCGGCCATTTTGTATGTTAGTTAACTGTATAGGAAGGGAAGGGTGATCCAGCCCTCCCACACCACAGGCCCTGAGCTGGGATAGACGGCTGTCTACCCAGGTTTCGGTGACTGTTCTAAGGGAGTACATCTGAATACAGGCAGAGGTTAAAGGAGCAGCTGGTTGGTAAGGTCTTGTACTGTATTGTATGTTGTCCGTGCAGAGCAAAGTTGTTTAGATTTTTGTAGTTGTGTTGCACCACACACACTTAGTCAGTTCTAGGGCTTTGTGTTGTAGTTATGTAGTCGTGCCACGTTTAGGTTTGTTAGGCTCTGCACGGCTCTGGTGTTTGTCTCCTTACAGGGACCTGTGAGGAGAACCGTGGGTTAGAGTACAAGAGTGCGGACGCAGTACAAGAGTGAGGACGGTGAGTGTCGTCTTGTTTGTTTGTGTGTTCCTGCCTATCTCCCTTCCTTCCTCCATCCAGGGCGTACGCGGACCTTGTACCCCGTGCAAGGTCAAGGCCTCACCTAGGTGCGCAAGTGCCAATAGGTGACACTCCGGGCTCTGAGGCAGTGCGCCGATGATGATGTTTCCCGGAGCCCGGAGGGTGCCTCTGTAGAGACGTCGCGGGACGGAGGGCGCATCGGTCTTCATCAAGGAGGAACCGCTCTCACCTACTCTCCTTCCTCCTAGGTGTTCGTGTCCGGGTGCCGGAGAATTCCAGGACCGTGATTTGGCACGGCCTGAAGGTGAGAGGGTGCGGCGCCAGGTAAGTGGTCCGACGACACCTGCACGGCAGCAGGCACCACACCGCACCGCCCTTACACCCATCTCACATTTGGCGTAGTCGGCAGGATACGCACCGCGGACACGATGTGGAACGTCCCCAGGAAGACCCCCCAGCGGATTGCGTCGGAACCGATCCACGCCCCTGTGGTTGACGACGACGGATGGGCGACTGTGACAGGAGAAGAATTTAGGATGATGGTGGAACGGTCGATACAGAGAGCCAAAGAAGAGCGCCGGGAGAAGGGGCGCAAGAAGGCTGCCGTCACCCCCTGTAGGACGTGCCAACAGGTCGGACACTTCGTCAGTGATTGTCCCTGGAGAGAAACTGCGATAGAAGGAGCCTGCCGGACGCCTCCGAGGAAGACGACCCAGGATGTCGTTCCAAGGCGTCGACAGAAGGCCCCGGTGAAGAAACAGCCCCGTTGTAAGCTCTGTGGGGAGTATGGACACAAGGATTTTAGCTGCCCATGGGAGGAGCCGTATAGTGAAGATGACATTGGCCGGTGTGAGTTATGTGAAGATCCGAGACATCTGCGACCGGACTGTCCTTTTGGGGACTGGCCGCCGAAAACCAAGTGGACAGAGAGGCCACAGACTAAACCACAATGGAAACACGGGGACTCAGACCTGATGGCTAAAGAGTGGATGATCCCCGATGGCGGGGTCCAGAAACGGCAGGAAGAAGCCAGAGCAGTGGAGCGGAAAAGCCTGCTTGAAGTGAGTTCGCAGGTGCCCATTTTGTCTGTGCCAAGCAAGAGATACCCTTGTGTGGAAGAGGTGGCCGCTGTGATTCCGGGGAAGACCGCGTCGATGCCCCCCTGTTGGAAATGTCGGCGACAGGGACATTTGGCCCACGAGTGTCCCTGGGAAGATGCCATGGCAATGTTGTGCCCAGAAAAAGAGACCACTGGAAAAGATTCTTTCCCGTTGAAGGCCGACGTGAAGGACCGGGAGGTGAAGCAACCACGCATTGAGGAAGAGCGTGAAGACCCAGTGGCAAAGAAGCCCAGAAGTTCCCGAGGTTGGCAGAGTCCTCAACCTAGACGGTTGGAACAGGAGTGCCCTGGGTATCGTGAAGTGCCAGCGGAAAAGAGGGAGTACGCTGAGGAAGAAGGTCGGCACCTGGCGCCGGAGTCTGTGGAGAAGAATCCAGACTCTGAAGTGTTAGCCATGCCTGAAGAACCAGATTTGCAGGATGTGGAGCAGTGTTCGCAGTCGATCGCCCTCGGGGAAGAGGAAGAGAAGATCCTGGCGCAAGACCCCCTGCTGAAAGGATGGACTTTGATGGAGGAAGGGGAAGGAGAGGATGGTGATGCCATGGGAGGGACCGTTCCCAGAGATATGGAACCGTTGGAAGTGCCCCATGAAGAAGCTTGTCCGATGGTGACGATTGCCCGGGAGGAAAGAGATGCCCCGGAGGAATTTGCCATAGGTTGGTGGTCAGCTCCACCCCATGGAGCCCGCGATGACGACCCAGACCAGGTGGAGGAAGAAGCATGGGTGAACGCTGCACCCATTGAAGAGGATTCTCCCTGGTGGCCTATGGTGAATGGCCATAACAAGCAGCCACTTCCCCAGAGGATCCGGAGAGTAGTGTCAGGAGGGACGGAGATTAGTCCGGAGCCAGTGGAAGAAAGTTGGGCCACAGTCGGTCCAGACTGGGCTCCCGAAGACAACTTCCCTGAGAGGACTTCAGAATGCCCTGACCCCCGGATATTGGTGAGTGAGGACTTTGTAGGGACTACAAAGGAAAAAGGGGGGGAAAATGTAATGATATGCCCCGGTGCTGGGACAGCTCCCCTGCTCCCAGCACCGGAGCAGCAGCAGGGACGAGGAGAGGGAGGGCTGGGTCCCACACGGGACACCACCGTCCCCGGCGCAGGGATCAGCTGTTTGATCCCTGTGCCAATAGTGCAGGCAGCGACGAGGAGGAACAGCGCTGGGATCAAAGCACCGATCCCAGCGCTGACAGTGCGGGCGGCGAAGCGCCGCTCGCGTCAGTTTGAATCTCCCGCCGTTCGGGAGCCAATCATGGCTCCCGAATCGGCAGCCAATGGCAGACGGCCGCGGCGAGCCAATCAGCGCTCGCCGCGCCGTCCTAAAGCCCGCCCCCGGCGTCTGACGTCAGACGCCGCCGGGAGGCGAAAGAGGAGAAAGGTCCCACGCCGGCGGAGCACAGGAGCGCCCCGGCTGAAGCGAGAAGACGCCGGAGGAGAGAGGACACCGCGGCGGCGGAGACCAGAGTTCCGGCGGCCGCTGAAGAGGCCAGAAGACGCCGGGATCAAGAAGGGAGATCTCCGGCGACTCCTGGAAGAGCAGAAGAAGCAGCGCCGCCGCTGGCCAGGACAGGCCAGTGGCAGAAGAAGGAAGATGGCTGCCGCGCACGGAGAGGCCAGCGGGGGTGGAAAGCAACAGAGCTGAGGAAGCTCCCCCCCGCGGCCTCTCCCAACCCCAGGTAGGCGGCCCCAGGCCACCTACCCCCTACCCTTGACCACCGGGAGTCGGGCACTAGGCCCGTGGGTATTTTCACACCCACTGCAGACATTCTGTTCGCAGGGTGCACGCACCCAACACAGCAGGGGCGGTGCACCATTAGCATATGGGAATGCCCAGGGGCGGATTTAGGGAGGAGGGCGCCCCTAGGCACAACAATAATGTTTACTAAGTAGGACAGTTTATAGGGGCAGTATCTGCATGTCCTATCCATTTACACTCTATTTAAGATGGAATATAGTACAGTACAGTGGATATTTTGCAGTTATTGGTACATTTTGGGCTGACAGTACTATCCCAGGCATCCAAGTGCCGCCCCCAAACATGTGCCGCCCCTAGGCCGGTGCCTCACGTGCCTAATGGGAAATTCGGCTCTGGGAATGCCCAGCGTTTCATGGGAGTTCCTATGTGAATGTTGGGCGTTCTAATGTTAAGGAGGCCGTGATGCGGGTGGGGGGATGGGCAGCTGACGACAAATGTAAGCTGCCTGCCCATTTCCTACCTAGCATGCATGCATATTTATTTATTTATTTACAGTTTCTTAGCAGCAGATTCCGTTGCCCTTTGTACAATTGTAGACCGTGATAAAACAAATTAGGTAACAACAAACAGATTTGGAGGTAAGAGGGCCCTGCTGCAAGCTTACAATCTATAGGATGTAATGTTGCTCAGAGCTACCTTACTTATGCATGCACCTTCCACATCTTTCGATGGTCGGTGACACATCCAAAGATGTGGGAGGCTCCTCCTGCCCTGCGAATGGATGTTATTGTGTAACATCCATTCGCAAGCCCCTGCAAACGAGTTGCCCTTGCAACCATTCGCAAGGTGGTGTTTGGTGGACTCGCAAGGCTGTGAATTCGCAGCCTTGCTAATCAACCAGAATACCGCCCTAGGGCTCTTATCCTGGTTCAATCGCAAAGGCAGGTTCCTTCTCAAATGGACAAAACCATGTGCACTGCAGGTGGGGCAGATGTAGGGATGGCCATCGGTACAGACGCCATTGATGGTTGCCATCGATGGCATTTCTGCACCCAGCCATCGATAGTGGCAAACTATTTAAAGGATAACCATCGATAGTTTTGGCTATCGATGGTCATCCATTATATTTCACTGAATTGCCCGTGAGCCAATCAGAACACGGGGTGGGACTTCCAGGTGTCGGGGGGCGGAGCTATGCCCCGTGTCCCGGCACCTTGAAAAAAATTAAAAAAGGAAACATCGCATCTCATTTGCCATCGATGTAGGGAAACCATCTGGTACTCCCACATCGAGGGCAAAAGTATTCGACATCGGCCTCAAACCATCGATGATTTTATATCATCGATGGTCGATGGCCATCCCTAGGCAGATGTTACATGTGCAGAGAGCGTTAGATTTGGGTGAGTTATTTTGATTCTATGCAGGGAGAATACTGACTGCTTTATTTTTACGCTGCAATATAGATCTCACTTTGAAGTAAAACCCCACCCAAATCTAATTCTATCTGCACATGTTACATCTGCCCCCCCTGCAGTGCACATGGGTTTGTCCGTTTCAGAAGGAATTTGAGTACTTATGTAGTATATGGGTGCCCGATTTTGAAATCGGGTCGGAAAAATCGCATCGAATCGCATCCGATATCGCATGCGATCTGATGCGATTTTCCATAGGATTCAATGTTAACATAGTCCTGTTCATTTCCCCACTATCCAAGTGGGCATATAGTTGATTTTATAAAGCGTGGCGAGCGAGGGGCCGCGGATTAAATAAAATGTTTTCCGCGTGCGCTCGCCACGCATCGGGCTCGGTGGCTCGCTGCGCTCGCCACGCTTTATAAAATCAACTCTATGCCCACTCGGATAGTGGGGAAATGAACAGGACCTTGATTCTATGCAGGGAGATTACTGACTGCTTTATTTTTACGTTGCAATATAGATCTCTCTTTGAAGTAAAACCCCACCCAAATATAATTATATCTGCACATGTTACATCTGCCCCCCCTGCAGTGCACATGGGTTTGTCCGTTTCAGAAGGAATTTGGGTACTTATGTAGTATCTGGGCGCCCGATTTTAAAATCGGGTCGGAAAAATCGCATCGAATCGCATGCGATCTGATGCGATTTTCCATAGGATTCAATGTTAACATAGTCCTGTTCATTTCCCCACTATCCAAGTGGGCATAGAGTTGATTTTATAAAGCGTGGCGAGCGGCCGCGGATTACATAAAATGTTTTCCACGTCCCCTCGTGGGGCGCGCTGCGCTCGCCACGCTTCGGGCTCGGTGGCTCGCTGTGCTCGCCACGCTTTATAAAATCAACTCTATGCCCACTCGGATAGTGGGGAAATGAACAGGACCTTGTTAACATTGAATCCTATGCAAAATCGCATCGAATCGCATCGCATGCGATATCGGATGCAATTCGATGCGATTTTGCCAAAAATCGCGTCGAATCGCATTTGATTGTATGCCTTAAGGTAAGGCATACAATCAGAAAATCGGCAGCCCAGATACTACATAAGTACCGGAATTTGCCTTTGCGAGGGAACCAGAATAAAGGCCTAGGTCCTAAAGGCCCCAAATAATAGTTCGACTTGTCCTTCTCGGACCTGATTTTATTTAGGTGCCTGCGCACGGTACGTTTTGTGCTTCATGCATTTTGTACAAGATTGCATCGCATCTAGTTCAAATCGCATGCGATATGCTAAAACAGTGTGTGATTTGAGCTAGATGCAATGCGATGTAGTACAAAAAGTACTGCTTGTACATACTTTTTTGACTTGCGATATGGCAAGCCAAAAGAAACCCTGTGCGATGTGAATTGCATGAGATGCGTTTTGTACGAAAAAGTTCAAAATGTATCCGACCATCGCACCACTCTTGGGCACCTTTTGAACTCCACAGAAGGCTCACATTCGATTTGGCACTTGATGTGCCAATTTTTACATGCGATAAATTGCATGAGATGTATCTCATGTACCTCCCAAGGAGCTGCAGGCTGTGGACAGGATAATGTAAAAAAAAAAAAAACATTCAAAAGGATGGGTGGCCGCTGATTTCCGATTATTTCCCTAGGTGGTGTCTCACATCCTGGAGAAACAGGCAGCAGGCTTGTTAACAAACACTGATTAACTGGCTAAAGAGCATTTACTATTCCAATCCGTATTTGGAGCAGCTGATCACTGGACACCAGCAGACAGCGCCACTCACGTGGAAGTTCGGGAAGATGCGGCACAGCAATACAGCAAACACAAATCGACATCTGTTATTGCAGCAATACAAGGACGCGGAGACAGCAACAAGCTATTCAATGGGCAGACACAGGGACAGCGTTGAGCCACCCATCGGGCAGACAGACAGCTTAAGAACCAATGGTGATCAAATCGGAGGCAGTGGGAGCACCACCCGGACTCCTGGTCCCAGAGCAACCTGCAGACTGGTAAGATACACCACAGCGGGACACCGATAGCATGAATTAATTCACGCACACCACACAGATCAATGTACATATTACCTAAAGAATAACCTGAACCCTTTGAGAGGAATGCCCTTTAGGGTGACACTACATTGATACAGACACCACCGGCCTAATTTGATAGAATAAATTAAACATCACTGAGACTAGTTGGTAGCATTGCCTCTACCACTGACTGTGTGCTCCAACAGAATCACTGCACATCCCTCAGGAGGACTGTAGGCAGGGCCGTCTTAACATTAGGAAGGGCCCCTGGGCAACCTAGTTCACTGGACCCCCCCCCCCAAATTAGTTTGCCCAGGAGCCCACAGTCACCTCCCCAACCCTCACCTCTCTGGCTCCGTGCGGCAGCCAGTCAGCTTCCGGCGGCCGGGGATCCGATCATCTTCGCTGGGGGATCCGGGCAGCGGGATCAGGGCAGCGGCGGTAGCTAGGAGCCTGCCCTGAAGTGGCAAAGCGCTATTAACTGGCGGGCGGGAAGCGCTGTTGCATTTGAAAAGACTGGCCAGACGCTGATTGGCTGAATTCAGCCAATCAGCGTTCGGCCAGTCTTTTCAAATGCAGCAGCGCTTCCCGCCCCACCGGCAAATAGCGCTAATGGGAAAGATGGTGGCCGGGTGGCGGGGTTCCGACCATCCTCGCTGGGGAAGGGGATCAGGGCGGCGGTGGTGGTAGCTAGGAGCCCGAAGCGGCGAAGCACTATTTGTCGGCGGGGGCGGGAAGCGCTGTTGAATTTGAAAAGACTGGCCGGATGCTGATTGGCTAAATTCAGCAAATCAGCATTCAGCCAGTCATTTTAAATGCAGCAGCGCTTCTCGCCCCCCCTGCAGGCAAATAGCGCTTCGCCGCTTCGGGCTCCTAGCTACCGCCACCGATGCCCTGATCCCCCTGCCGGATCACCCAGTGAGGGTGATCAGAACCCCGGCACACGGACCCCCGAAATTAAATTCACTGCTAGCTAGGAGGTGAAGCGCTATTTGCCGGCGGGGTGGGAAGCGCTGTTGCCTTTTCAAAGACTGGCCGGATGCTGATTTTCTGAATTCAGCCAATCAGCGTCCGGCCAGTCTATTCAAATGCAACAGCGCTTCCCGCCCCGCCGACAAATAGAGCTTCGCCGAATCAGGCTTCTAGCTACCGCCACCGCCCTGATCCCCCTGCCCGGATCTCCCAGCGAGGGTGAGCGGATTCCCGGACCCCGGCCACCATCTTTCCCATTGGGCTGGGCCGGGGGCCCCTAGGTCCTAGGGCCCCCGGGCAACTGCCCATCGTGCCCAATGGGAAAGACGGCACTGACTGTAGGCCTCAGGCTAGAGATCTATGGAATTTTAAAGGGATCCCTAAAGGGTCACCTGAACTCTCAATGAGGAACCCTCCTAGGGTGACCCTGCATTGATTCAGACTTCAAATACTCCCCCGTATCAATGAACTGTATTTGTGGCACGGTGATAAACTGTACTATTGCATTTCCTTTCCATACCTGCATACCTATCCCACCACATTAATAAAGACAAATCATAATTTGTGAAATCACACATCTGCATTGTGAGTTATATTATTTAGTCATTTACAAGCATATTTGATTCAACCACACATACAGATCAAAACAAGTGCAGTGCTCTAGACCATTATCATTTAACTGTATAAAACCAGAGGGTTACTGGGACACCCTCTAGACTGACCAATGCCAGAAACAAAGGTACTGACCACCCATGTGATCTCAGCTATAACCTACATATTCCGTAGTGGGGAGGAGGGAGGGAGAGGTACATATGGTGAAAGAGGGAGGGAAGGGAGAGGTACATAGCTAAAAGTGGGAATGAGGGATGGAGAGCTACATAGGGTTCGAGAGGGAGGGAAGTAAAGGCACATGGCTAATAGTGGGAAGGAGGGAGAGGTACATATGGTGAGAGAGGGAGGGAAGCGAGAGGTACATAGCTAATAGTGGGAATGAGGGATGGAGAGGTACATAGGGAAGGAAAGAGAGACAAATGGCTGATAGAGGGAAGGAGTGAAAGATAAATAGGATGAGCAATAGAGGGAAAGAGAGGTAAATGGCTGAAATAGGGAGTTAAAGGTACATAGGGTTAGAAAGGGAGCAAAGGAGAGGACGATTGCTGATAAAGGGAGGGAAGGGAAAGGTACATGGCTACTAGTAGCATTGAGGGAGGGACAGGTACATCGGTAAGGAAGGAGAGACACGCAGGGCCGGCGCCACCACTAGGCAAATCTAGGCATTTGCCTAGGGCGCGGGCCACTGGAGGGCGGTATTTTGCCCCCCTTGCCGCCCGGGTACCTGTCCTGCGGCGCTGTGCGTATATAAAGCTGGCGGCCGCCGCCGCCGGGGGTCCCTGCAGTCAATAAGAAATAACGAGCGCTATCCGCCGGGCTATGCGGAAGCGCTTCTGTTTTGGAAACACTGGCCGCACGCTGATTGGCTGAGATTCAGCCAATCAGCGTGCGCCGTGCGGCCAGTGTTACCAAAACAGAAGCGCTTCCGCATAGCCCGGCGGATAGCGCTCGTTATTTCTTATTGACTGCAGGGACCCCCCGCTACCAGCTTTACAGCGCCGCAGGACAGGTACCCGGGCGGCAAACACCGGGGCGCCCCCACCCCGACTTGCCTGGGGCGCTCCGGTGCCTTGCAACAGCCCTGGAGACACGTGGCTGATAGAGGGTAGGAGGGAGATTGAGAGGTACATAAGATGGGAGGGAGAGGTACATATAATGACAGAGGAAAATAAGGGAGAGGTACATGCGTAATAGGGGGAATAAGGGAGACAGAGGTACATAGGGAAGGAAGGAGACATATGGCTGACAGAGGAAAGGAGGTAGAGTGAGAGGTACATAGTTTGAGAGAGAGAGAGAGAGAGAGAGGTAGATGTACATAGAGGGAGGGAAAGGTGCATATGGTTAGAGAGAGGGAGGGAAGGCACATGTCTCATAGTGGAGTGGAGGGAGAGGTACATATGTGGGCAAGGGATAGAAGGGAGATGTTCATGGCTAATAGTGGGAATGAGGGAGAGTTACATAGGGAAGGAGAGATACATGTCTGATAGAGGGACTACTTCCTGTAAATCAACTTTTGAATGGCGTTTGAACAGAAAAAGTAGCAGGATGGCTTACTATGGGCCATACGCATGGGCAGCGTATCAATAATCAGCCGCTGTGAAATTTCGCAGCCGTGCGATCAGGTCTTACCCCCATAAGATGAGAGATGGAACAAAGGAGAGGCCCATCATTGAGTGGAACATATGGTGAGAGAGGGAGAGAATCTGACCACACTATAGTCACTTCTATTATATCTTACCCCAACGGCTGGGGTTCGACCATATTATGGAAGTTCCCCTCGAGATTCTGCAAATCACTTAAATTTCAGTCCTTTTTGGAGACTGCATGGGAGGACTTCCATAATAATAATGCTGATTACACTATCTCAGACCCTCCTCTGTATTGGATGGCCTTGAAATCTGTTTTGAGGGGATCCATCCTGTCCTTCACCACGGCCTCCAACAGGGATTACTCTAAAAAATATCTTCTTCTACAAAACTCTCTGACCAAAGCCTTTCAGCTCTACAAGCAATCTCCCTAGTTAAATGTAAGGATACCCCCCCTTCTATTTATGATATACTTTCCCTTGATGCCGAGTAGTTCTTCAACCTTATTGACTGGCCTCATCTTTACGACTCTTTGCTACATTTTGGTATCCCTGAGCCCTTTATCAATGCCATTCCTATGCTATACTCGGCCCCAGCTAGGTTTCATGCAATGGCTTCCTTTGCGAGACCCCTTTATCATTGAAAAGGGCAGCTTCCAAGGGTGTCCTCTTTGCAATAGCTTAGAGCCACTGGCTATGGCTTTCGAGTCATCCACTATGTATAAAGGTATTAACATAGGCCCAAATTAGTTTAAAATTTCTCTCTTCGATGATGACATGCTTCTGTTTGTGTCTGACCCCCTAACCTCTATCCCTGAAATTCTATGCTAATTGCTGATTTTGGAAAATTTGCTGGTTACAAGATCAATATCCCCAAGTCTGAACTGCTATCTATCCACCCCCCCACCCCCCATACACACACACTTATCTTCACTCTTACTGCCTCGCCGCCCTTCAAGATAATTTCCTTTCACTTTAAGTACATGGCCTCAAAATATCTGGAGACCCCTCAGACCTATATTCGCTGAATCTTACATCTGTAGTCACGACAATTATCATCAAACTTGAGGGATGGGCTAAATTACTCCTTTCATTACTAGGTAGAATTACTGTTCTAAAGACTATTATTTAAAAAACAATAATAGCCTACCACAGGTTAATGATGGACAAATCTGCTGACCGGTCTTAGACGCCTGGCTTCCTTTCCTACTCAATGGCCACTCTCTCTCACTATGCAGCTGAATGGCTCTTTGGTACTGACTTACCTTTAGACTCCTCCATTGGTCACCTGTTTTCTCTAAATGCTTTATTACCAAAAAAGCCCTGATCCCCACATCGATTCGATACTTCATCCACCTCTTTTCCAAGACACATACTATAGTTGGGTAAAACTTCACAAAAAACTTCAGTGGTGGGTATTTTTTAGGTAGCGCTCCCACTGGTCGAGTTTTTAAGGGGGGCGCTCCCTAAAAAAATCCACCTCGCTGTGTCCCGGGGCCGGGCAGCGCCGCCGAGCACTATGTCAGCCGTTGCCTGGCCCTGCTCCCAGCAACTCGGCATGATGTTGCAGCAGGTCACAGGCTGTCACACAGCCAGGAGGTACGACATGGGGGTAGGGGACGCGCAGATGAGCAGCCGGAGCCGGGCTAAATGCTAAGCAGTGGCAATCCCGAGAATTTTCTGAGCTTGCCAGTCTGGGCACTGAAGCATAGCCCGGAAAATTCTCGGGATTACCATGGAAGGGGTTAAACTAGATCATACCGCCTCCCTGTACTCATCCCTTTGGGCAAATCCTTCTTTTTTCCCTTCTCTACACAATTCTTCCTATCTCCAATGGAGGGGGAGGGCTGTGCATAGCAAGCCAAATGTTTGGCCCTGGTGGTCGAATCATGCCATTTTCTTCTCTAATTATCTAATTCACAATTTTTCATGTACATACAAGCGTGTCATTATGTCCAATCCTTGGCTCTTAACCCCCACCTCTGTGCATCTTCGACAAGCTTGGCCACAGTTACATCGCTGGGAGAGTTATCCGTATAAGATCAAACAAATATACTCCTTATTGTTCAATACCCTTTTATCGTCATGCCTTGACAAATTAGCTGGACAGTGGCTGCAGGAAATCCCTGTTGTCATATCCCATGACTTCCTACTACATCATTATGAATCCACTATGAAATTGCTTAGCTCTGCATACCTACAGGAAGTCTATCTAGCACCTTCACTTTCAATCAAAGCCCATTTCACTCCCCCCGCTGATGACGGTTGACCCAAGTAAGGATGCTCCAGAGCTATCTTTTTTCATTGTTTCTGGGACTGTTATCAGATGCTTCTGGAATAAAATATTCATGTATATTAGTGTGCACTTTCAACTTCACCTACCTTCTCTACCTTTGGCATGTCTCTGTATACATTTTTAACATAGTGCCCTTAAGAAGGCGGCTTTTAAGGAGAAAGTTTTCTCTGATTAATCCAGGCGTACCTGTTCATTTAAAGTTGGTAACTGGGTTTGGTCATCTACCCAGAACATCAAGCTTTGGCAAACTTCGGCTAGATTTGGCCCTATGTTCATTGGTCCATTTCGGATTATCAAGAGGGTAAATCTGGTAACTTTTAAACTACTGCTTCCTTAGTCTCTCAGGATTGCTAATACATTCCATGCCTCTCTTCTGAAACCTGTATTTTTCTCCAGTAAGTTCCCTTGTAAGATGGATAAAGGGAGACCTCCAGTGGACGTCCAAGGGCAACAGGAGTTCTTGGTAGAAAAATCTTGGATTCCAAGATTTATCTGGACTCCCAGACTCAAGAGGATATTTTCAGGAATTTCCTTATAAACCTGATGGTAGGGGTTCTTTGACCCCTCCTCAAGGGGGGTGCTACTGTCAGCTGCACGGACAGGAGGAGTCTTCTGCAGCTTAGTTCACCGCTCTGTTCCCCACCTGGTGTGCGCATCCCTGGAGCCGGTTACGCTTAGGTACTTCTACCCAGCGGCATCCGGCCGGGTGATTACATCCGCTCAGTGGTTAGCTGGTATACAAGAAGATGCCAGGTAGCGTGCCTTCCTACACTTGTTGCCATTAGGGCCGGGGGGCTGGCTTGACTATCTGGCAGATGATTGGTCATCTGATCCCTTTTAAGGGATTCTGCCCAGCTAAGCCCCGCCGGTGATATTTCCACCTCAGTGGTACTCACCAGCCGTCTTGCTGTTGTCCAGGTTCAGGCTTCCATCTGATCCTGGTTCCTCTGCTGTTCGGTCCTAGTCAGGCTGGTCTCCCATCTCAGCAGCCTCTGCTGGTCATTTCCACTTTGATTCCTGTACTGTAAGTAATCCACTTTGGAGCCTGGGTTTCTTTTCTTTATCTGTTTTTATGTCGCTCTGTTTGTACAGGCTATCGAGTTCTGTACCTGCTTTGGTTGCCCGGTGCCCACCAGAGGATTTGCACAGATATTGTTACCATGCATTTTTACCAGCTCAGGGTAATTTCCTTATTTGGTACTTATCAGTACCATTCTGTGTGGTTTGCTGTGCATTTGTATGTTGTTATTATTGTCAGTGTGGAGTTGTTGTTTGTTCTGCGATGAGGTCGCATTTATTATTATAGTTTGTTGCCACTCAGGTTGCGGGGTGCTGACAGTCAGTAATGTTTTGGTAGGATCCCTTAGTCAGCTTATCCTCTTGACCATCTCCTCTAAGACCACAGGGCCTTGTATATATATATATATATATATATATATATATATATATATATATATATATATATATATATATATATGGGGGGTGGCGGCCTGGCACTCTCCCAGCGGCGGTCACGGTACCCCGGTGCCCTTGAAGGATAGATTTGTAGTTTCAGGAAAGAATCACGGCACTCCAGGGCCGATTTCTGGTCCCAGTCCGGCCCTGGCTACATATACAAAACTTGTTAAAGGTACTTTTTTTTTTTTAAATTGCTTAAATTTGTATTCATTTTTGTAACATACACAAGTACAAAAAGAAGACATTAACTGAAAAACAACAATACACATATCTGCAATACATTTTGGGCAAATACAATCAATCACAATCACAAAGTATTGTGGTAAAGAAGGTACATGGTTTTTACAGAACTAACAGGGTCAAATATTACAGCGATAAGTAGGAATAATTACAGAAAACAGACAAATGCAATTGTGGCAACAGCATGGTGTAAGCGACATGCTCATAATCCTAGTGTAAAACATTGTGTAACAAACATTATGCCACATAACTCAATGTCAAAGCAGAATCATTCCACCTGTCCCACTTGGCGAGGTATTTTAGAAGGGCCCTATGAATGGTACACAAATTTCTTGTGTCCAGAGACTTTGTTGACTAGTTCCCACCAGTGGTGAATAGAAGGGGGGATGTAGCGAACCAGTAACATGCTATAATAAACTTGGCTAGAGTAGTGAGACACAACACATTTTTATAGATTGTAGGAGAATGGCTCTCTCTTTAATATCAAGGCTAAACATACAAAGAGCTGGTGTCACAGACAGTAGAGCTGGCTCAGTAAGTATTTATCTTGTGTCTTAAACAATGACACCGTGTTTCATATTTGACCCAGGTGGGAGAGGACATAGGCAGCCTTCAGCCTATGAGATTGTAAAGGGGTCTGTTGATTGCCTGAAGCCATTAACTTGGCTCCCTCCCACTCAGATCAATTCTCAAATAAACGGCACATCCAACATCAATCACCCAGACTGTGACCCCCCCCCCCCATATTGTAACGTAT
The DNA here is from genome assembly GCF_055691185.1 of Crinia signifera. Classification (NCBI taxonomy): domain Eukaryota; kingdom Metazoa; phylum Chordata; class Amphibia; order Anura; family Myobatrachidae; genus Crinia; species Crinia signifera. The sequence goes on along the minus strand of NC_139217.1, from coordinate 369,850,595 downwards.
ATGCAGACAGACGTGAGAAATGACATAGGCTAAAATCAGTATATGAGATTGTAAAGGAGTCCCTCTGAATTGCCTTAAGCCCAACAAGCTCCTTTGCCTGAATATTTCCTAAAAACATAAGGAAACAACAGAACATTATTTTCAGTGCACATCGCCCAGGGAGACCGTAGATCCCGTACCAGCAAAGGGACCTACGGAAGTTTAAAGGAATCCCAGAAGGGAATACCTGAACCCCTGTTAGGGGACCCTGTCTGAAATTACATGGCACTGAAAATTCCCCAAGTGGGGGACCCCAAATAGGTGTACAAAAAAACACCAAGTAATTCCATACCCTTATTACCCCATTTTAGAATTGGAAAAATGGGGAAAGGGGGAGGGGATGGGGGCCAGGTGCACAGGACTAATTTGCTAGCAGGTAAGAAGGTTAAACTCCAGTCAACATGTGAGTGAGTAAATTATGTTATAATCTCGTTGTGGAGGTGCTCCCGGGGAGTATGGTAAGTACAATTGGAAACGGGTTGATATTCAAGGGAGAATATCAGGAAAGAAACTCCCGGGTGGGGCACTGCCTTCTATAATATAAACGTATCAGTCTAAAATATCAACTTTATTAATACTAAAATTGATCCTGTTAATGGATCAAGAGACGAACATGAGACGAGGACATACAGATAACATGAATAGAAAAAAATTGAGAAAAGATCGTGAAAATATGATATCTGGGTCTGAAAATGGGCTAAATGCCTCTGTTCAATATGGCTGTAATATCAGCGTATTCCTGTAAAGGATTATTTCAGACTAAGCACGTCTTCAATTAACCATATTGGTTATCATAAGCACATATCTAATAAATGCGTAACAAATGGCACACTGTCTGGCAGTACAACTTATTGTTATCTTAATTACTTTCTAATGGTCGAAAACTGTGTATAATCTCACTCTAATTGGACTGCAAGATCCAAGAGAAATTGAGAATTGTGGTGAAGTACCTGGGTTGAAAATGCTCGCCTAGTGGCTGCTGCCTGTGCATATGATGGCAACCGGACAACTGCACAGTTGAGCGGACTCTGCGAGCGTCACAGGTACAGGAGTTAAGACAAAAAGGAGGTTTCTGCTGTCTCCAGGGGTGACCAACCTGGCCCTGTTATACAGTGACAGCGCAGAGTCAGGTAATGGGTCCCCTGGGGATGAGAGAACCCCGACTATGGGAGATGCCAGAAAAGAAGAGCAATTTCACTTTAATCCCAGGTATACGCTACTGTCCAGTGTGTACGCATGTAGACGTAGTGAACAATGGTTGAGCGGTATATCTGGGTAGTGAATTGCAGAAGGAAGCACAGGGTGCACTCTGGTATTGTTCCTAGTGGGTCGCTGCTATACCGTGCAAAGGTAGTAAAAAAGGAGGAGATTTCAGAAAATGCACAATCTGTACTTAACATAAGACTGAATATCTTGCTCTAATTGGCCGCAAGCCCAAGAAAGAAATGGGCTAACAAAAATTGATACAACTCCCAGTCAGATGGATATCTATGATAGAATATACACAATGGTTTAGAATGCAGTCCTGGTCTGTAGTCTTGTGTCGGCACACACTATGTGTCGACCTTACCCAAATACACTATATTCAATGTTGAAATTTTTGATGAATGGAGGGAACAAGTCCCACGTATGTGACAGGGTGAGAATATATATGAAGGAAAGAATCCCCTATAAATACGGAGTCACACTTTAAAACCTTAAGTCAATCAATACATTCAAATATAGCATAAACTGGTATAGGCAGGGTGACAGGGTGGGGTAATTGGAGAGAGAAATCCTCCATGCAATACAGGTTCACAATTTAGTGCATGCAACTCCCAGTCAGATGGATATCTATGGTGGAATATACACTATGGTTTAGAGTGCAGTCCTGGTCTGTAGTCTTGTGTCGGCACACACTATGTGTCGACCTTACCCAAATACACTATATTCAATGTTGAAAATTTTTGATGAGTGGAGGGAACAAGTCCCACGTATGTGACAGGGTGAAAATATATATGAAGGAAAAAATATATATGAAGGAAAAAATCCCCTATAAATACGGAGTCACACTTTAAAACCTAAGGTCAATCAATACATTCAAATATAGCATCAACTGGTATAGGCAGGGTGACAGGGTGGGGTAATTGGAGAGAGAAATCCTCCATGCAATACAGGTTCACAATTTAGTGCATACAACTCCCAATCAGATGGATATCTATGATGGAATATACACAATGGTTTAGATTGCAGTCCTGGTCTGTAGTCTTGTGTCGGCACACACTATGTGTCGACCTTACCCAAATACACTATATTCAATGTTGAAATTTTTTTAAATGGAGGGAACAAGTCCCACGTGTGTGACAGGGTGAAAATATATATATGAAGGAAAGAATCCCCTATAAATACGGAGTCACACTTTAAAACCTAAGGTCAATCAATACATTTAAATATAGCATCAGCTGGTATAGGCAGGGTGACAGGGTGTGGTAATTGGAGAGAGAAATCCTCCATGCAATACAGGTAATAATCGGTGTCCTAGGACCCCGCTGTGTACAAGCGGGACCCTGCACGCTTCACACATATCTACTTGGCTACTACTACTGCCCTGACAGCGCGATATTCCCAGCGCTGCACCCGGGAACCGGTGTCCGTGAGTTACCAACAGCCCTCAGGGCAATACTGTCATTATCTGCTTTTTAATGGTTGGAATTACAGGGTTATGGCAATACAACCCCCTACCTATATTTATTGATATCACATGTTGATTCACCTAGGCACTAAATTGTGAACCCGTATTGCATGGAGGATTTCTTTCTGCAATTACCTCACCCTGTCACCCTGTCACCCTGCCTATACCAGTTGATGCCATATTTAAATGTATTGATCTACCTTAGGTTTTAAAGTGTGACTCCGTATTTATAGGGGATTCTTTCCTTCATATATATTTTCACCCTGTCACATACGTGGGACTTGTTCCCTCCATTTAAAAAATGTCAACATTGAACATAGTGTATTTGGTTAAGGTCGACACATAGTGTGTGCCGACACAAGACTACAGACCAGGACTTCATTCTAAATTATTGTGTATATTCCATCATAGATATCCATCTGACTGGGAGTTGTATGCACTAAATTGTGAACCTGTATTGCATGGAGGATTTCTCTCTCCAATTACCACACCCTGTCACCCTGCCTATACCAGCTGATGCTATATTTAAATGTATTGATTGACCTTAGGTTTTAAAGTGTGACTCCGTATTTATAGGGGATTCTTTCCTTCATATATATATTTTCACCCTGTCACACACGTGGGACTTGTTCCCTCCATTTAAAAAAATTTCAACATTGAATATAGTGTATTTGGGTAAGGTCGACACATAGTGTGTGCCGACACAAGACTACAGACCAGGACTGCAATCTAAACCATTGTGTATATTCCATCATAGATATCCATCTGATTGGGAGTTGTATGCACTAAATTGTGAACCTGTATTGCATGGAGGATTTCTCTCTCCAATTACCCCACCCTGTCACCCTGCCTATACCAGTTGATGCTATATTTGAATGTATTGATTGACCTTAGGTTTTAAAGTGTGACTCCGTATTTATAGGGGATTTTTTCCTTCATATATATTTTTTCCTTCATATATATTTTCACCCTGTCACATACGTGGGACTTGTTCCCTCCACTCATCAAAAATTTTCAACATTGAATATAGTGTATTTGGGTAAGGTCGACACATAGTGTGTGCCGACACAAGACTACAGACCAGGACTGCACTCTAAACCATAGTGTATATTCCACCATAGATATCCATCTGACTGGGAGTTGCATGCACTAAATTGTGAACCTGTATTGCATGGAGGATTTCTCTCTCCAATTACCCCACCCTGTCACCCTGCCTATACCAGTTTATGCTATATTTGAATGTATTGATTGACTTAAGGTTTTAAAGTGTGACTCCGTATTTATAGGGGATTCTTTCCTTCATATATATTCTCACCCTGTCACATACGTGGGACTTGTTCCCTCCATTCATCAAAAATTTCAACATTGAATATAGTGTATTTGGGTAAGGTCGACACATAGTGTGTGCCGACACAAGACTACAGACCAGGACTGCATTCTAAACCATTGTGTATATTCTATCATAGATATCCATCTGACTGGGAGTTGTATCAATTTTTGTTAGCCCATTTCTTTCTTGGGCTTGCGGCCAATTAGAGCAAGATATTCAGTCTTATGTTAAGTACAGATTGTGCATTTTCTGAAATCTCCTCCTTTTTTACTACCTTTGCACGGTATAGCAGCGACCCACTAGGAACAATACCAGAGTGCACCCTGTGCTTCCTTCTGCAATTCACTACCCAGATATACCGCTCAACCATTGTTCACTACGTCTACATGCGTACACACTGGACAGTAGCGTATACCTGGGATTAAAGTGAAATTGCTCTTCTTTTCTGGCATCTCCCATAGTCGGGGTTCTCTCATCCCCAGGGGACCCATTACCTGACTCTGCGCTGTCACTGTATAACAGGGCCAGGTTGGTCACCCCTGGAGACAGCAGAAACCTCCTTTTTGTCTTAACTCCTGTACCTGTGACGCTCGCAGAGTCCGCTCAACTGTGCAGTTGTCCGGTTGCCATCATATGCACAGGCAGCAGCCACTAGGCGAGCATTTTCAACCCAGGTACTTCACCACAATTCTCAATTTCTCTTGGATCTTGCAGTCCAATTAGAGTGAGATTATACACAGTTTTCGACCATTAGAAAGTAATTAAGATAACATTAAGTTGTACTGCCAGACAGTGTGCCATTTGTTACGCATTTATTAGATATGTGCTTATGATAACCAATATGGTTAATTGAAGACGTGCTTAGTCTGAAATAATCCTTTACAGGAATACGCTGATATTACAGCCATATTGAACAGAGGCATTTAGCCCATTTTCAGACCCAGATATCATATTTTCACGATCTTTTCTCAATTTTTTTCTATTCATGTTATCTGTATGTCCTCGTCTCATGTTCGTCTCTTGATCCATTAACAGGATCAATTTTAGTATTAATAAAGTTGATATTTTAGACTGATACGTTTATATTATAGAAGGCAGTGCCCCACCCGGGAGTTTCTTTCCTGATATTCTCCCTTGAATATCAACCCGTTTCCCATTTTAGAATTGCAAATAAAACACCATGGGGGAAATTTACTAAAGGAAATTTGTAAAAAAAAAAAAGGTGTATTTGTATCCAGAAATACACTTATTTTTGACATTTACTATCCCGAAAATACGGCAATTCGTAGTCGTATTGATAGCACATCAATATGACTACGAATTGCCGTATTTTCGGGATAGAAAATGTCAAAAATGAGTATATTTCTGGATACAAATACACCGATTTTTTTACAAATTTCCTTTAGTAAATTTCCCCCTTACTATCCTGAAAATACGGCAAATTGTAGTCGTATTGATGTGCTATCAATACGAATACGAATTGCCGTATTTTCGGGATAGTAAGGGGGAAATTTACCAATATGAAAAACCTAGTTTTTCGTATTGGTATTTTCCCTACGACTGCATACGACTGTTTAAGTCGTATGCAAAGTCGTGTTCCGGAGGATCAGTTACAAAGCAGTCAGATACGACTGCTTTGTAACCCTCCGATGGTGTAATGATTCGTATTAGCGGCCGTATATACGGCTGCTAATACGAATTATTTCTAGCAGTCTGCACGGATCAGTCAGATCCGTGCAGGCTGCAAGGTGTAAAAAAAATAGAAAAAATAAATAAATAAAATAAAAAAAACGGCGTGGGGTCCCCCCCACAGCCGTAACCAGCACCAGGCTGACAGAGCCTGGAGCCGGTAATTAAAAATCAGGGAACCCGACAAATACGGGTTCCCCGATTTTTAACAACCAGCCCCAGGCTCCTGCTCTGGGGCTGGTTCCCAAAATACGGGGGACAAAATGAGTAGGGGTCCCCCGTATTTTAAGAACCAGCCCCAGGCAAAACCAGCCAGCAGGGTAATGCCACAGCCGGGGGGAGACTTTTTATGCAAGTCCCCCCGGCCAAAGCATTCATCCCTGTGACCGGTCAGCCTGGCCAGGGGCCCTGGGGGAGTGGGGACCCCCCCAATGAAGGGGTCCCCCCCCCTCCAGGACTTACCTGACCAGGCTGAAGCCTGGTGCTGTCCTCGATGCCCCTGGGCGGTGGGCATCGAGCTGATTATCGTGTAAAAAAAAAGATGAACCTATTGTTTTTTACTGTGGCACTACAAGTGCCAGCAAGCCTCCCCAGCAAGCTGGGACTTGGAGAACCACAAGTCCCAGCCTGCTGGGCATTAAAGGGCCCGCTGGCACTTGTAGTTCCACAGTTAAAAAAATAGTGCACAAAACACACTGACACACTTTTAAAATAAAATTTTATTACATACAAAGCCCACACATACTAATACTTACCTATCTTCTTTCCGTAGGTATCCCTGGTCCTGTGTCGTCGTCTTCTGGTCCTGTGTCGTCTTCTTCCTCCATGTCGACCGTCGCTGTCGCCGTCCGGATCCGACGAAATCCATTTGGGAAGCTGTGGAAGGAAACCATACTCACCTGTCCCAGCGCGACGTAGTCCAGGTAAGTGTCTTGGCAAAAAAACAAACCGACAGCCCGAAACCAAGCGGACACGGAGACGCACTGTGTTTGTTTACATCGTGCGGCTCCGCCTCCCGAATGCCGCTATTGGCCGCCTTGCGGCCTAGCGGCTCCTGATTGGCCGCTAGGCCGCAAGGCGGCCAATAGCGGCATTCGGGAGGCGGAGCCGCACGATGTAAACAAACACCGTGCGTCTCCGTGTCCGCTTGGTTTCGGGCTGTCGGTTTGTTTTTTTGCCAAGACACTTACCTGGACTACGTCGCGCTGGGACAGGTGAGTATGGTTTCCTTCCACAGCTTGCCAAATGGATTTCGTCGGATCCGGACGGCGACAGCGACGGTCGACATGGAGGAAGAAGACGACACAGGACCAGAAGACGACGACACAGGACCAGGGATACCTACGGAAAGAAGATAGGTAAGTATTAGTATGTGTGGGCTTTGTATGTAATAAAATTTTATTTTAAAAGTGTGTCAGTGTGTTTTGTGCACTATTTTTTTAACTGTGGAACTACAAGTGCCAGCGGGCCCTTTAATGCCCAGCAGGCTGGGACTTGTGGTTCTCCAAGTCCCAGCTTGCTGGGGAGGCTTGCTGGCACTTGTAGTGCCACAGTAAAAAACAATAGGTTCATCTTTTTTTTTACACGATAATCAGCTATATGCCCACCGCCCAGGGGCATCGAGGACAGCACCAGGCTTCAGCCTGGTCAGGTAAGTCCTGGAGGGGGGGGACCCCTTTATTGGGGGGGTCCCCACTCCCCCAGGGCCCCTGGCCAGGCTGACTGGTCGGTAGGGTTAATGCTTTGGCCGGGGGGACTTGCATAAAAAGTCTCCCCCCGGCTGTGGCATTACCCTGCTGGCTGGTTTTGCCTGGGGCTGGTTCTTAAAATACGGGGGACCCCTACTCATTTTGTCCCCCGTATTTTGGGAACCAGCCCCAGAGCAGGAGCCTGGGGCTGGTTGTTAAAAATCGGGGAACCCCTATTTGTCGGGTTCCCTGATTTTTAATTACTGGCTCCAGGCTCTGTCAGCCTGGTGCTGGTTACGGCTGTGGGGGGGACCCCACGCCGTTTTTTTTTTTATATTTAATTTTTTTTATATTTTTTTACACTGAAGCCTGCACGGATCTGACTGATCCGTGCAGGCTTAAAGCAAATACGACAGGAAAATGGTGTTCTATTTTCCTGTCGTATTTGCGTGGGTGTTTCACACCACTTAGCAGCCGTATTATCCATACGGCTGCTTAGTAAATCAGAAACCACCATTCTTTTGAATGGTGATTTCTGTCGTATCCTATCGATGGTGTAGACATTCGTATTTGTAAATACAAATACGAATGTTCCATCTTTAGGACTACGAATTGTTGTGTTTTTGGGATTGTAAATCCCGAAAATACAAATTCGTAAAAAAAAGGTGTATTTCTGCCTACGAATACACCTTTTTTCTACGAATCCATTTTGGTAAATGTCCCCCATAATGTCAAAAATAAGTGTATTTCTGGATACAAATACACCAATTTTTTACAAATTTCCTTTAGTAAATTTCCCCCCATACTTTAAATACTGTATCTTCTCATCTGACTTCTTTCCTCACGCATCACTACACTATTTCACTGTACAAGTAAGGATAAATCTCTGCACACAGGCAGCGCTAAAGCCCACTTTACCTACTATATTTGAACTAAAAGGGATTGGGAAACCCTTAAGGCACAGCAGCGCCTGACAAACACATAGAACAAAGGTGAGCGCAGTGTATCAACCTCCATTTCTAATCCTTTGGGGGACCTGTGCAAGTATATTCTACTTACCCAGGTCCTCCGGCTAAGATCGGTCCTTTTGGGTCCGCCGTAGTCCCCGGGATCTCCAGAAAATAACAAACCGCAAGTGTCCCCATAACCATCACACTGATGGAGAGGCAATGATGTTTCATCTTCAGCGCCTCTCCTCCAAATGACTCTATTGGCTGCCTATCTCTATTATGACCGAAAGTCATGGCTTCTACAATCAAAGAATCACTCCCATGCTTTTGAGATCAAATGGAACCCATATCTGACAACCCTTGCCCCAGATCTTAAAAACAAAATTCTAACTTCCTTTGATATTAATAATTGGTCAGCTATAGCAGTGAGATAGGTTATACTGTGTTATCGTACTACTAGGTATATTGTACTATACTGAAATGTATCATAAGTGTGACTATACTATGTGGTACCCACCTTACCATTCATCATTCATCATCTGACTTTACCCAAAAATCATAAGCTGCTCTAGTACAAATGTCAAGCTGTTTTATTCATGACATCTTCTACTGCCCCCCCTCCCCCCCTCCCCTCCATTCTCCTTCCCTCTCCCTGTTATTCTTCTCTATTATCTGATAGTTCTTATATATGTACAATGGGTACGTATACTGTATTCATTTCCAACAAACTCACACCAAAACTCCTAAGGGACTTCTAGACATGCCTGTGAAATGTTGGCAGAGGCGTAGCGAGGGCGGTGCCGGTGGAGCACCAGCATCGTGCGCTGGAGGGTATCATGGTGCCGGAGCTGCGCCGGCACCGCCAACTCACCCGCTCCCCTGCGCTCTCTCTGCCACCCCATCTCCCCCGCTGGCTCCCGGCGAGTCCCCGCTGTGTCTGGGACTCAAGACGCGGTGCTATTTAAAATTTAGCTCTCCTGCTGGACCGCTAGCCAACAGGCGCTTGCGGTCCAGCAGCGCCTATTGTGCTGTAAAATGATGTTGAATTTGTTGTGCATATTGGGCCTAATTCAGCTTCAGTTTTGGGATTACTTGCAAAACTGCACGTCTCTGTGCCAGAATGTGGGGGCCACCTAGTGCATGGCGATGCAGGCCAGCGATGCAATCCCATCGCTAGTATACGAGTGCTTTGCTAGACAACAACATGCTCCCAAGTGTATCCCCCTTGCTGCGCAGTGTACCAGGGAAGGCAGTTGCTAGGCCGCCATATTTTAGGTCGCAGCTATTTATGACATCATGTAGCCACAGAAGCCCATTCCAGAATCAGCCCGTAAAAACCCGCCATTTGTTAAGATTTGCTAAATTACAACCCAAGCTGATTTAGGCCGGCTGTGTGCTAATTTACCGTACTGTAAAAATTGGCTTTTTCCACCCAATAGTACTATTAGGATATCCAATTACAACCAGTTTTATCATTGGTACATGTTGTGTTCTATATATGCTATTCTATGTGTATGGATTTGGGTGTTGTTTATTTTCTAAATACACAACTTTATTTAAATAACTTTTGTGTTCATTTTTATTAGGGATGTGCACCGACCACTTTTTGGGTTTTGGGTTCTGATTACCTTGAGGTTTTGGGTTCTAATAGGTTTTGGCAAAACACCTCCTAAGTGTTTTGTGTTTGGATTTTTTGGGTTTGGGGTTCTAATTTTCTTGTTAAAAAGCATAAAAACTGCTAAAATCGCAGATTTTTGTATTTTTTTTTTTTGCTCCTACGCTATACTAACCTCAATAACATTAATTTCCACTCATTTCCAGTCTATTCTGAACACCTCACACCTCACAATATTGTTTTTAGGGCAAAAGGTTGCACCGAGGTAGCTGGATAACTATGCTAAGCCACACAAGTGTGCGGCACAAACATGTGGCTCATGTAAGAGTGGCACTGCAGCGGTAGATACGGCAGTACTAGGCAACAGACAGGTAGATACGGCAGTATTAGGCAGTGGGCCCCAGACCAGACAGGTAGATATGGCAGTATTAGGCTGTGAGCCCCAGACCAGACAGGTAGACACGGCAGTATTAGGCAGTGATTCCCAGACCAGACGGTAGATACGCCAGTATTAGGCAGTGAGCCCCAAAACAGACGGTAGATACGGCAGTATTAGGCAGTGAGCCCCAAAACAGACGGTAGATACGGCAATATTAGGCAGTGAGCCCCAGACCAGACAGGTAGATATGGCAGTATTAGGCTGTGAGCCCCAGAACAGACAGGTAGACATGGCAGTATTAGGCAGTGAGCCCCAGACCAGACGGTAGATACGCCAGTATTAGGCAGTGAGCCCCAGACCAGACGGTAGATATGCCAGTATTAGGCAGTGAGCCCCAGACCAGACGGTAGATACGCCAGTATTAGGCAGTGAGCCCCAGACCAGACAGGTAGTTATGGCAGTATTAGGCAGTGAGCCCCAGACCAGATGGTAGATACGGCAGTATTAGGCAGTGAGCCCCAGACCAGACGGTAGATGCGGCAGTATTAGGCAGTGAGCCCCAGACCAGACAGGTAGATACGCCGGTACTCTTTACCTAGAACGGCGCCCACGATGTCCATCGCGGTCATCGGGGGTAAAAAATCGCGGGCATCGCGATTTGTGTGGCGAGCCCGAAGCGTGGCGAGCGCAGCGAGCCCCGCGAGGGGACGCGGATACCTGTGAAGCCCGCGAAGGGACGCGTTTACCTGTGAAGGTATCCGCGTCCCCTCGCGGGGCTCGCTGCGTTTGCCACGCTTCGGGCTCGGTGGCTCGCTGCGCTCGCCACACTATTCTATTCTCAACTCCACGCCGACGTGGATAGTGGGGGTATGAAAAGGTCGGAGGACGCGTACCGCCGCCCCTCGTGGGCTCGCTGCGCTCGCCACGCTTCGGGTTCATGTTGATCGTGGGGTGGCGTTAACAATTGTGGGGGCCATTTCACACTTCAGGGGGACTATTTGGGCTCTGTGGCCCATTTAACATTGTTTTCTATGGAAAAATCGCGGGCATTGAGGCATTGAACAGTAAAATCGCGTCCAATCACACTTTTAACATTGTTCCCTATGGGAAATAGCGGGCATCGCGTCGCACCCGTTTTTTAGTGCATTTGATGGCCGCGATGCCCGCTATGGGCGCCGTGCTAGGTAAAGAGTACCGATACGCCAGTAATAGGCAGTGAGCCCCAGACCAGACGGTAGATATGGCAGTACTAGGCATCAGACAGGTTGATAAGACAGTACTAGGCACAAGACAGGTAGATACGTCAGCAATACTAGTATTGTGCACCAGCAGAATTTATAATAATTAATTTTATTATTAAGTACTGCTTGACAGTGGCACTCAGGGGCACATGTCAGTGCACAAGCAGCATGGAATTATTTTTTACAGTCCCACACAGCACAAGTATTATTTTTTTATTAAATTAGATATAGCAGCCTAGTATGTACTTGTACTACTAGGTAGGTACACTTAGGCAGTAACACTGCCAGTGGCAACAGTGGACTGTGTAAATAATACTGGCAACCTCTATTCACAGTATTCAGTGCAGGCAGGCAGCACCAGTGGACTATATATAATTCAATTAATTATTAATAATATAGCAGCCTAGTAGGTAGAGAAAATAAACTACTAGGTACTAGGTAGGTAGGTAGGCAGGCAGGCAGTAGCACTGCCAGTGGTCACCACAAAAGGTAGTTATTATATTACACACCACCAGTAGCTTTATGCAGTGCACCAGCAGAATTTATAATAATTAATTTTATATTAGGTACTGCTTGGCAGTGGCACTCAGTGGCACACGTCAGTGCACAAGCAGCATGGAATTATTTTTTACAGTCCCACACAGCACAAGTATTTTTTTTTTATTAAATAAGATATAGCAGCCTAGTATGTACTTGTACTACTAGGTAGGTACACTTAGGCAGTACACTGCCAGTGGCAACAGTGGACTGAGTAAATAAAACTGGCAACCTCTATTCACAGTATTCAGTGCAGGCAGGCAGCACCAGTGGACTATATATATAATTCAATTGATTATTAATAATATAGCAGCCTAGTAGGTAGAGAAAATAAACTACTAGGTACTAGGTAGGTAGGCAGGCAGGCAGTAGCACTGCCAGTGGTCACCACAAAAGGTAGTTATTATGGGGGAAATTTACTAATATGAAAAACCGAGTTTTTCGTATTAGTATTTTCCCTACGACTGCATACGACTGTTTCAGTCGTATGCAAAGTCGTGTTCCGGAGGGGGATTTACAAAGCAGTCATATATACGACTGCTTTGTAACTCTCCGATGTCGTAGGAATTCGTATTAGCAGCCGTATATACGGCTGCTAATACGAATTATTTGTAGGCAGTCTGCACGGATCAGTCAGATCCGTGCAGGCTGCAAGGTGTAAAAAAAAATTAAATAAATAAAATAAAAAAAAACCGGCGTGGGGTCCCCCCCACAGCCGAAACCAGCACCAGGCTGACAGAGCCTGGAGCCGGTAATTAAAAATCAGGGAACCCGACAAATAGGGGTTCCCTGATTTTTTACAACCAGCCCCAGGCTCCTGCACTGGGGCTGGTTCCCAAAATACGGGGGACAAAATGACTAGGGGTCCCCCGTATTTTAAGAGCCAGCCCCAGGCAAAACCAGCCAGCAGGGTAATGCCACAGCCGGGGGGAGACTTTTTATGCAAGTCCCCCCGGCCAAAGCATTAACCCTACCGACCAGTCAGCCTGGCCAGGGGCCCTGGGGGAGTGGGGACCCCCCCAATAAAGGGGTCCCCCCCCTCCAGGACTTACCTGACCAGGCTGAAGCCTGGTGCTGTCCTCGATGCCCCTGGGCGGTGGGCATCGAGCTGATAGCGGTGTAAAAAATAGAACAAACGATTGTTTTTTGCTGTGGCACTACAAGTGCCAGCAAGCCTCCCCAGCAAGCTGGGACTTGGAGAACCACAAGTCCCAGCCTGCTGGGCATTAAAGGGCCCGCTGGGTCTTGTAGTGCCACAGTAAAAAAAATAGTTAAATAAAACACACTGACACCCATTTTAAATAAAAGTTTAATACACACATTACACACATACTGATACTTACCTATCTTGATCCCGTTGGTAGGTCGCTGGCTCCGGTGTCGGCGGCTCCGTGTCGGCGGCTCCGAGGTCGGCGTCCTGTCCGAGGATAATCCATGTTGGACCTGTGGAAGGAAATCCAACTCACCCAGGTCCTCCATGGATGGTCTTCTTTCTTCATCTGTCGACATCCAGGTCTTCTGGCAGCTGCTGAAACTTCCAGCAGCTGCCGGCATCTCCCGCGACGCTCCCCGGCTTTCAGAGCCGGAGAGATCCTTCCTCTTCGGCGTCAGGGCTCAGAATGAATTCTGGCCAATCAGGAGCCGCCTAGCCGCCTAGCGGCCAATCAGGAAAGGTCTTTCCTGATTGGCCGCTAGGCGGCTAGGCGGCTCCTGATTGGCCAGAATTCATTCTGAGCCCTGACGCCGAAGAGGAAGGATCTCTCCGGCTCTGAAAGCCGGGGAGCGTCGCGGGAGATGCCGGCAGCTGCTGGAAGTTTCAGCAGCTGCCAGAAGACCTGGATGTCGACAGATGAAGAAAGAAGACCATCCATGGAGGACCTGGGTGAGTTGGATTTCCTTCCACAGGTCCAACATGGATTATCCTCGGACAGGACGCCGACCTCGGAGCCGCCGACACGGAGCCGCCGACACGGAGCCGCCGACACCGGAGCCAGCGACCTACCAACGGGATCAAGATAGGTAAGTATCAGTATGTGTGTAATGTGTGTATTAAACTTTTATTTAAAATGGGTGTCAGTGTGTTTTATTTAACTATTTTTTTTACTGTGGCACTACAAGACCCAGCGGGCCCTTTAATGCCCAGCAGGCTGGGACTTGTGGTTCTCCAAGTCCCAGCTTGCTGGGGAGGCTTGCTGGCACTTGTAGTGCCACAGTAAAAAACAATCGTTTGTTCTATTTTTTACACCGCTATCAGCTCGATGCCCACCGCCCAGGGGCATCGAGGACAGCACCAGGCTTCAGCCTGGTCAGGTAAGTCCTGGAGGGGGGGACCCCTTTATTGGGGGGGTCCCCACTCCCCCAGGGCCCCTGGCCAGGCTGACTGGTCGGTAGGGTTAATGCTTTGGCCGGGGGGACTTGCATAAAAAGTCTCCCCCCGGCTGTGGCATTACCCTGCTGGCTGGTTTTGCCTGGGGCTGGTTCTTAAAATACGGGGGACCCCTAGTCATTTTGTCCCCCGTATTTTGGGAACCAGCCCCAGAGCAGGAGCCTGGGGCTGGTTGTTAAAAATCAGGGAACCCCTATTTGTCGGGTTCCCTGATTTTTAATTACCGGCTCCAGGCTCTGTCAGCCTGGTGCTGGTTTCGGCTGTGGGGGGGACCCCACGCCGTTTTTTTTTTAATTTATTTAATTTTTCTATTTTTTTACACTGAAGCCTGCACGGATCTGACTGATCCGTGCAGGCTAAAACGCAAATAGAACAGGAAAATTGTGTTCTATTTTCCTGTCGTATTTGCGTGGGTGTTTTACACCACTAAGCAGCCGTATTATCAGTACGGCTGCTTAGTACATCAGGAACCACCATTCTTTTGAATGGTGATTTCTGTCGTATCCTATCGATGGTGTAGACATTCGTATTTGTAAATACAAATACGAATGTTCCATCTTTAGGACTACGAATTGTTGTATTTTTGGGATTGTAAATCCCGAAAATACAAATTCGTAAAAAAAAGGTGTATTTCTCCCTACGAATACACCTTTTTTCTACGAATCCATTTTGGTAAATGTCCCCCTATATTACACACCACCAGTAGCTTTATGCAGTGCACCAGCAGAATTTATATAATAATTAATTTTATATTAGGTGTTGCTTGGCAGTGGCACTCAGTGGCACACATCAGTGCACCAGCAGCATGGAATTATTGTTTACAGTCCCACACAGCACAAGTATTATTTTTTAATTAAATTAGATATAGCAGCCTAGTATGTACTAGGTAGGTACATTAGGTAGGCATTGGTCTGGATTGTACACCCTAGGGTGTCACCCTGCGCTCGGTTTCACTTGGAGCTTTGTGGGTGCAGGATCTAATTTAGATTTTTTTTTTTTGAAAAATATTTTTATTTAGCACTTTCATGTACATTATGAAATGTTTTGTTGTAACCGTTGAACATCAATTCAATAAAATAAAATTTTACATCACATTATGACATTGACTGTTGATTTCACAATATTTGTTTTTTTATATCCATCATAATCGGAACGTATTTATAGTTGTTTTTGTTCAGATCTTACATTTAAACATAGTATGACAATCAATGTTTTTTCACATAGTGATGTTTTAGTAATTCTCCGATGTTAGCAACATTATGAATTAATTATGAGTACAAGGTGTTGTCATAAATAGAAAAGAAACAAAAATCAAAAGAAGTCCAGAAGTGGACTTATAAAATCAAAAAGGGTGTGCTCCTCTCTCTCGCCCCCTCGCCCCGCCCCCGCCACCCCCCAAAAGGAAAAATAATATGAATAGTGAAAAAATGCTGAAGTGAGGAAACTATGTCACAGCCACAGGATGATCCTCGGCTATCACGCGTAGCAGATACCAGGATGTGTCTTTTAGGCTTTTGTGTATTTGTTGCCTCACTTCTAAAGATAATGTGGCTATGTAGCTTTCCCACATTGAGAATTTTTTTTTACCTTGGATTCCTTACATAAAGTGGTCTCGACCCAATCCATTCTAAAAAGATGAAAAAGTTTATGTTTAAATAAGGGGAAAGTTGGGGAGGACGTTGATGTCCATTCCTGTAGTATGGTTTTTCTTGCGGCTGCACTAATGGCAAGTAATAGGTCTCTACAACCTTTTGTTACTCTTAGGTCTGAGGGGATTACGCCTAGCACTGCCCAGTCATCTACAAATGGGACATAATTTACTAGGTGGGTTTCTGCATACCTTTTTACTTGGAGCCAGAAGCTTCTGACCATTGGGCATGCCCAGAAGCAGTGGTAAAGGTCCGCCTCAAGTTCCCCACATCTATAGCAAGCGCTCGAGTTTGTTCGGCCCATTAAGTGGCTCCGGTGGGGTGATAGGTAGGCCCTGTGGTATATGTTAAGGAACATCTCAACATATGAAGAGGAGGGTAATGTTTTGCAGGATTTTAGGAGGAATTTTATTAGGTCATCCGTGTCATATTGTGGGAATTTTAGTGTCCATTGGGCTATGCCTTGTTTGCTAGATGCATAGTCTAGAATGGTTCGGAAGTGTTGATAATAGCAGGATATAGCTTTTTTCTCAAGGGGTGGTTGCAAAAAGAGGGTATCAATGGTATTGTTCCAGTCTTTGTCTGAAAAGTTGCGAACTACCGTGGAAACATAATGTTGGGCTTGTAGGAAGGCCAGAGGGTGTCCCGTTAGGCAGGGGAATTTTTCTTTCGCCTCTGAGAAGGTTAGGGGTCTACACGCTGATCTGTCAACCAATGATCCAATGCCTGTGACGCCCCCCACTCTCCATATATTGAACGGGTATGTGGCGGACCCTTCCTGGAAATCTGTATTGTTTATGAATGGAAGATGTATTGATTTGTGGGAACTTAGACCTGCTTGACCTCTCACCCAGTGCCATGTTTTTTTCGTATTCCATACCAAGGGGTTTTCTTGTGATTGTTTAGGAACCTCTTGGTCATGGAGGTGTAAGAATGACAACAAGCATTTTCCCGGGACCATCTCTCTTTCTAGGGAGGTGCACGTGTAGTATTCTGTCCCGGCTAACCAGTCTGAAAGGTAACGGAACATTGTGGCTTTATTGTATTGCCTAATATCTGGTAGGCCCAAGCCACCGTTCCATTTAGGCTGTTGCAGCTTTATTAGGCCTATTTTGGGTCTGCCGTTGTTCCATATAAACTCTCTGACGTTTTTATTAAAAGTTTTAATGTCTTTTGGGGAGATGTATAGGGGTAGTCCCTGCAGAAGGTACATTATTCGTGGAAAAGTTATCATCTTGATTAAGTTTATTCTCCCAATGTAGGAAATGGGTAGGTTTTTCCAGTTTTTAAGCTCTTCATAGGTCTGTTGGAATGTGGGGGCGTAGTTTAATTTATAAAGCTGTCCTAGATGTCGGGAGATTTGTGTGCCTAGATAAGTAAATTAATTGGTGGCCCAAACAAATGGTACACTTTTGGTGAAGTCAGTGGGTAAGGGGTGTGATGTCAGGGAAAGTGCCTTGGATTTTTGCATGTTGATTGCGAAGCCCGATATTTCTTTGAAGTATTTAAACAGTTGTATAATGTGGTGGAGGGACTCCGTCGGGTTAGAAATATATAGTAAGATATCATCCGCAAAGGCGGTGAGCTTCACAACCTTAGATCCGATTGATATGCCCTTGAAGATGGGGTCGGCTTCCAGAAGGCGTAGAAATGGGTCCAGAGCCAAATTGAATAACAGGGGTGATAAATGGCAACCTTGGCGGGTGCCCCTGTGCATCTCTATTGGGTCACCAAGGGTACCATTTACCATGATTCTAGTTTTGGGGGAATTATATAGATATTTAATAAAATCTATCAACACTGTGTTGAAACCTCTTTGTTCTAAAGTTTGGAAAAGGTGGGGCCACAGGACCGTGTCAAAGGCTTTTATGGTGTCAAGGCTTAGTAGAATATTGGTGTGGGTGTTGGTTAGGGTGGACGATGCCACCGCCGCTATGGCTGTTCTAATACCTTTCACTGAGTGTCTTCCACGGATAAATCCTAGTTGTGTTGGTGTGAGGAGGTCAGGGAGTACTGTTTGCATCCTGTCCGCTATGATTTTGGCTAATAATTTGATGTCTGTGTTTATTAGGCTAATGGGCCTGTAGGATTCTACTAGTTGAGGATCTTTTTGTGGTTTGGGTAATAATATGGTGGTCGTGTTTGTTAGATGTGGGAAAGGAGTATGGTGTGTGAGGAGGTTGTTAAATAGGTCCGTGAGTGCCGGGGCTAGTTGGTGCTGGAGGAGTTTGAAATATTCGTTCGAAAGGCCGTCTGGGCCAGGGGATTTCCCCAGATGGGAAGAGGTGATTGCCTTTAAAACCTCCTCTAGGTTTATGGGTTCTGTTAGTAGGTTGCTTTGTGATGGGGTTAGCTTTGGGAGGTGTAGATCGTGAAATAAGTCTGTTTGGTTTGCAGAGTCTGTTGTGTGGTCTCTATATAGTGTTGTGAAGTATTTTTCGAATTCTGTGAGTATGTCGGGAGTGTTAGTGGATAGTTGTCCGGATTGTGGGTTGCGTATTGCAGTCACGTATGTGCGTTTATGTTTGGGTTTAGACATGTTGGCCAACAGTTTGCCAGTCTTATTACCCCATCTAAAGAATTTTTGTTTCGTGTAAAGTACATCTTTCTTGGCCTGTTCCAGTAAATGGGTATCTAGGAGTTGTTTCGCTTCCTGGTATTTAAGTAGTAAGGATGGTGTGGGGTTATTTTTATAGTTTTGCAGGGCGTAATTTATTGAACTTGATAGGCATTTGTAAGAGGCTATAGCTGCTTTACGTTGTCTTGATACATAGTCTATGATTTGGCCCCTTAAAACTGCCTTGGAGGCGCCCCAGAAGATAGTAGGGGTGTCCCAGGAGTCAATGTTATCGTCCTGATAGTTCATCCAGGATGCCAACAAGAACTCCCTGAATTTGTCTGAGTTGTACAAGTATGCCGGAAAGCGCCACTGTCTACTGCCTCCGTAGTTAAATGAAGGCGTTATTTGGAGTGTGATAGGGGCATGGTCTGATATTAGTATAGGATGGATATCTGCCTTGACCACTTTGGAAGTTAAATGATCTGCTAAATAGAGTGTGTCTATGCGTGACCATGTGCTATGAGCCGCTGAATAAAAGGTATATGTGTTATCTGTAGGGTTAAGCAGACGCCATATGTCTGTGAGTTGTAGTGTTGTTTTGAGAGACTGATATTGGGTCCATATTGTCTGGTTAATTCTCTGGGCAGGTTGCCTATTTCTGGTTGGGTCTTCTACGGAGTTAAAATCTCCAGCCAATATTATGGAGTGGTTTAAGCGCTGTGATAGTAGACCAATTATCTTCCCTATGAAGTCTTGCTGGTTTGTGTTTGGTGCGTAAATATTCACTAGTGTGTATTTGTTGCCCCAAATTTCCACGTCCATAATGATATATCTACCATTGGGATCGGTCGTGGTTGACAGAACAGTGTAGTTTACGTTTTTACGGAATATTATAGCCACTCCTCTGACCTTCCTATTGAAATTAGCCGTAATGCATTGGTCTATCCATGGGGCGCGTAGTGTGGCGGTTTCTCCCTCCTTCCAATGTGTCTCCTGTAGGAAGACGACATCGGGGTTAAATCTTTTTAGGTGTGTGGTGACGCGTTTGCGCTTGACCAGAGTTCAGCCCCCCACGTTCCACGATAGGAATTTTAGGGTATTAGGCGTGTTTGTTGTGGTGTTGGTGTTGTTGGGGTCTATCATTGTGCTAGCCTATGCCCGTCTGGGCGTGATTATGTGTTAGAGGTTGATCCTGTATCTGTGCACCAGTCCCCGTCCCAGCAAGCGGGGTAAGTGCGAAAAGTAGGAGGGGTGTTTCGCCTGGGCGAGGAGGGAGAGGCCAAGAGAGAGAGCAAAACATAACAAAACTCAAACAATGCTTTTTGATAAACAAACAGTGCTGTAACCACCAATTTCTAACTTTTCCTATCGGAAACCAACCTATGACAGGCATCCTCTTTTTTGAGGTGCGCGTCTAGTACATTCAAAGACGTAACATGTAATTAAATGAACTTAACTAAGAGGTATAATGGGATTCCACTCCCATGTGGGATCATATATCTGCTTATTCCCATATATCTTTTTTTTTTTTTTTTTTATCTTTTTGTAGTAGGGATAACATTTGTGCGTGGCTTTCGCCAGCTAATTTAGGGCAGATTCTCTCCAGTTTGTAAGACATTAACATTCTTGCGTCATCTATTTGGAGGATGGGCTTCGTCAGCTTGTATGGCAAAATGGGTTTTAGCTTGTTGGGGGTCAATAAAGTAGCGTGCCTGTCCCCCATCCTCAACCCTTAATTTTGCAGGATATAATAGTGCAAATTTTACATTGTGATTGTGCAGCCAGCGGCAGATCTCTGCAAAATCCTGTCTCTTTTGCGTTACTGTGGCCGAAAAATCCTGGAAGATCAGGATCTTAAAGCCGTTCACCTCCAAAGAGGGGACTCTGCGGTATGCCGTAATAATTTTATCCTTCATTCTGTAGTCTAAAAATTTAGCGATGACTGGCCTTGATCTGGCATTCTGGGCTGCTCTGTCTGGGCCTATCCTGTGCGCCCTCTCTACATATGGAAGTATTGTCGGGTCTGAAATCTGTAACTTTTCAGGGATAGTTACTGTGATTAGGTCTACAAGAGATTGACCTGTAATCTGTTCAGGTATCCCCACGTATCGTAGGTTGCTCCGTCTATTACGATTTTCCAAATCGTCTATTTTGGCCAATAAGGACTGCACAGTGTCGGATTAGGATGTAATGTCCCTTTGCATACCATGGGTTTGGTCTTCAAGGTCGCTAACCCTACTTTCCACTGTGGTCAATCTAGCAGAGTTAGTATCAATTTTGGCCAATGCTGCGTCAAATGAGGACTGGAGAGTGTCCAGTTTTTTCTCTAGTTGTGGCATGAGAATTTTAGAGATTTCATGGGCCATGTCTACTACCGCTGATGGGGTCTGCAATGTAGAGAGGGTTGCAGGTAGGCTTTCAGTGTTATCTTCCAGTTCATCACTATGAGACGGGGATGGGAGGGCTTGTTTTCCCTGTTGTTGAGTTTTTTTGCCCATTTTTTTTGGTGTAGGGTTTGTATCAGGAGTGGAATTGATTACCTTGCGAAGGTATCTTTCCATGCCCTGGAGGGCTACTCAAAAATAGGGGTTTGTCTCAATAGGGCTTAGAAGATTATATGGTAAGCAGGGGAAATTTTATGTAAGGTGTTGTGGGAGTGGTAATCCCATGCGGTCTGCCGCGGTTCACTACATTTAATAATCCGGCAGCATAGTTAATGTGTTATGGGTTTTGGTAGAGTAATAAGTCGTGGCTCAAGGGAGCTTCAAACTTTGTATGTTTAGTATAATAGGTTTAGCTATACTATGCGTATTATTATGCTAGGGGCCTCGCTAAGAGGATATTGAAAGGGGCCGCCTCTTGTCCAAACTTTACCGAGTTGTATTTACCAGTGATGTATTTGGTAGCATAAGTAGACAGTTTCTATAATACTAGTTCCTTCTAAGGATTACCTGTGGTCCCAGGCAGACCCTGTGGTGGGAAGAAAAAACAGAGTAGAGTATACAATTCTTGAAGATATATAAATGTAACCGTATATGTTCTACCTTGCTTCAGTTCCAGCTAGTTGTATTGCTTAAGGCAATTGCAATATGAATATATTCCCCTAGAGGGCAGCAGAGTATAGGTAATGTTCAGATATGGTCCATTAGTGAGAAAGAAAAAGCATGAGAACACGCTGTTCTACCAAGCACCTTTGTGGCTTATCCTTGCAGATTATGCAGAAGAAAAAGTTCAGGTATTATACTTGTGTTGGTCACTCAAGTGTGCCTGAAAGTTTGGCACAATGATTGGGTTGGTGAGGTGAGGTATCTCACCCTGTTTGCAGGTTACCAGATAGGGTTAGCTGTGTACCATTAATTCAGTTCAGGTGCATTGGTTAGTCCTGTGTGCTCAGAGAAACTTATTAGATGCAGTCCTGTTGCCTCTTGTGGGGTAGGGGTGTTCTATGCAGGGTTTCCTTGTAGTGGGGAAGGGGTTTAAGCCTTCAGTAACAGTTAATTAGAGTCCAGGGTACCGGTTACCTCTCTGGGGGAGATGTTGGGGGTGCGGGTTGGGGGGTATGTAGGTCAGGGTTTGACTTCTAATAACTGTGGGTGAAAGTTCCTTTAACCCCTGGCGCTTTGGTCTGCGCTTTGAGGTGGTGTGAGTGCAGGGTTAACGGGGGGATAGTCGTGCTGAGCTTGTCCAGGCTGCAGCGGCTGTTGTATTTGTGCTGCGTTTATATAGCTGCACGGACAGTGTGACAATGTGGGAGCGGGGGGGGGGGGGGAGCGGGTAGATGGACTAGCGGGCAGGAGAGGTTTAAGCGGTGATTATGGGGTTAGGGTTTTGGTTGCGCCTGTTTACCGTCTCCGCGTTGCTGCTCCCGCTGTCTCCAGAGTTAGTGTCCCGCCTCGCTGCAGCTTCGCGATCAGCGCGGCTTGTTCTCTCCGGGTTCCCACAGCACGGGTCTTCACTGATGGGACGGGGATGTCTTTAATCTTGTCCTGTCGGCGTCTCCGCTCCCGCCGCACGTGTCTTCCTCAGCCGTCTCTCGGGTAGGTCGTTCTCTTCACCCGCTTCGGTGTTTCGGCTGGTGGGGCCAAGAGGGTTGCTCGCTGTGTCCCGGCTTCTCCCGACTGGATCCCCGCAGCGTCGTGGGCTGCTCTCCAGGGGGGGTGCCGGAGCCCGGTCGGATGGTAAGGCTGGCTGCTTCAGGATGGGCGATGCTTCCCAGCCTGCGTCCCGGTCTGCTTTTTGTGCGAGTGGGGGGGAGTGTTGTTCACGGGAGCGGGTAGAGCCAGACCTCCGCAGCTTGATCTGTCCCCCAGCCAGTAGTCTGTATTAGGTCGAGCTTTCTTTGTTGGAGGGGAAGTAGTCTGGGATTGTTCTCCGTGGCTGGCTGACTGGCTTGTCAGCACGCCATGTTTCGCGCCCAAACTTGGGCCGTCATGCAGGCCTCCTCTTGTTAGGGCCAGACTTCGGTGGCAGGGGGGGTTTTGGCTCCCTGAAGGGTATATTTGGGATCGCTGTGTCTTCAGCTTTCCAAATCTGTAGTTTTATTTCTTCGTAGTTCGCTGGATTAGATGATGGGGATGGATGCAATTCTTCCCCTCAGAGGAGCCGGTTAAGATGCGGCCGCTCTCGGCGCACCGCCCACCGGAAGTCCTAATTTAGATTTTTAATTTATTGATCACATACACTTAATTGAAGTTTCATGAATAAAAAGTTGTTTATTTTAAAAAAAACATCATATTAATTATGTTCAACAATTGCATATAATTTATAGCAAAATACAGATAAATGAAAATTAAGTATTCTGAATAAAATATGCTAAAAATTAATTGTAATAATATAATATATATGAGGTTGAAATCAGGTTAAAAGTCATCTGAAACACTGGGGGGCGTGGCCTGGCAGCCGGGCAGACAGGACGCACATAATCTCAGCTCCCTAGCCCAAACGCCCAAAACCTACCCTAAATACCCTTTTCCCCTTCCTACCCGTCGCCCACCCTGATCCCAACATCACCCACTTGTGTCCGGAAGCCGGCGAGACCTTGCCGCGGAGCCGGGGAGCACTTATAAGTGCTCCTGCAGGTTGCGGCCTCCTCGTCGGGCAGAAGCCGGGACCTCAATTTTGCAGTCCACACGCTTCCCGCAGCGGCCGAAGAGAAGAGGCGCGGGACGAAATCCGGAGCACCGGCGGGAGCGCCCTCAAACAGCTGACTCTCGCTCCTGGACCCGGTGAGTTGAGGGGGGACCCCACGCATCTGACGGCCAGTCAGCCCGGCACAAGGAGGTCGGAGCAGGGCCGCGCGCTGACGCACGGATACCTCCGCGCTACACGGCGGGGGACACCGCCTCTGTAATATCCCCCCCCCCGGCTCACTTGCGGACACTCCACTCCCCGGCCTCCCGATATTGCCGCACTAGCCGCGCTGGAGGAGAGGGAGGTAAAGGAAGGAAACCTCCAGCGGCGGCCATTTTAGCTGCAGACCAAACAGCTTCCCTGCGGTAACGAGTACCCGCACACAGCCATTCCCTCTGCCAAAGCTCCTTACCCGTACAGCCACTATTAACCCTCTCCCTCGCTGAGCCCCCTTATAGCCCACCCTGCTACACCCAAAGGCCAGTACCCACACAGACACCTGGCACTGGGCTTCCTAATATATGGACGCATAAGGCCTATTGGAACACCTGGGCTCTACCCACGCTGGTAAAAGCTCACTTGCTGCAGTTCATAACACTTCTCCCCTCCAGGAGTACTACCAGCTCTTCTCACACTGTGCCAAATTACTCCCTGCTTCCCCTGCACAGAAGTATACAAACTCCTGACGGCACTGGGGCACCTGGACCCCTTGTATTACCCCCACCGGGTGCTGAGACAGTTTCTCCCCCCCCCGGGGACAACAGCCACCTGGGCCCCACACAGCGCATTCTGCACCCTCCCCTCCACTTCGAACCCTCCCTTGCCAAAGCCGACCATCGGAGCTTAATGTGACCGCCACCGCTCCACGGCTGCCGCTCCGTGACGACTGCAACCTACCTACTCCTATGTGAAATCACAACTGTTACATGAGCCCCCACGGTGCCTGATCTCTTCTATTTCTCTACTTATATAAAAGTGCCTGCTACCAACATGCCCCCAAAGAGACCCAGAGAGGTGGCTCCCACCAAGATCAATATGCCGGCTAGAAAAACCCCTCAAACCCCCCAATCGCAGCCAAGTCCCTTACCACAGGGACTTACCCATCTGGGTGCCCAGCCAGAGCTTAGTCCTCCTTCTGGAATGGCGGGTATAGATGCTGATTCGGACGAACCAGTGACGGTGAAGTCACTTTGCCAAGTCTTCTCAGCGTTTCAAGCCGAACTGGCCAGAGATCTCAAACTGGCCATTCGCGAGGTTAAAACGGAGCTAGTTGCGATTGGAGACAGAACAGACCATTTGGAGAAGAAAATGGAGGAATTGGTCACATCTCACAACGCTCTCGTGTCCTCCTACGATCGCCAGCAACTGGAGATGGACCAGTTCAAAACCAAACTAGCCGATCTGGAGGACAGATCCAGACGGAACAATATTAAAATTAGAGGCATTCCAGAATCGGTCACCAACGCTGAGCTTGAAGGCTACGCCACAGCACTGTTCCGTCGGCTCCTCCCCTCCGCTGACCCCAAGGACCTCCTTATTGATCGTATCCACCGCCTCCCACGACCCAAAACGATCCCAGCAGACCTTCCCAAGGACACACTGCTCCAGGTCCACTTCTTTACAGTGAAAGAGCGCCTACTAAAGGCGGCCCGCGATGCTAAACTCTCAGACACACTCGGAGGCCTCCAAGTGTTTCAAGACCTTTCCCCAGCAACACTGGCCAGCAGGAGGTCGTTTGCCCCGATTACCCTGGCACTACGCAACCACGAGATCCGGTACCGGTGGGGGTTCCCGGTGAAATTGATCATCACACATGAAGACACCACCTATACAATATCGTCATTGGACGCTGGGATAAAACTTCTGTTAGAATGGGACATCTCCATCACTGCCCCCCAGGGGCAGAAGCGCCCACAACCACTCCGCCAGGACTGGTCTGACACCTGATGTTCCTCTTTCGACTACAACTATCCCTGTCTAATGATGGATGCTCCACGCCACTAGACCTCCATCACCTCCCCACAGTGGGTTGAGGCTTCAATGATAAGTATCCGCTTTCATTATTTACCAATGATGATGGTCTAAGGGCCTCGGGACTATGCTGCCTACGGTTTGTAGCAGCAAAATGTTAGCTTGTTTAAGGTTTTGGTTTCTCTTTTTCTCTCTTTTCCTAACAGTTTATTGCTCCCCACTGGTTGGGGACCCCCCTATCTCCTTTTCCCCTGCAATCTGATTAGGAACTAACTAATGTTATAGCTTGTTTCCCCCTCTGGGATACTCAGGTGGACTGTTAATATTTATACTTTATATTTAATGTTGTGTTTAGTTAAAATTGTCGTTACTGGAGGGGTGGCCAATCTCCCCCCGCCCTCTGCTCAGAGACGCCGGGCCACCACCCCCCCAACCTCTCCATATACTACTGCATGAAAATGTTTTCCCTTTCCCCTGCAGTAGTTATGCGAGTCCTAGTTATTGGACTCTTTTGTTTTTCCCTATCCCTATTTCTTTTTTCTTACCTCCATACTGTCCTTCCCAATTACCTTCCCCCCCACCCCCCCACCCTCCCGGACTGCATTCATCTTTCCTATCCACCCTCTACGCCTCTCCTATGTGGATGTACCTTTAACTTCCCTGCACTACCTACCATCCTGTCATGCCTAAGTTGATCTCCTTAAATGTTAAAGGGCTGAACTCCCCACACAAACGCAGACTGGCACTGTCATACCTCCATAAACAGAAAGCGGACATCGTGGCCCTTCAGGAGACCCATTTTGCCTCGCCCCGTCCTCCCACATTTAGGGACCCTAACTACCCGACTGCTTTTTATGCCAACGGCCCCTTCAAGCGTAATGGTGTTGCCATTCTGTTTAACTGACACACCCCCTTCACTTGCCACTCCCAGACGTCTGATAAAAACGGCAGATATCTGATTATAACTGGCCTCTTAGAAGATAGACTCACGACGATAGTCTCTATTTATGCCCCCAACACGAACCAAGTGGCCTTCCTGCGTAAACTCTTTACCCTTATACAAAAAAACGTAAAAGGCTCTCTGATATTACTGGGAGATTTTAACCTAACACTAGACCCCCGACTGGATAAGTCCCAACTCCCCTCCAGCCACCAATCCCACGCAGACAACCAATCGTTAGCCTTCCGCAACCTCCTTTCAGAGTTTGATTTGTATGATACATGGAGAACTACTTACCCCACAGGACGGGAATACACATTTCACTCTCAAGTCCACAACACCTACTCGAGAATTGACTATATTCTATGTGATAAGTGGTCCCTCCAACACTCTGTAGGAGTTGACATCCTTCCCATCACGTGGTCTGACCATGCCCCTGTTGTGTGGCAATGGAACTTCCAACCCTCCAGAATTCCCCCTAGGCCCTGGCGCCTGTTCCCCCACCTATTATCAAACCCTACGGCCAAAAACACCATTCTAAAAACAATGGAACTATACATGTCCGACAACAAAACCTCGGACACATCAGTGACTAATCACTGGTGCGCCTTCAAGGCGGTTACTAGGGGGGCTGCTATCCAAGCTGGAGCAACCCTGAAACGGAACGCTATTGCAACCCAAAAAACCCTAGAGGCTAAACTAGCAGAACTTAACACAAGAAATAGGGAAACCCCCTCTAACTCCCTGAAGGTAGAGTTGGCCTCAGTACGGAGCCAACTACAGAAACTGCTCCTGGCCCGCACCCAAGCGGCCTTAAATAGAGTGAGACATAAGTTCTACCTTGCTAGCAACAGATCGGGCAGAATGCTCGCCCGGAAACTGCGCGCCCAACAAGCTAGAAATCGAATAAAATATATTATAGCCCCTAGGAATGTGAAAATACATAACCCGAAAGACATTGCAAACCAGTTTGCAGAATATTATTCCAAATTATACAATCTGTCTAAAGACCCTTCCACACCGCAGCCCACTCCTCTAACTATCCACAGCTTCCTTGAAAACCTACATCTTCCCTCACTCTCCCAGGACCAACTAGACCTATTAAACGCCCCCTGGTCCCGCCGGGAGGTCCAGTCGGTTATTAAGTCACTCCCGCGAAATAAAGCCCCTGGCCCGGATGGGTTCATTACTGATTTTTATAAAACCTTCAGCGACTGGCTAACACCCTACCTTACTGACCTGTTCAACGAACTCTCCTCTCTAGGACACGCCCCCCCTGAACTGTTAGAGGCCAGAATTGTTACCATCCCGAAACCCGGCAAGAACCCTGCCCTGTGCCAAAACTACCGCCCTATAGCCCTGTTGAATAGCGAAATAAAGATCTTCGCCAAACTAATGGCATCCCGAATCAACCTCTATCTACCCTTGCTGATACACCCGGACCAGACGGGGTTTGTCCCTGGACGTCAGGCCTCGGACAATACAAGGAGAGTTTTTAACTTGATAGACTCTTTGTCTGCTAAACAAGATCTCCTTCTCGTCTCATTAGATGCCGAAAAGGCATTCGATCGACTTAATTGGCAATACATGCGAGAAGTCTTATCACGCTTCGGTTTCAGAGACCGGATATTATCATCAATCATGTCACTATATAGCTCCCCCTCGGCCCGAGTGTTCAGCAATGGCTTTCTATCCTCCCCCTTTAATATCACCAATGGCACAAGGCAGGGCTGCCCACTCTCACCCCTAATATTTGTCCTCTCCATTGAACCATTAGCTACGTCTATTCGCAATAATTCTAACATCCCAGGCCTCCAGGTAGGCCCCAACAAGCATAAACTTAGCCTATTCGCGGACGACGTGCTCCTTTTTGTGACAGACCCCACCCATACGCTTCCGCACATCCACGAGACACTAACTGCTTACAGCGCCGCATCCTACTATAAGCTTAATTCAACCAAGACTGATGCTCTACCGATCAATCTCACCGACCACCTCCCCCATCTGAAAGCCACCTACACCTACAATTGGCAAGCTACCTCTATAAAATACTTAGGCATTCACATCCCCCCTAACATGACGTCTGTATTCGAAGTTAATCTTGCCCCCCTCCTAACTTCCCTCACATCACTATCCAGATCATGGTCGACGTACGAAATCTCATGGATGGGTAGGATGGCGGCATTTAAAATGTCGCTCCTACCCAAACTAATGTATCTGTTCCGCACTATCCCATATGTGTTCCCTAAAAAGTACCTACAACAGGCCACCTCTATCCTGACAAAATACATTTGGTCATCCAAACCCCCCGCTATGGCCCGCTCCAAAATGGTAATTCCAAGAGCATATGGAGGTCTCGACCTCCCAGACTTGGCTCAATACCAAGTAGCCTGCTTACTCGCCCCATCTAAGCATTATTTTGAAAATCCTATCCGCAGGGCCTGGGTGGATATCGAACAATGTCACTCCCCCAATATCCCTATTAGCGATCTCCTTAAGATCCCAAACCACATCAGGCCCCCATTACCTACCCTTCTTCCAACGACGTCCGCTACCCTACACGTATGGGACCAACTACTGTCCTCCCTTCGCGCCACTTCCTTCCTTATCACTTCCCTCCCCATCACTACCCTGGCGAGATTAATACCTAACCTTAACCTCTCCCTCTGGAAGCAGAAGGGGATCACTTCCCTAGGAGACATAGTCGACGCTAACTCAATCCGACCCTTTCCCTTTATCCAGGAAACATACTCTCTCCCCCCTCACGAGTACCTCCACTACCTCCAGGTGACACACTGGTGGAACTCCCATTTCTCCAAACGCCCCACACTAGACCCCCGACACCAGACGATCCTTTCCCGTCCCTCCCAGTCACTCTCCAAAGGGGACATTTCTTTTTGGTACGACACACTCACAACCCCTGCAGAGTTTACTAAAACTTCAGCCCATAAAAAATGGGAATCGGATCTGGGCGTCCAGCTCTCTGGCTCCCAATGGCGCAAGATATTCTTATCTTCTTACACAATGTCCCGATGCCTCAACCACTCGGAGATGCACATTAAACTGATAAATCGGCTCTATCTCACTCCAGACCGCCTCCACACCTTCTGGCCAACGTGCTCCAATATGTGCTGGCGACAATGCGGGAATATAGGTACTATCTACCATATCTTCTGGTCCTGCCACAAGCTCAGGACATATTGGGGAGAGGTCTTTGACCTCATTTCTGAAGTGATACAACTAACCCTCCCCCCTGACCCACTATTAGCTTTATTCCATGTATACCCACAAGATCTCCCGATTGGGAAGACGTATGTCCTCGGACATATTCTCATAGCGGCAAGAGCAAACCTAGCTCAACATTGGAAGCAGCCTTCTCCCCCCCCCCTTCCCTCAGGTTATACTAAAAATGAATCACCATTTCCTCATGGAAACCGGCTTCCAACCCCACTCCCCCAACCCCCCCCCCCCCCCACCCCACCCTAAATGGGCTCCCTGGCACACTTATGCAACTGAAAGGGAGGGTACCAGACTCTTCCCCTCAGGTACGCCTGGACAAATAACTACCTTCAGCCTGAATGAGCCCCCCGAACCAGAACCAGATGCAGAACCTCCCCCATCCCAAACCTCTGTCTAAAGGATGCTTTCTTACCCTAGATTAAACTTATAATAGATTCTGTATTTATATGTCTATGTACAGTCGCTCTGCGTAGTGACCTAATGTGTTTTATATGATCAATGTACAATACCCAGTGTGCAAAGTGCTACCGTTTTGTATTGTTCCCACCCCCGACTGCAGTCCCTCTCCCCCCCCCCTAATGTCTCCCCTTTTTCATTTCTGTACCCCATATACAAATATGTGTCAATAAAAATCTATTGATGGAAAAAAAAAAAAAGTAATCTGAAACACTAAACTAGTACCGGTACAACAAACCACATAGGGAAAGGTAGGGGAAGGCAGTGGCGGTTTCAGGGGGGGGGCACCCGGGCACGTGCTTTCTAACGAGCCCAGCCCCGTGTCTCTAGCCCCCCGGGAACCGGAGATATCGCCTGGCAAAGCTGTAACGTTTTTTCCCCATAGGATAATATGGGACCCGTCAATTCCGACCCCCACCCGGTTCCGACGGGTGCCAGTCCCCCCCACGGCAACACAGAAGCTTGTGATTGATCTCATTTAATTCCAAATCGCTGGGCCTTCAATATGATACCAGGCTGGTCCATATTGGTCATTCGGTTCCAGAGTTATTGCGTGTAAACCGATTGTTTTATTTTTTAAATGTAATTTCATGGCTGTTCATGTTCTTTGAGGGCAGATTACTCTGGAACCAAACGTTCCAGTTTCACTGGACCAAAATCATTCAAAGCCCACTCAAATGTTCTTCAATATGATACTTGTCTCATGTAAATGGGTCCGTTGGTTCCGAAGATATAGCTGGTTAAATGAGATAACTGGTTAAAAGGGAGGGGTGGTTTTCTCTCCCCCTCACACCAGAAAATGCAGGGACTAGGCTGGTGTAAAAGGGGCCAACCTGGGAATGCATTTTCTGGTGTGAAAGGGGTATTATTTCAATTAGCCGGGACCTGCAGTGCTCTGAATACAGCCAGGCTCTGCCACTGTCAGTGGCTATCACTTCTGCATGGCGGCTGTCCCCCATTTACCGCGAGCATGTATCCCCCTTGGCAATGAGCATGTAATCCCACATGGCAACGAGTATGGAACCTCTGGCAATGAGCATGGAACCCTTGGCAATGAGCATGTAGATAAGCAGCACTTATGTAGCATAATTTTTAATAGGCATTATGGTGTTTGGCATAATACATAATGGACATAATGGCTGGTAACTTAACGTGTAATGGATATTATGGTGTAAATGTTTAATGCGCGCCTTTGGTGGCCAATGTCCCTGTTTATGAAGCGTATTATGAATTTTGGCTTAATCTGTGTGGCATTATGTGAATTCTGCCTCAATCCGTGTGGCATTATGTGAATTTTGGCTCAATCCAGGTGGCATTATGTGAATTTTGGCTCAATCCGTGTGGCATTATGTGAATTTTGTCTCAATCCATGTGGCATTATGTGAATTTTGGCTCAATCCATGTGGCATTATGTGAATTTTGGCTCAATCCATATGGCATTTTATGAATTTGGCTCAATCCGTGTGGCATTATGTGAATTTTGACACAATCCATGTGGCATTATGTGAATTTTGGCTCATTCCAATTGGCATTATGTGAATTTTGGCTGAATCCGTGTGTTATTATGTAAATTTTGGCTCAATCCATGTGGCATTATGTGAATTTTGACACAATCCATGTGGCATTATGTGAATTTTGGCTTAATCCATGTGGCATTATGTGAATTTTGGCTCATTCCATTTGGCATCATGTGTAAGGGGCAAGTATAATGGGGTCTAGTATTTTGTTGCATAATGTGTAGAAGTTGTATATGGTGTTGTACACTACACTCAAGGACATGCCCCCTGTTGAGTGGCCACACCCCCTTTCCTGGAGTGCAACTTCGGCGCGCGCACAACTACATCCTTCACTTTTGTTGCTATGGTGGGCCTGCGTACTTTAAATGCCAGGGCCTATTTTTAATCCCATTCCCACCCTCTCTCTGCCGCTCTCTTAGCATGTACACTGGCACCACTAACACCGCCCTCCCCCACCTAAGCCCTCTTTTATCATGGTGCCCCCCCTGTCATTTTATCCTGGATCCGCCCCTGGGGGAAGGAGTGACAGACAGAGACTAACACAGTCCTTCTGGTACCAGTACAAGGTGGTGAGCAAGTGCTGATATGAAAGCTCTAAGTATGAGCTGGGTCGATTCTGCAGTAATTCGCAGTTGTAGTGTAGCTTTGGAAAGTTCTTTTACCTTTAGGTCAGGCTGGGGTGAGTTTCTGCCGGCAGACTCTCGCTGGTGCTGCTTCTGTATGTGCAGCGCTGGGTGAGCCAGGTAGTTCACATCAACTAGTTTCGCCTTTCACAGGCTTCTTCAGGATGCTGGTGAATTCTGGGCTTCTCTCCCCTTTGCCTTTTTATAGCGCTGTTATGGAAGTCTCCTCCCTTTGGGCAGGCCTCGGCTGTCTACGGCCGATTCCGTCACTTCCGCCCTTACTAGAGGTATGGCTGTGCGGCTTAACGTCTCTACACTTCCGCCCTCACTATTTGTGGTGTGGTCCGACTGTCTGTCCCCGCACTTCTGCCCTTCCATTTTTGTCACTTCCGCTTTGTTCAATATTGTGTGCGCGGGCGGTGCATTAAACTTCGTGTCTGGTGTCTTTCTATTATGCGTTCCACGTGTGGGGCAAATGGCTGTTACTTCCGTGTTCCATTAGGTGATACGGAATTTCCTCATTATGGCTCATCTTGTGTTGAATTTCTTGCCCGCGATTCTCTTTGAATGAATGCTGGGTGAAATAATGTTTTTGGGGCTGTATAATCTATACTTTTCTTTTTGCTTTGGGCTTATTGCGTACAACATAAAACATAAAACATATAACATGAAGATCAGGGGGGAAAGAGGGGGGGGGGTTTACACATGGGCTACTTCACTAAGGATAATTCATATTGTTTCTAATCCCACATCTTGGTTTAGAATATGCGTGGTCTGGAGACCAATGGTGGCTCAATATTTGCAATTTTCTTATATATATAAATATATAAACTATAAACTCCCACGTGACCTGTTGACATATGCAGGTGAAGAGTGTCGACATATTTAAATAAATGTATAGTTTGATAAGCGGCAATAAATTCTGAAACTATACTATGTTGCACTAAGATTATTCTAAGGTATATTATAAATGGATTTTAAATGGTGAATTCGATATATGAATAATATAATTGTAGAAATTAAATATTAAAAATTAAATATTGAAAATTAAATGTTGAATTCAATAAATAAATATATAGAAATAAATAATAGAAATAAATATAAATAAAAAAATATAAATAAAAATAAAAACTTCAATTAAGTGTATGTGATCAATAAATTAAAAATCTAAATTAGATCCTGCACCCACAAAGCGGCAAGTGAAAGCGAGCGCAGGGTGACACCCTAGGGTGTACAATCCAGACCAATTCCCTCCAAGAGGTATCCTGTAGTATACCTCCAACACCCCGCAGCCCACCCACTTGCACTCAGTCTACAGCGCGGCCACCCCAGAAAAACCCTCTGTCCGACACACACTAGGTAGGCAATAGCACTGCCAGTGGCAACAGTGGACTGAGTAACTAAATAATACTGGCAGATTCAGTGCAGGCAGCACCAGTGGACTATATATATATATAATTAATTAATTATTAATATATAATATAATAATAATATTACAGGCACAGCACCAGAGGTAGACCCCAGCACAGAGGAGACAGTAGTACTACAGGTACACAGTTAGACTGTTCTCCTAAGCAGACAGGAGAACAGAGTACACAGCAGCACTGAGGGAGACAGCCCCAGCGAATAAAATAATTAATTACAGCACAGCGCACCAGAGGTAGACCGCACAGAGGAGACAGTAGTAGTACAAGTACACAGTTAGACTACACAGCAGCACTGAGAGACAGCCCCAGCGATTAAAAAATATTGCGTTCAAGGTCAAGCTCAAGTTTAAGCCCCAGCAGCAGCACCAACCCACCCTCTCCCAACCCACTACTAGACTGGAGTAAAGATGGCGGGCGCAGCAGCCGCTTTTAAAGCCTCGCAAAATCCGGCGCCGGTAGATGACATTCTGACCATGCGGACGGACCCGAGTCAGGCGGGAATCTCCGAGCGCTGCTCGGAACAGGGCTCGTAATCATGACGTCCGTGGGGGCTCGGATCTCCGGAATCCGAGTCTGCACATCTCTAATTTTTATGCATATCATAACATTTTGATTATTTTGTTTTTCATTATATTAAACTACTGTAATATTTAAGAAATAAAATTTCTTGCCTCCCCATCAGGGAATTGAACCTCGGTCTCCTGCGTGACAGGTGGGGATACTCAACACTATACTAACGAGGATCAGCTGTTGTACCTTGCTGCCAAATCAGTTCAGGAGAGTGGGTCTACTATGTATAGTAAGAGTTCTATTGATTTGCATGGGAAATATAAACAATTGAAATCATTGATACATCACTTTGTTGGTCTCAAGTTCAAAAAATGTAACATTCATGTCAATTCTTGTGCATCATGCACTACGTCAATATCTTACAGAAATTGTTTAAACAATAATTTTCTCTGGTGCACGGGCTGCGCATCGCTTTCGCTATGGCCTCTATGCACAGAGCAATGTAGGATTATTTTCTATGTGATCTAGTTAAATTGCTTAAAAAAATGCCTTGAAATTGCCCCATGTGTAGGCCCCATTAGTTTACGGTGGCTAATTTCAGTAAAACTGCACATTTTCATACTTTATATAAGGTTACCATCAATTTCCAAATTAGCTAATATATGTACCAGTCATTTCATAAAATTATATGGATTAGCAGGGAATTCTAACTTTGATAGTTGTACACAGTTATCTTCAAATCCTAGAAATCATACTGCAATTAGTTCAATACAATATGTTAGATTTCTGTTTATTGCTAACAAGCAGAATAAGTAAACCAAATTTTAGAACAATATTTAAAGTAGTATACATCCGATAATTGATTGTGTTTGGCAGAATATTTGCCTTTTGCTGAGTTTACTTATAATAAGTTTCCAATTATGCATTGGGTCACAGAGGTCCCACATAGGTATGAGTTGACACAGGGGGTACCAGACTGGGGGGTACCACTCTGTTGTAAGTGGATGACATTAGTATTTTCCTACACATAGACATCTTCCAGAACATGGGATTTACTGAATTTGAATTGAATACCAAATGTAGACACCATCTTCCCAGGGTTGATCAAATTATTCATGCAATAATGCAGAGAAACTATCATTGTAGGATCAATGTATTTTTAAATAATATGCCCAAAAAACTGTATCCTTTTTTTCTAGAGGCAAGCTGCAATGTGCCCTGGGAATATCTTGGGTACTTGCCAAAGAAATGTAAATTCAATTTCTGATAGCATTTTTTGGATTATTATCCATATCATAACATTTTTATCCCATTTATACAATGCACCAAAATTGGAATATTGGAGAAAGAACATAAATGCCTATAAAAGTATATTACTATTGTTGGTACGTGTTGTGTTCTATATATGCTATTCTATCTGTATGGATTTGGGTGTTGTTTATTTTCTAAATACACAACTTTATTTAAATAAAGCTTTGTGTTAATTTTTATGTATGTCACAACATTTTGATTATTTTGTTTTTCATTTTGTTAAACTCCTGTAATATTGGAGAAATAAAATTGCTTGCCTCCCTGTCGGGGAATTGAACCCTGGACTCCCACAGACAGGCGGAGATACTCACCACTATACTAACGAGGATCAGCTGTTTTAAGCAGCTGCCAAATCAGCTGCTTAAAATATATATACTATATACTATGTATATAGTAAGAGTTTTATTGATTTGCATGGGTAATAGAAACAATTGAAATCATTGCTAATTGGTCATAATTTCCAACTGTTGTCTATTCCAGTTGCACAACAGCATGCAAAATTGATTGTCAATCAGTGTTGCTTCCTAAGTGGACAGTTTGATTTCACAGAAGTGTGATTGACTTGGAGTTATATTGTGTTGTTTAATTGTTCCCTTTATTTTTCTGAGCAGTGAAGTATTCACAGAAAACTGTATCCTTTGCTGCAATGTGCCCTGGGAACATCTTGGGTACTTGCCAAAGAAATGTAAATTCAATTACTGATAGCATTTTTGGATTATTATCCATATCATAACATTTTTATTCCATTTTTACAATGCAACAAAATTGGAATATTGGAGAAATAAAATAAATGCCTATAAAAGTTAAATACTATTGTTGGTACGTGTTGTGTTCCAAATATGTGCTTCCTACTATGTATATAGTAAGAGTTCTATTGATTTACATGAGTAATATAAACAATTTGTTGGTCTAAAGTTCACAAAATGTCAAATCCATGTCAATTCTTGTGCATCATGTACTACGTCAAAATCTTGCAGAAATTGTTTAAACAATAATTTTCTCTGATGCACGGGCCGCTCATCTCTATCGCTATGGCCTCTATGCACAGAGCAATGTATAGTTATTTTCTAAGTGATCTAGTTAAATTTCTTAGAAAATGCCTTGAAATCGCCCCATGTGTAAGCCCCATTAATTTACAGTGGCCAATTTCAGTAAAATGGCACATTTTGTTACTTTTTCAAGGTTACCATCAATTTCCAAATTAGCTAATACATGTACCAGTCATTTCATAAAATTATATGGATTAGCAGGGAATTCTAACTTTGAAAGTTGTACAAGTTATCTTCAAATTTTAAGCCGTGTACACATGGCAGCGATAGGGGCTGATATCGCTGGGAATATGGTCGCTGGCAACCATATTGCCAGTGATGGGAGTGTGCCCCGGCAATAAATCGCTGGGTGCGCGCTCCCGTTTTCAGCCCTGTTCTAATCGCTGGTCGCTGCGACCAGCTGATTACCTCTGTGGAACCGATGAAAAGGGGGCATTGAGCGATATTTTGCTCGCTGATATATTGCCCGCCAATATATTGCCGGGCGATATATATCGCCCCGTGTGTACACACCCTCAGAAAGCATACTGCAATTAGTTCAATACAAGATACTAGATTTCTTTTTATTGCTAACAAGCAGAATACGTAAACCAATACAATAAAACAATATTGCAAAGAAACTATCATTTATGATTGCACATATATTAATTTAATTTAATATGCTATACCATTTAATGACATATAATGTCATTTATTTAGGCCCCCAACCCCCCCACTATCCACGCCATCCCAAAGCGTTGCGTTGCCCGAAGTGTGGTGAGGGGACACGTATTACATGTAATATCATACGCGTCCCCTCACGGGGCTCGCTGAGCTTGCCACACTTCAGGCTATATAAACTCAACTCCACGCGTCCCGCCGCCCCTTGCGGGGCTCGCCGCGCTCACCACGCTTCGGAATGACGTCGATATTAGGGGGAATATTAATAAATGACACATGTCATTTAATGGTATACTACATTAAATGCCATTATAACAGTTAAAATTGCATTGCATCGCATGCCATACAATAATGGCATGCAATGCGATTTCACTACGTTTGAGTACATAGTAAAATCGGGCGCCGTGATAATACACAAGTACCCATTTTTTGGGATTATTATCAATATCATAAATTTTTTATCCCATTTTTACAATGCAACAACATTGGAATATTGGAGAAATAACGTAAATACCTATAAAAGTATATTACTATTGTTGGTACGTGTTGTGTTCTTTATATGCTATTCTATGTGTATGGATTTGGGTATTGTTTATTTTCTAAATACACAACTTTATGTAAATAAGTTTTGTGTTCATTTTTATGTATGTTATAACATTTTGATTCTTTTATTTTTCATTGTGTTAAACTACTGTAATATTTGAGAAATAAAATTTCTTGCCTCCCCGTCGGGGAATTGAACCCCGGTCTTCCGCGTGACAGGCGGGGATACTCACCACTATACTAACGAGGATCAGCTGTTTTACTTTGCTGCCACATCAGTGCAGGAGAGTGGGTCCACTATGTATATAGTAAGAGTTCTATTGATTTGCATGGGTAATATAAACAGTTGAAATCATTGCTAATTGCCTATAATTTCCACCTGTTGCCTATTCCTATTTTTAAATAGTATGCACAGAAAACTGTATCTTTTTTTTTCTAGAAGCAAGCTGTAATGTGCCCTGGGATCATCTTGGGTACTTGCCAAAGAAATGTAAGTTCAATTTCTAATAGCATTTTTTGGTACTTGTGTATTATCATGGGGGCATTTGTGTAGTGGGCTATTCAGGGTAGTGAAATCGCATCGCATGCCATTATTGTATGGCATGCAATGAGATATTGGTTATGGTTGCACATATATTAATTTAATTTAATATGCTATACCATTTAATGACATATAATGTCATTTATTTAGGCCCCCAACCCCCCCACTATCCACGCCATCCCAAAGCGTTGCGTTGCCCGAAGTGTGGTGAGGGGACACGTATTACATGTAATATCATACGCGTCCCCTCACGGGGCTCGCTGAGCTTGCCACACTTCAGGCTATATAAACTCAACTCCACGCGTCCCGCCGCCCCTTGCGGGGCTCGCCGCGCTCACCACGCTTCGGAATGACGTCGATATTAGGGGGAATATTAATAAATGACACATGTCATTTAATGGTATACTACATTAAATGCCATTATAACAGTTAAAATTGCATTGCATCGCATGCCATACAATAATGGCATGCAATGCGATTTCACTACGTTTGAGTACATAGTAAAATCGGGCGCCGTGATAATACACAAGTACCCATTTTTTGGGATTAT
Organism: Crinia signifera; assembly: GCF_055691185.1. Taxonomy (NCBI): domain Eukaryota; kingdom Metazoa; phylum Chordata; class Amphibia; order Anura; family Myobatrachidae; genus Crinia; species Crinia signifera. The sequence goes on along the minus strand of NC_139217.1, from coordinate 369,811,393 downwards.
TATCAATATCATAAATTTTTTATCCCATTTTTACAATGCAACAACATTGGAATATTGGAGAAATAACGTAAATACCTATAAAAGTATATTACTATTGTTGGTACGTGTTGTGTTCTTTATATGCTATTCTATGTGTATGGATTTGGGTATTGTTTATTTTCTAAATACACAACTTTATGTAAATAAGTTTTGTGTTCATTTTTATGTATGTTATAACATTTTGATTCTTTTATTTTTCATTGTGTTAAACTACTGTAATATTTGAGAAATAAAATTTCTTGCCTCCCCGTCGGGGAATTGAACCCCGGTCTTCCGCGTGACAGGCGGGGATACTCACCACTATACTAACGAGGATCAGCTGTTTTACTTTGCTGCCACATCAGTGCAGGAGAGTGGGTCCACTATGTATATAGTAAGAGTTCTATTGATTTGCATGGGTAATATAAACAGTTGAAATCATTGCTAATTGCCTATAATTTCCACCTGTTGCCTATTCCATTTGCACAACAGCATGCAAAGTTGATTGTCAATCAGTGTTGCTTCCTAAGTGGACTGTTTGATTTCACAAAAGTGTGATTGACTTGGAGTTACATTGTGTTGTTTAAGTGTTCCCTTTATTTTTCTGAGCAGTGTAGTATGCACAGAAAACTGTATCCTTTTTTTTCTAGAGGCAAGCCAATTTACAGTGGCCAATTTCAGTAAAATGGCACATTTTGTTACTTTTTCAAGGTTACCATCAATTTCCAAATTAGCTAATACATGTACCAGTCATTTCATAAAATTATATGGATTAGCAGGGAATTCTAACTTTGATAGTTGTACAAGTTATCTTCAAATCTTAAACCGTTTACACATGGCAGCGATAGGGGCTGATATCGTTGGGAATATGGTCGCTGGCAACCATATTGCCAGTGATGGGAGTGTGCCACGGCAATAAATCGCTGGGTGCGCGCTCCCGTTTTCAGCCCTGTTCTAATCGCTGGTCGCTGCGACCAGCTGATAACCTCTGTGGAACCAATGAAAAGGGGGCATTGAGCGATATTTTGCTCGCTGATATATTGCCCGCCAATATATTGCCGGGCGATATATATCGCCCCGTGTTTACACACCCTCAGAAAGCATACTGCAATTAGTTCAATACAAGATGCTAGATTTCTTTTTATTGCTAACAAGCAGAATACGTAAACCAATACAATAAAACAATATTGCAAAGAAACTATCATTGTAGGATAGATGTATTTTTAAATAGTATGCACAGAAAACTGTATCTTTTTTTTCTAGAAGCAAGCTGTAATGTGCCCTGGGATCATCTTGGGTACTTGCAAAAGAAATGTAAGTTCAATTTCTAATAGCATTTTTTGGTACTTGTGTATTATCACGGTGTCCACTTGGGCATTTGTGTAGTGGGCTATTCAGGGTAGTGAAATCGCATCGCATGCCATTATTGTATGGCATGCGATGAGATATCGGTTATGATTGCACATATATTAATTTCATTTAATATGCTATACCATTTAATGACATATAATGTAATTTACTTAGGCCCCCAACCCCCCCCCCCCACTATCCACGCCATCCCAAAGCGTTGCGTTGCCCGAAGTGTGATGAGGGGACACGTAATACATGTAATATCATACGCGTCCCCTCACGGGGCTCGCTGACCTTGCCACACTTCAGGCTATATAAACTCAACTCCACGCGTCCCGCCGCCCCTTGCGGGGCTCGACGCGCTCACCACGCTTCGGGATGACGTCGATATTAGGGGGAATATTAATAAATGACATATGTCATTTAATGGTATACTACATTAAATGCCATTATAACAGTTAAAATCGCATTGCATCGCATGCCATACAATAATGGCATGCATTGCGATTTCACTACGTTTGAGTACATAGTAAAATCGGGCGCCGTGATAATACACAAGTACCCATTTTTTTGGATTATTATCAATATCATACATTTTTTATCCCATTTTTACAATGCAACAACATTGGAATATTGGAGAAATAACGTAAATACCTATAAAAGTATATTACTATTGTTGGTACGTGTTGTGTTCTTTATATGCTATTCTATGTGTATGGATTTGGGTATTGTTTATTTTCTAAATACACAACTTTATGTAAATAAGTTTTGTGTTCATTTTTATGTATGTTATAACATTTTGATTCTTTTATTTTTCATTGTGTTAAACTACTGTAATATTGGAGAAATAAAATTTCTTGCCTCCCCGTCGGGGAATTGAACCCCGGTCTCCCACGTGACAGGCGGGGATACTCACCACTATACTAACGAGGATCAGCTGTTTCACTTTGCTGCCACATCAGTGCAGGAGAGTGGGTCTACTATGTATATAGTAAGAGTTCTATTGATTTGCATGGGTAATATAAACAGTTGAAATCATTGCTAATTGCCTATAATTTCCACCTGTTTTCTATTCCTTTTGCACAACAGCATGCAAAGTTGATTGTCAATCAGTGTTGCTTCCTAAGTGGACTGTTTGATTTCACAAAAGTGTGATTGACTTGGAGTTACATTGTGTTGTTTAAGTGTTCCCTTCATTAAACCTCACACAGTCAAATGCATTCATCCACGCTTCATCGCTTATCTAAAATAAAGACACGGACACCAAAGCTGGGCTTAAAAGGGACGGCTTATTTATTTAAAGCAGGGCGGCCTATTTTCAACTAACTAATTATTTACGTCCCTGCTCTAAACTAAGGTGGCGGGTAAGAACGGTGATTAGCAATTTATACTTCAAAACAACAAACTAAAGAAAATAATAAACGGTGAGGATAAGGGCCAACTGCCCCTTTCGCGAGGACCGGCCAACTGCCAGCGTCCCCGTCAGCTGTACTCCTCCACCTTCAAAATGCCACGGAGGGGGGCCACCCGGCCCTAAGGTCAGGGGTTGACCATCTGCCTTTGCCCCTGACCCTAATTCACATATCAAGGTGAAGCTAAACTCCACCCTTACACACCAAACATTGGGCCACCTGCCCTAACATACCAGCTTCACCTCCCAGCGGTCTGTCATTAACTGCAAGCTTACTGCTAAGGACAAAACGTGGACCCACCTGGATCGGTGATGTCCACGTCTTGCCATTCCCGCCAAGACACAGCTTAATACCGCTTCACCCAATTCACCGTTCTCCGGCCACCCCATAAGCCGCCATAACGCAAACTAGAAAACACCAACAATCTAACAACAGGGATGGGTGGGTGGGCAATTTCTTCAAGCAAAAGAGGCCGAAACTTCCAGAAGAATACCAGTTAACCTCTTCAGTCTCCTCCTAATCTCCAGTGACCAATGGCCTACTACCATGCAAATAGACCGCCCGCCCCTCTCAAGCAAGACCGTCACGCCCATCAGCCCCAGCTTGGCCAGCTAAGAATTCCTGCATCAACCTGGTGAGTTTATGCTGCATTTGGTCAGACCAAGCTTTCCTCTGCAGTCTTAAACCTCACACAGTCAAATGCATTCATCCACGCTTCATCGCTTATCTAAAATAAAGACACGGACACCAAAGCTGGGCTTAAAAGGGACGGCTTATTTATTTAAAGCAGGGCGGCCTATTTTCAACTAACTAATTATTTACGTCCCTGCTCTAAACTAAGGTGGCGGGTAAGAACGGTGATTAGCAATTTATACTTCAAAACAACAAACTAAAGAAAATAATAAACGGTGAGGATAAGGGCCAACTGCCCCTTTCGCGAGGACCGGCCAACTGCCAGCGTCCCCGTCAGCTGTACTCCTCCACCTTCAAAATGCCACGGAGGGGGGCCACCCGGCCCTAAGGTCAGGGGTTGACCATCTGCCTTTGCCCCTGACCCTAATTCACATATCAAGGTGAAGCTAAACTCCACCCTTACACACCAAACATTGGGCCACCTGCCCTAACATACCAGCTTCACCTCCCAGCGGTCTGTCATTAACTGCAAGCTTACTGCTAAGGACAAAACGTGGACCCACCTGGATCGGTGATGTCCACGTCTTGCCATTCCCGCCAAGACACAGCTTAATACCGCTTCACCCAATTCACCGTTCTCCGGCCACATCAGTTTGTCTACAAACTGACCCGCCACCATCCAACCTACACTACCCCTATCCTAACACTCCAACGCCCTCAAGGCATCAATGATGTCCTTAAAGAACAGGTCCATCCCCACTACCGAGAGATGAACTCCATCTGGTCGGTAAAGGGCTTCGCTCCTAAAAGAGATGGCTTCGTGTTTCACGACCACCCCCCCCTTGGAGACTATAGCCCGACCGACGACGGAGTTCACTCTCCTTCTGACTAGATCAATGGCACCGGGACTAACAGCATCCCTCCAAATCCGACGGGGAATTATCTCCGACCAAATAATCCTACAGAAACTCCACTCCTTCAACAGCGCCAATAACCCATTCTTTATCTGAAAGCGAATGTTCATCCCAGAGTCATGGGTCAGGTCATTCCCTCCCAGGTGCACCACTAAGAACAAGGGGTAACCGAAACTACCAACTGCCTCCTGCAATTTGCTGCGCAACGCAGCCCACCTCATCCCTCTGAAACCGAGCCACCGAATGAGTCGCGCCTCGGGGAAGCGCTCCACATCCGCGGCAACCTGCGAGATGGACAACCAATAAATATATGAGTGTCCAATAAACCAAATGCAATTGGGGTCCAACTTGCAGCCTGCAATCAAGATTTTAGAGACAAAGTTAGATATCTGGTCGTACATGGAAAATGGGAAATCCCGGGGGGAACCCTTAAGGTGACATTTTAGCCTAACCTTTAGAATTATCAAAATCAGGACTGGTGAAGAAGGGGGCCTATTTAAGCACTAATTTTATTATTGACAACCCGGCCCACTTTTTAAACTAACCTAACTCCGCAAGCGAGGGGGGTGCGGAGCCCTGGGGGGGGGGGGGGGGGGGTATTTGGGTCGCCCGGTTTGACTTGAGGCAAAAACGGCAAAACATCCACCGGCCGGCAGAAGCCGAGGTTACCACCGGTGGTAAAACAAAAATTCCTCAAGGCCCCCCAGACGCTAAGGCGCATCTGAGCGAGCGGCTACTCCTCAAAAGGGGCGCACTCGTCTATAGAGGCCTGATGTAACGTTTAAATGCACCAGACCTCCACCGACCAAGTGCCCGGATGCTACTGTGGGACAAGCCGTCCGCCGCGGCGACTGATGCCGCGCCGATGCGGAAGGAGTGCGTCCCAAAGTCGCCCGGAGAAAGACCCAGGTGCAGGATGCAACGCCGGAAGACCGACCGAAATTGAAACCTAGTAAGGGGCGAACCGTCAAAGTGCATCAACCATGCGCCCTGCGCAGCAGGTCTGGAGCCCAAATACGCCCTGGCAGCCGCCACCGGACAGGTCCGATGATCACTACCCTGACGGAGATGCACCCACTGGCCTCTGCCGGCTACGTCGGTCTTGGAACGTTGGATCCTGCACCAAATGCCGTCGCTGCGGACGTCGATGTGCCGAAACAGCATGGGTGAACTGGCCGTTCGGGAAGCCGACACCAGCTCCCCCACCCTGAAGGCACCGTGGAAAGCCATTGAAAAAGCCGTTCTGAACAGGAGAACCTCGTGGCCAGAGGAGCAAACCTCCCCTAATGACCCCAAAATTCGCCTCAACAGACTGCCGTCAATAGGCCTTCTCCTGTCTGGCAGAACTGGCCTTGTTCTGGCCCATCCCTTAAGCACCCTCGACAGGACAAAGGACTTGGTGATGTCCCTATGTCCATTGAGGCGCAGGAAGAATGAAATTCCGGAGAGGGTGCGACCGACGCAACTCCTAGACCTCCCCTCGGAATATAACTTCCAAACAAAGCTGAGGATCATTTTACGCCTGCTCTTACCTCCAGAGCCCTGCTCCAGCACGAAAGCGTTCCATCGCTCCCATGCCGACAGGTATGCTCTCAAGGTCCCTGGTGCAAGGGACCGCAGGGCCAGGTCCTCCACCCCTTCACAGGTACCTGCCACAGAAAAACCGGACATGGCTCACCCTCTAAGCAAGCTTCTGGCGCGAGCGTTCTGAATCTATGCCAGTCAAAACGGGACAGCGCGTCGGCTACTGAGTTGTCTACCCCGGGAACGTGCCTAGCAGTCAACTTAATATTGTTCTCCAGGCACGCTAACACTATCCGCGCCAGTATGCGCAAAACAGGCAGGGAGGTGGACTTCTGGCGATTAATCGCATGCACCACCCCCATGTTGTCACACCAAAAGTCCACCTCCCTATTCCGCAGTTCGCTGGACCATAGTTCTAAAGCCACCATTATTGGAAAAATCTCCAACAATAGTAAGTTCTTAACCAGCCCCGTAGAGGTCCATTGCTCCGGCCACGGCTCAGCGCACCATCGCCCATTAAAAAAGGCCCCAAAACCGCAGGCCCCCGCCGCGTCCGTGAACAATTCGAGAACCGAATTGGACACCGGTGGTGCTAACCAGATACAAATTCCATTAAAGCGATAAAGGAAAACGTCCCAGACCCGCAAGTCCTCCTTTAACTCCTCCGTCAAGCGTAAGAAGTGGTGAGGCCTGCGAATCCCGACCGTGGCCCTCTGAAGCTTCCTGCAAAAGGTTTTGCCCATGGGTATAACCCTGCACGCAAAGTTGAAGAGCCCCAAGAGTGACTGAGCCTGCCTCAAGGTTATTTTGACCGCCCCCAAAGCGCAAATAATTTCGCTATGCAACCGCTGAACCTTATCCGCGGGGAGCCTACACAGCCCCTCCTCTGAATCTATTTCAATCCCGAGGTAGGCTAACCTGGTTACGGGCCCCTCCGTTTTATCCGCCGCCACCGGAACCCCGAACTCCCTGAACAGGCGAAGCGCCGACTCCAGGAGCCCTGCGCACTCAGCGGAACCGGGGGGGCCCACAAACAGGAAATCATCGAGGTAGTGTGTTATGTACGGAGACCCAGTACACTCCCGCAGGCACCACTGCAGGAATGTACTAAAACGCTCAAAGTAGGCGCAGGATATGGAACAACCCATGGGCAAACATTTGTCGATATAAAATCCACCCTCCAGCCTAAAACCCATGTACTTAAAGGAAGATGGATCCAACGGCAACAGCCTAAAAGCGGACTCAACATCTAGCTTGCACATCAAGGCCCCTCTGCCAATCTCCATGACCATGGACAGCGCTTCCCCAAATAGGGCATATTGCACTGTACATAAATCCTCAGCGATTGCGTCATTCACCGAGGACCCTCGTGGGCAAGACAGATGCTGAATAAGCCTGAATTCTCCCGGGACTCTCTTAGGAACTACCCCCACGGGGGATAATATTAAGCCTGCCACAGGAGGATCACTGAAAGGACCTGCCATACGTCCCAGGGCCACCTCTGCGTTAATCTTACGCCTGATGACATCAGGGTGCTCCCTGGCTGACTTCAAATTACCCCTGGCACCAGCCGCCACTGTGCCTGAAACAGGTAAGGAAAAACCTTTTGTAAAACCTGACTGCAAAAATTCTGCCGATTGTCTATCGGGGTAACGAGCCAACCATGGGAGCATCCTGTCAAGCGTTACCGGCGTAGGGGCTTTACCCAACGGCAGGTGCCGCTGGACCGCGACTTTGCCTAGCCGAGTTGGGCCCCCCGGGGGTCCCCCCTGTTGGTGGTCTAGAACAGTCTTTGATGGGGTGCGTTCCCCCGCACCTAATGCACAAGTGTCGGAAACGACATTTCCCCCCCAACGTACACTGGCCATTGTTGAAGGAGAAACACTTACCGTGGCCAGGCTTAGTGGAGTTCCCTCTAACATTCCCGGGTCGACTACCCCCCTGTCTGAACCACCCCCTGTTCTCCGCTGCCCGCATTGGCGTTGCCGATTCGGTGACTTCGACGTATAATTCGACGTCCTTTTTCCCGAAATCGAACACCTCCTTGCCGTGCTGCTTACGACGAAATTCTTCGTCGTAAGTCCTCCAGGCAGTACCCATATAAGACGAGTAGAGTTTGTGAATTAAAAACTGATAACGCACCAAATTAACGTACTCGTCCGGATGGGTTTCCAGGTAACAGGCAGCGAATATCAGAATGCCCTTTACCCAGTTGCCGTAAGACCGAAGCGCCTCTTCGCTTGCTGTGCCTTTTTTACGTGCGGCCAGGAGCGCTCTCCTGTCTTTGCTAGTGAGCGCAAATATGTCGACGTAGCGGCCTTTTCTAATGCGGTCCCTAGCCCGGGGGCGTAGGCCCCTCTTAACCGCTGTGTTGGCACATTGCACCGTGTCGGATTCGACGGATACGTTGGACGAACCCGAACTAGGTGAACGATGTGGCCTACGTCTTCTCCGCTTAGCGTGACGCACCCCACCGTCCGAGGATGATTTTTCCTCGGACGATGTTGACGCCAAGGATGAATCAGAATCCCTATCCCTGCGCTTCCTCTTACGAGACTTCCTGGACTTACTATGCTTCCTGGACCTGGAACCAGAGGATGTGCTACCCGAACTATCCCCCTGAGTGCCAGTGTCTTCCCCACTGTCCCAATCAGGGTCACTTGTGGACTCACCTGAGCCGTGCTGCTGCGCTTCCACAGCTGCTCTCCCAGACCTCCGAGTCGATGTCCCTGCCGCATCCATGCCTGCAGTAGTCGCTGTTGAACCTGCTAACAGAGGTACATAAATATCTCCTTGTGACACAGATTCCTGCTCTGCCACCCTTACTCCGGGTAGGCTCTCCCTTGCATCCGTGGTCCCTCTTAAGGAGGGCCCAATGGCCCTGGCTATAGCGTCGGACACCGTTGCCAATGAGGCATCGACCGCTGAACCCCCATGCCCACCTGGACCGGTGGTTAACATGGGGGCGACCGCAGACACTACGGCAGCGCAGATTGACGACAGCGCCGAGGCATTAATGCTCACTGTGCCGTCTGCCGGCCTGATGCCCCTAACCACATCTGCGAAAGAACGATTGGGTTGCACTGCGGAGGAGAGCCTGGCCACCTCCCCTTCGATAGCTGCCCGCTCTCTGCTCAACCGCCTTAGTTCTCTCCGGCGGGCCCTTGCGTTAGCCATTCCACCCGCTCCCACTAACGGCGCCATGGACGTTAACTCCCCATTTACTGAGGAGGAGTCCGATCCACTGTCCTCAGTTACAATAGAGTCCCCTGAGGACACACTGCCCCCTAAAGATCCCTCACCTTGCTCTGCGAGGCCCAGCAAGGCTAGCTCCCTATCGGAGAGCCTCTGCCTTAATTGCCTCATAACCTGTGCATCATCTAGCTGGGCCCTGTGCTGGCCACCAGATGGCACTGCTGCCTGCTGTGCAGCATTATTGTGCCCCTGGTCTCCCCTGCAGGGGGCACTATGCTGCAATTCTCCCCTCCTACGGGCCTTATTGCGTCCGCCATTACCAGCCCTAGCTGGATTTCTATGGCGGCCGCTGACCCCCTTTTGGCCTATACTTTGATTTTTCGGCGGCCGACGGGGGCGGGATCCCATCCCCGCCGCCTCATCTGCGGCAACCGCCAACAACGTGGCTGCGGCCGTACCGGCCGCAGCAATCCTGTGCCCCCGCCGGGGAGCCGCGCAGCGAGCACGCGAGCTCACCCCGGCCGCCGCGTCACTACCCGCGCCCGTGTCATTGGCCGCAACGGGAGCATCCGTCGTGGCCGCTCGCGGCCTAGCCGCGCCAGCCGCCTGCGCACCGCCGGAGGATGGAGCTGCAGCTCTCGCCCTCCCCCGGCCTCCACGCGCTGCTGCGGCCGAGTCACCGCCCGGAGCGGAGGCGCCGGGCGGCGAGGCCACCGTACCCACAGATGCCGCCCGTGCCCTGGTCCTAGGGGCGCCCCCCGCTGCCCCACTCATGTGTTCTGGGCCACCCGCGGACCCCCTGATGCTCCGGCCCCCCGCTGAATGGCCTGCACCACGCTGGGCGGGCCCCCTCCTAGGTGAGGGGGACCCCCCACGTTGAACCCCCCGACTGGGGGCCCGTGCCCTGGTCCTAGGCTTGCTCTGCAGGCCCCCACCATCAGCATATCTGGCTGGGGTCCCTGCAGAGCGAGTGGGCCTATCCATAGCAAGTGTAGGACAAAGGGGGCTTAAAGTTAGAAAGAGACAGGGAAATATAGCTTAAAGAATGTGTAGAGGAAGAATAGGAAGAAATAGAGAGATAGGATAGAAATATTCCCTTTTTTATTTTAAATGAAATGATACAAATACCGCCTTTTCCTTGCAGATACCCAGAGTCTTCACTCTTCAATTTCTTCAAGCAAAAGAGGCCGAAACTTCCAGAAGAATACCAGTTAACCTCTTCAGTCTCCTCCTAATCTCCAGTGACCAATGGCCTACTACCATGCAAATAGACCGCCCGCCCCTCTCAAGCAAGACCGTCACGCCCATCAGCCCCAGCTTGGCCAGCTAAGAATTCCTGCATCAACCTGGTGAGTTTATGCTGCATTTGGTCAGACCAAGCTTTCCTCTGCAGTCTTTTTCTGAGCAGTGTAGTATGCACAGAAAACTGTATCCTTTTTTTCTAGAGGCAAGCTGCAATGTGCCCTGGGAACATCTTGGGTACTTGCCAAAGAAATGTAAATTCAATTTCTGATAGCATTTTTTTTGATTATTATCCAAATCATAACATTTTTATTCCATTTTTACAATGCAACAAAATTGGAATATTGGAGAAATAAAATAAATGCCTATAAAAGTTAAATACTATTGTTGGTACGTGTTGTGTTCCAAATATGTGCTTCCTACTATGTATATAGTAAGAGTTCTATTGATTTACATGAGTAATATAAACAATTTGTTGGTCTAAAGTTCACAAAATGTCAAATCCATGTCAATTCTTGTTCATCATGTACTACGTCAAAATCTTACAGAAATTGTTTAAACAATAATTTTCTCTGATGCACGGGCCGCTCATCTCTATCGCTATGGCCTCTATGCACAGAGCAATGTATAGTTATTTTCTAAGTGATCTAGTTAAATTTCTTAGAAAATGCCTTGAAATCGCCCCATGTGTAGGCCCCATTAGTTTACAGTGGCCAATTTCAGTAAAATGGCACATTTTGTTACTTTTTCAAGGTTACCATCAATTTCCAAATTAGCTAATACATGTACCAGTCATTTCATAAAATTATATGGATTAGCAGGGAATTCTAACTGTGATAGTTGTACAAGTTATCTTCAAATCTTAAGCCGTGTACACATGGCAGCGATAGGGGCTGATATCGCTGGGAATATGGTCGCTGGCAACCATATTGCCAATGATGGGAGTGTGCCCCGGCAAAAAATCGCTGGGTGCGCGCTCCCGTTTTCAGCCCTGTTCTAATCGCTGGTCGCTGCGACCAGCTGATTACCTCTGTGGAACCGATGAAAAGGGGGCATTGAGCGATATTTTGCTCGCTGATATATTGCCCGCCAATATATTGCCGGGCGATATATATCGCCCCGTGTGTACACACCCTCAGAAAGCATACTGCAATTAGTTCAATACAAGATGCTAGATTTCTTTTTATTGCTAACAAGCAGAATACGTAAACCAATACAATAAAACAATATTGCAAAGAAACTATCATTGTAGGATAGATGTATTTTTAAATAGTATGCACAGAAAACTGTATCTTTTTTTTTCTAGAAGCAAGCTGTAATGTGCCCTGGGATCATCTTGGGTACTTGCCAAAGAAATGTAAGTTCAATTTCTAATAGCATTTTTTGGTACTTGTGTATTATCATGGGGGCATTTGTGTAGTGGGCTATTCAGGGTAGTGAAATCGCATCGCATGCCATTATTGTATGGCATGCAATGAGATATTGGTTATGGTTGCACATATATTAATTTCATTTAATGTGCTATACCATTTAATGACATATAATGTCATTTATTTAGGCCCCAAACCCCCCCACTATCCACGCCATCCCAAAGCGTTGCGTTGCCCGAAGCGTGGTGAGGGGACACGTAATACATGTAACATAATACGCGTCCCCTCACGGGTCTCGCTGAGCTTGCCACGCTTCAGGCTATATAAACTCAACTCCACGCGTCCCGCCGCCCCTTGCGGGGCTCGCCGCGCTCACCACGCTTCGGGATGACGTCGATATTAGGGGGAATATTAATAAATGACATATGTCATTTAATGGTATACTACATTAAATGCCATTATAACAGTTAAAATCGCATTGCATCGCATGCCATACAATAATGGCATGCAATGCGATTTCACTACGTTTGAGAACATAGTAAAATCGGGCGCCGTGCTAATACACAAGTTCCCATTTTTTTGGATTATTATCAATATCATACATTTTTTATCCCATTTTTACAATGCAACAACATTGGAATATTGGAGAAATAACGTAAATACCTATAAAAGTATATTACTATTGTTGGTACGTGTTGTGTTCTTTATATGCTAATCTATGTGTATGGATTTGGGTATTGTTTATTTTCTAAATACACAACTTTATGTAAATAAGTTTTGTGTTCATTTTTATGTATGTTATAACATTTTGATTCTTTTATTTTTCATAGTGTTAAACTACTGTAATATTGGAGAAATAAAATTTCTTGCCTCCCCGTCGGGGAATTGAACCCCGGTCTCCCGCGTGACAGGCGGGGATACTCACCACTATACTAACGAGGATCAGCTGTTTCACTTTGCTGCCACATCAGTGCAGGAGAGTGGGTCTACTATGTATATAGTAAGAGTTCTATTGATTTGCATGGGTAATATAAACAGTTGAAATCATTGCTAATTGCCTATAATTTCCACCTGTTTTCTATTCCTTTTGCACAACAGCATGCAAAGTTGATTGTCAATCAGTGTTGCTTCCTAAGTGGACTGTTTGATTTCACAAAAGTGTGATTGACTTGGAGTTACATTGTGTTGTTTAAGTGTTCCCTTCATTTTTCTGAGCAGTGTAGTATGCACAGAAAACTGTATCCTTTTTTTCTAGAGGCAAGCTGCAATGTGCCCTGGGAACATCTTGGGTACTTGCCAAAGAAATGTAAATTCAATTTCTGATAGCATTTTTTTTGATTATTATCCAAATCATAACATTTTTATTCCATTTTTACAATGCAACAAAATTGGAATATTGGAGAAATAAAATAAATGCCTATAAAAGTTAAATACTATTGTTGGTACGTGTTGTGTTCCAAATATGTGCTTCCTACTATGTATATAGTAAGAGTTCTATTGATTTACATGAGTAATATAAACAATTTGTTGGTCTAAAGTTCACAAAATGTCAAATCCATGTCAATTCTTGTTCATCATGTACTACGTCAAAATCTTACAGAAATTGTTTAAACAATAATTTTCTCTGATGCACGGGCCGCTCATCTCTATCGCTATGGCCTCTATGCACAGAGCAATGTATAGTTATTTTCTAAGTGATCTAGTTAAATTTCTTAGAAAATGCCTTGAAATCGCCCCATGTGTAGGCCCCATTAGTTTACAGTGGCCAATTTCAGTAAAATGGCACATTTTGTTACTTTTTCAAGGTTACCATCAATTTCCAAATTAGCTAATACATGTACCAGTCATTTCATAAAATTATATGGATTAGCAGGGAATTCTAACTGTGATAGTTGTACAAGTTATCTTCAAATCTTAAGCCGTGTACACATGGCAGCGATAGGGGCTGATATCGCTGGGAATATGGTCGCTGGCAACCATATTGCCAATGATGGGAGTGTGCCCCGGCAAAAAATCGCTGGGTGCGCGCTCCCGTTTTCAGCCCTGTTCTAATCGCTGGTCGCTGCGACCAGCTGATTACCTCTGTGGAACCGATGAAAAGGGGGCATTGAGCGATATTTTGCTCGCTGATATATTGCCCGCCAATATATTGCCGGGCGATATATATCGCCCCGTGTGTACACACCCTCAGAAAGCATACTGCAATTAGTTCAATACAAGATGCTAGATTTCTTTTTATTGCTAACAAGCAGAATACGTAAACCAATACAATAAAACAATATTGCAAAGAAACTATCATTGTAGGATAGATGTATTTTTAAATAGTATGCACAGAAAACTGTATCTTTTTTTTTCTAGAAGCAAGCTGTAATGTGCCCTGGGATCATCTTGGGTACTTGCCAAAGAAATGTAAGTTCAATTTCTAATAGCATTTTTTGGTACTTGTGTATTATCATGGGGGCATTTGTGTAGTGGGCTATTCAGGGTAGTGAAATCGCATCGCATGCCATTATTGTATGGCATGCAATGAGATATTGGTTATGGTTGCACATATATTAATTTCATTTAATGTGCTATACCATTTAATGACATATAATGTCATTTATTTAGGCCCCAAACCCCCCCACTATCCACGCCATCCCAAAGCGTTGCGTTGCCCGAAGCGTGGTGAGGGGACACGTAATACATGTAACATAATACGCGTCCCCTCACGGGTCTCGCTGAGCTTGCCACGCTTCAGGCTATATAAACTCAACTCCACGCGTCCCGCCGCCCCTTGCGGGGCTCGCCGCGCTCACCACGCTTCGGGATGACGTCGATATTAGGGGGAATATTAATAAATGACATATGTCATTTAATGGTATACTACATTAAATGCCATTATAACAGTTAAAATCGCATTGCATCGCATGCCATACAATAATGGCATGCAATGCGATTTCACTACGTTTGAGTACATAGTAAAATCGGGCGCCGTGCTAATACACAAGTTCCCATTTTTTTGGATTATTATCAATATCATACATTTTTTATCCCATTTTTACAATGCAACAACATTGGAATATTGGAGAAATAACGTAAATACCTATAAAAGTATATTACTATTGTTGGTACGTGTTGTGTTCTTTATATGCTAATCTATGTGTATGGATTTGGGTATTGTTTATTTTCTAAATACACAACTTTATGTAAATAAGTTTTGTGTTCATTTTTATGTATGTTATAACATTTTGATTCTTTTATTTTTCATAGTGTTAAACTACTGTAATATTGGAGAAATAAAATTTCTTGCCTCCCCGTCGGGGAATTGAACCCCGGTCTCCCGCGTGACAGGCGGGGATACTCACCACTATACTAACGAGGATCAGCTGTTTCACTTTGCTGCCACATCAGTGCAGGAGAGTGGGTCTACTATGTATATAGTAAGAGTTCTATTGATTTGCATGGGTAATATAAACAGTTGAAATCATTGCTAATTGCCTATAATTTCCACGTGTTGCCTATTCCATTTGCACAACAGCATGCAAAGTTGATTGTCAATCAGTGTTGCTTCCTAAGTGGACTGTTTGATTTCACAAAAGTGTGATTGACTTGGAGTTACATTGTGTTGTTTAAGTGTTCCCTTCATTTTTCTGAGCAGTGTAGTATGCACAGAAAACTGTATCCTTTTTTTCTAGATGCAAGCTGCAATGTGCCCTGGGAACATCTTGGGTACTTGTCAAAGAAATGTAAATTCAATTTCTGATAGCATTTTTTTTGATTATTATCCAAATCATAACATTTTTATTCCATTTTTACAATGCAACAAAATTGGAATATTGGAGAAATAAAACAAATGCCTATAAAAGTTAAATACTATTGTTGGTACGTGTTGTGTTCCAAATATGTGCTTCCTACTATGTATATCAGGGGTCCTCAAACTACGGCCCGCGGGCCAGATGCGGCCCGCAGAGGACTTTCATGTGGCCCGCCTGCTTGCCGCTGCCCAGGCAATCAATCTGACTTGCCTGACTAGCCGGGACCGGGAGGATGGACGGGCAGGCTGGCTGGCGAATGGACGGACGGGCGGGGGCGTGGCCTGTGACATCGGGTGGAAGCAGCAGTGTCTGCTGGTCCGACCCGTCTCCCTGCTTCAGCTTCTCCTATGCGTGTGACGTCAACACGTCACACGCTGTGGCTGAGGAGAGTCGGGAGAGGAGCCGACGCGAAGCAAGCAGCGAGGGAGCAGTGGAGCAGTGCATATTACTTTGGGTAAGTAGAGGCCGTGACTGGTTGGGGGTATGTTGGGGGTGCTTGACCCCCCTTGTCCCCCTCCTGACTGTCAGAACCGGAGTTGCCCTTCCACCATCTCCCCTCTCTCTTCATGTGTCGGCGGAACCAGCATGTTCCTTCCCTCCTCCCCAGGCAGCTATGTTACCACATCACAGCGCTACCACTGCCCTGCCTGCTTACTACTGCAGACAAGGTCCGGTTCGCGGGGGGGGGGGGCTGGGGGGCTGGGGCTGTCCTGCTTTTACTGACGGCTCCGGAAGCATGACCTGACCTTCAACCTCTGTCCCTCCCAATAACGCCTCCTCCCATGTCCGTCCCGGCGTCGTCCGCACAGGCTGTCTCCCTGCTGCTTTATGTTCCTGCTATTAAGCACGGAACTCTTCCCCCTTACACTCCAGTTACTAGCCCTCCCCCTCTGCATTCTACATGCTGCTGCTGCACCAGCCAAGAGTGACTGAAAACAGCTTTAACCCTTTCACAGCTGACTTTTATACAGTAAGCTACAAGTGTGTGTGTGTGTGTTTAATTTTTACAGAGCTAGTGTGTGTATTTATATTTTATATTTTCTCTCTCTCTCTCAAACACACACACACACACACACACACTCATGCACTGTATATATTGTATATTTTAACTACTTGTTGCACCCAAACTTCCCAATCTCCCATCACTGTCACCCCCTGTGGTCTCTACCTCTCTCCCACCCAACAGCTGCTGTCGCCCCCCCACAACCCCTCACCCCCTGTGGTCTTTACCTCTCTCATAAATGGTCACTCCTGTGGTCTATACCTCTCTCCCACCACCGACCACTGTTGCCCCCGTGGTCTCTACCTCTCTCCCACCTAGTTGCAGCTGTCTCCCCACCCCCCCTGTGGTCTCTACATCTCACCCACACAGCCACTATTGTCGCCACCCCGTTGTTCTCAGCCCGACTGCAGTGTCTCACTCCCCTCCGTCTGCTATCCCCACTACCTGGCTGCTACATCTCTTCCACCCAGCAGCGGCTATGTATCTGTGTGTGATCATGAGTGTGTGTCAGTGTGCGTTTCTCAGTGTCTGTGTCTCTGCATCCATGTATCAACGTCTGTGTGTCGGCTTAATCTTTGCATCTGTCAGTGCAGGTGTGACAGCTTATGTGTGTCAGCTCCTACATGTTAATGTCAGCATATGTCTGCATGTCAGCGTCCATCTCTCTGTGTTAACATCATTGTATAAGGATCTGTCAGTGTGTCAGCATAATTGTGTCAACATCATTGTGTTAGCATCTGTGTGTGTGTGTCAGTTTGTCAGCTTCGTTGTGTCAATGTCAGCAGGTTAACGTGTCAGCATTTGTGTGTGTCATTGGCTGTCTGCTTGTCAGCATCTTTGTTCAAGTGTGACAGCGGCTGTTTGTGTGTGAGTGTCCACATACGTCTACATGTGTGAGTCATCGTTTGTGTGTCAGAAAACATCTGTCAGCATACATGAGTTTGTAAGCAGCTGTCTGCATGTCACCATTTGTGTGTGTATGTGTCAGCAGCTGTCTGTTTGTCATCATTCCTACCCAGTCTTCCTCACTGCCCGTCATTTTAAGGCCATGCCCCCTAAGGGTCCCACTAGTATTTTTCTTCTTTTTATTTCTTTGTTTTGTGTTTGAGGATTTGGAAAACCCCCTTTCCTCCCTGTGGTTCCTGTATGACAGACAGGCAGCAGTGGCAGGCACTTTAGTTTCAGTACCACTGCCCCTTTCCTTCCTGTGGACATTATTAGTAAGGGGCACTACTAGTGTGGGCATTATGTGTATAAGCAGCACTACTACTGTGAGCATTATGTGTATAAGTGACACTAGGCATTATATATATATATATATATATATATATATATATATATATATATATATGGAGCACTACTAGACATTGTTTATAAGCGTCACTACAGTTAACATTGTGTATAAATTTCACTACAGTGTGGTGTAATGGGGTACTACTGTGTGTTATAAAGTGAATAAGAGGCACTACTGTATGACAATGTGAATAAGAAACATTACTGAAAGACATAATGTGGATAAGAGGGGCTACTGTGTGTCACTTTTCTGATATACACCTTCTGTCCTTTCATTAATTATGGTAGAGAGGGCGCAAATTTATAGTTTGCAGGTAGGCGCCAAACACCCTAGCACCGGCCCTGCTGAGCCCTGTTCTGTGCCTGGCTGTAGTGTGCGGCACTGGTGCACATGGGTTCCTTCAATCACTGCACTGGACTTTCTGCCAGCCGCTGCGGAGCAGAGACAAAAATGTTGTGCATCCTGACCCCTAAATCCTGACTCCAGCAGTAGCGCTGCCCGCTCACCTCCCCCTTCCCCCTTAATCCTGTGTTCACCTTGGTGACTGTCTGACATAAAACAGGCATAGGGTATTTATAGCTCTGCTTCCTATATTATATTTGTGAATTAGGTGCAGTACTGTACCACAGAATGTGTATAAAGGGCATTGCTGTGTGCTTCATTTGAATAAGGAGCAATACTGTGTGGTGTAATGGACACTACAGTGTGGTGTAACGTCAATAAAAGGCACTACTGTGTGGCTTAACAATAAAGGACACATGCATGATGGAATGTGAATATGGGGACTATGTGTGGTTTGATGTAAATCGGGTTGCACTGCTTTATGGTGTAATTTGGGGTGCAGGACCTGTAATGGCAGCTCTGCAGAGAGCAGGGCTCCTGGCAAAGGATCATTATTGGTCTGATCTCTGATCATTTCCTGCAGCCTCCATGTGTACTGGTTTCCCAGCAGCGCAGATATATCAGGATTTGAGTGATGTATAATAATTATTTAATACAGGGGTGCATGTGATGGGTCAGTGACATGATTGTAGGAGGAGTAGAGAGGCACAGACAGTTCTCTATGGGCCCATTTATATTAAATTGCTTGTTTGCTGGGAATGATTCTACTGCTCTCCCCCTCCTGACATATCAGTGGCAACGCTGGCAGTGGTGGCCAACCTTCCGCTAGCTTTTTTTGTGGATTATTTATGGTGCCCATACATGATACATTTTGTACAGTGAGAGGCAATGCACATACATCACAGGGTACAAAATATATGTGCAGCATGTACTCCCCCGGAAGCCCCAATGTACGATTTGTCACTGAAGCTCATTCTGCACATACAATATATCGCGCAGTTATATACATATATGCACAGCCTTGCCTGCGATTATGATAAATTACAAGGGGAAGTTGGGCATTGCAGTCTGTATGTCTCTGTGTGGGCAAAGTTATTGCTGGTATATTGTTTTTGTAGTGCTGTATATATATACTGGCAGTTTACTAATAGCAATTTGGAATCCCTAGGTCCCTAGGAAATAATGATGTCAAGAAAAAGAAAAATTGACTCGGAGTGTAGGATATTCAAAGAACAGTGGACTTATGATTACTTTTTCATTCAGCACAAGGAAAAAGCTGTATGTCTGATATGCCAGAATATAGTGTCTGTGTTCAAAGAATATAATTTGCGTCGACACTATGAAACTCAACATAAAGATAAATGGTACTTATGTATTATCTGGGCTCCCATGTTAAATGCACCCCATTTTTTCATACCCCTACTATCCAATTATGCATGGAGTTGATTTTATATAGTGTGGCGAGCGCAGCGAGCCACCGTGCCCGAAGCGTGGCGAGCGCAGCGAGCCCCGCGAGGGGACGCGGTCTCATAAGAAAAACGGGAGCCCAGATATTACATAAGTACCAGATAAATATGATTGTTTGGTTGGCGAAGTGAGAAAAGATAAAATCTTAAAACTGAAAAATACATTGACAACTCAGCAAAATATTTTTGTGAAGCAGAAGCAGCTAAATATTTCTTCACTGCGAGCGAGTTTTCAAGTTGCCAAGCTAATAGCACGCACCGGCAGACCATTCGTGGAGGGAGAATTTGTTAAAGAATGCCTTCTTTCTGTTGCCAAAGAGATGTGTCCAGAGAAGGCCGATTTATTTAGTACAGTGAGTCTTTCAGGACCTACAATTACACGGAGGATTGAAGAAATGGGAGACAATCTGCATCAGCATTTGCAAAACTCCACAAAAAAAATGTCATATTTTTCCTTGGCACTCGACGAAAGCAATGACGTTCGTGATTCTGCACAACTTCTAATTTTTATTCGTGGAACGAACGATTATTTTGAAGTCATAGAAGAGCTTGCTGCACTGCAAAGCATCAAAGGAACAACTACAGGAGAGGATATCTATGAAAAGGTTTGCCAAACTATGGCCCTTATTCTGGTTGGTGCGGTCGAGCCGCATATGCGGCTCCGACCGCACCAGACGAATCCCCGCCCACCCTACGGATCGCCACGGCCGTCCGTACACGGACGGCTGGCGATCCGCATAAAAATGGTGGAGGCTACGCCTCCACCATGGTGGGAGCTGCCCCCTGCATTCGATGGTCGTCGACCATCGAAGGCAGGTCCGCACGCCGCGGCAGCTCCCGCAAGCTGAGACCACACGGACAATCGTCCGTGTGGTAGCTTGTATGGGGGCTGAAAGCTGACATCCGGCGACGTCAGCTTTCCGCCCCCATGAGTTGCGTCATGCCCTCATTAGCATGCGTACGCCCCGCGTTTGCATGGGAACGCCCATGAAACGCGGGGCGTATACATAGGGAAATGAGGGCATGAAGCCCCTCACTCCCCTATACGCCCCCTTTGCGGCGTAGTAACGTTATGTGCGGCGAATTCGCCTGCACATGCGCAGATTGACCTCTGCGCATGTGCAGACGGAAAACATCGGCGGTACGGCCGCACGCGGGCCGTACCGCGCGAATCAGAATAAGGGCCTATGAATGGTTTGGAGCTGGACTGGGCTAAACTAGCCAGCGTGACAACTGATGGTGCTCCTAGCATGGTGGGGTCTAAGAAAGGAGTAATTGGTCGCATTAACCAAGAGATGGACAAACAGAACCATTCTCATCCAATAGCCATACACTGCCTCATCCACCAACAAGCGCTGTGTAGTAAATCACTAAAGTGGGACTCTGTTATGAAAATTGTGGTATCTTGTGTTAACTTCATTAGAGCTAATGCACTAAATCACAGACAATTTCAGGAACTTCTGTCTGAGCTAAATGCTGAGTATGAAGATGTTCTATATCACACAGAAATCCGTTGGCTGAGTCGAGGGAGAGTTTTGAAACGTTTCTATGACTTACTTCCACAGATTACAACTTTTCTGCTGTCAAAAAACAAAGAAGTACCAGAGCTCAATGATGCAGAATGGAAATGGCACCTTGCCTTTCTGACAGATGTAACAGAGCTACTCAACAATTTCAATATTCAACTTCAAGGAAAGGAGAAGCTCATCTGTGATATGCAATCACATGTCAAAGCATTTGAAGTAAAATTAGGCCTCCTCATCAAACAAGTGAAGGAGGAAAACTTCTGCCATCTCCCCACAACTCAAAATCTGTTAGCGGAAAAAACGCCGATTGCATTCCCAAACAAAACATGTGTGGATTCACTGAAAAAATTGCAAAAGGAGTTCCAATTTAGATTTAAAGAGCTTCATCTCCATGAACAGGACATACAGCTTTTCCGTAACCCAATTTCTATTGACATTGAAAATGTTGATCCAATTTACCAAATGGAACTGGCTGAACTGCAGAATTGTGACTCTCTGAAAGACGCATTCAAGTCAAGCAGCCTTCTGAATTTCTATGCATCTCTCCCCTCTGAGACATATCCGAATCTCAGGAACCATGCACTCAAAATGGCAACCATCTTTGGCAGCACTTATGTCTGTGAACAGACTTTTTCTAGAAAGAAACATTTGAAATCTCCAACCAGATCAAGACTAACGGATGAACACTTGCATCAGTTGTTGCGACTAGCAGTGACAAATATGGAACCAGACATTGACCATCTCATTAGCCAAAAACAGGCCCATAGTTCCCATTGAAATACTAGTTTGTTGATTTAATTTTATTTCATTTTAAATGTTGTATTTGTTTCTGTTTTGTTTCTTCACTTCATAATAAAAAATATATGCAGTGTGCATAGGAATTTGTTCATAGTTTTTGTTTTTACTATTGTCCGGCCCTCCAATGGTCTGAGGTACAGTGAACTGGCCCCCGATTTAAAAAGTTTGAGGACCCCTGATGTATATAGTAAGAGTTCTATTGATTTACATGAGTAATATAAACAATTTGTTGGTCTAAAGTTCACAAAATGTCAAATCCATGTCAATTCTTGTGCATCATGTACTACGTCAAAATCTTACAGAAATTGTTTAAACAATCATTTTCTCTGATGCACGGGTCGCTCATCTCTATCGCTATGGCCTCTATGCACAGAGCAATGTATAGTTATTTTCTAAGTGATCTAGTTAAATTTCTTAGAAAATGCCTTGAAATCGCCCCATGTGTAGGCCCCATTAGTTTACAGTGGCCAATTTCAGTAAAATGGCACATTTTGTTACTTTTTCAAGGTTACCATCAATTTCCAAATTAGCTAATACATGTACCAGTCATTTCATAAAATTATATGGATTAGCAGGGAATTCTAACTTTGATAGTTGTACAAGTTATCTTCAAATCTTAAGCCGTGTACACATGGCAGCGATAGGGGCTGATATCGCTGGGAATATGGTGGCTGGCAACCATATTGCCAGTGATGGGAGTGTGCCCCGGCAATAAATCGCTGGGTGCGCGCTTCTGTTTTAAGCCCTGTTCTAATCGCTGGTCGCTGCGACCAGCTGATTACCTCTGTGGAACTGATGAAAAGGGGGCATTGAGCGATATATTGCTGGCTAATATATTGCCCGCCAATGTACTGCCGGGCGATATATATCGCCCTGTGTGTACACACCCTCAGAAAGCATACTGCAATTAGTTCAATACAAGATGCTAGATTTCTTTTTATTGCTAACAAGCAGAATACGTAAACCAATACAATAAAACAATATTGCAAAGAAACTATCATTGTAGGATAGATGTATTTTTAAATAGTATGCACAGAAAACTGTAATTTTTTTTTCTAGAAGCAAGCTGTAATGTGCCCTGGGATCATCTTGGGTACTTGCCAAAGAAATGTAAGTTCAATTTCTAATAGCATTTTTTGGTACTTGTGTATTATCATGGGGGCATTTGTGTAGTGGGCTATTCAGGGTAGTAAAATCACATCGCATGCCATTATTGTATGGCATGCAATGAGATATTGGTTATGGTTGCACATATATTAATTTGATTTAATGTGCTATACCATTTAATGACATATAATGTCATTTATTTAGGCCCCAAACCCCCCCCCCCCACTATCCACGCCATCCCAAAGCGTTGCGTTGCCCGAAGCGTGGTGAGGGGACACGTAATACATGTAACATAATACGCGTCCCCTCACGGGTCTCGCTGAGCTTGCCACGCTTCAGGCTATATAAACTCAACTCCACGCGTCCCGCCGCCCCTTGCGGGGCTCGCCGCGCTCACCACGCTTCGGGATGACGTCGATATTAGGGGGAATATTAATAAATGACATATGTCATTTAATGGTATACTACATTAAATGCCATTATAACAGTTAAAATCGCATTGCATCGCATGCCATACAATAATGGCATGCAATGCGATTTCACTACGTTTGAGTACTTAGTAAAATCGGGCGCCGTGATAATACACAAGTACCCATTTTTTTGGATTATTATCAATATCATACATTTTTTATCCCATTTTTACAATGCAACAACATTGGAATATTTGAGAAATAACGTAAATACCTATAAAAGTATATTACTATTGTTGGTACGTGTTGTGTTCTTTATATGCTAATCTATGTGTATGGATTTGGGTATTGTTTATTTTCTAAATACACAACTTTATGTAACTAAGTTTTGTGTTCATTTTTATGTATGTTATAACATTTTGATTCTTTTATTTTTCATAGTGTTAAACTACTGTAATATTGGAGAAATAAAATTTCTTGCCTCCCCGTCGGGGAATTGAACCCCGGTCTCCCGCGTGACAGGCGGGGATACTCACCACTATACTAACGAGGATCAGCTGTTTCACTTTGCTGCCACATCAGTGCAGGAGAGTGGGTCTACTATGTATATAGTAAGAGTTCTATTGATTTGCATGGGTAATATAAACAGTTGAAATCATTGCTAATTGCCTATAATTTCCACGTGTTGCCTATTCCTTTTGCACAACAGCATGCAAAGTTGATTGTCAATCAGTGTTGCTTCCTAAGTGGACTGTTTGATTTCACAAAAGTGTGATTGACTTGGAGTTACATTGTGTTGTTTAAGTGTTCCCTTCATTTTTCTGAGCAGTGTAGTATGCACAGAAAACTGTATCCTTTTTTTCTAGATGCAAGCTGCAATGTGCCCTGGGAACATCTTGGGTACTTGCCAAAGAAATGTAAATTCAATTTCTGATAGCATTTTTTTTGATTATTATCCAAATCATAACATTTTTATTCCATTTTTACAATGCAACAAAATTGGAATATTGGAGAAATAAAACAAATGCCTATAAAAGTTAAATACTATTGTTGGTACGTGTTGTGTTCCAAATATGTGCTTCCTACTATGTATATAGTAAGAGTTCTATTGATTTACATGAGTAATATAAACAATTTGTTGGTCTAAAGTTCACAAAATGTCAAATCCATGTCAATTCTTGTGCATCATGTACTACGTCAAAATCGTACAGAAATTGTTTAAACAATAATTTTCTCTGATGCACGGGCCGCTCATCTCTATCGCTATGGCCTCTATGCACAGAGCAATGTATAGTTATTTTCTAAGTGATCTAGTTAAATTTCTTAGAAAATGCCTTGAAATCGCCCCATGTGTAGGCCCCATTAGTTTACAGTGGCCAATTTCAGTAAAATGGCACATTTTGTTACTTTTTCAAGGTTACCATCAATTTCCAAATTAGCTAATACATGTACCAGTCATTTCATAAAATTATATGGATTAGCAGGGAATTCTAACTTTGATAGTTGTACAAGTTATCTTCAAATCTTAAGCCGTGTACACATGGCAGCGATAGGGGCTGATATCGCTGGGAATATGGTGGCTGGCAACCATATTGCCAGTGATGGGAGTGTGCCCCGGCAATAAATCGCTGGGTGCGCGCTCCTGTTTTAAGCCCTGTTCTAATCGCTGGTCGCTGCGACCAGCTGATTACCTCTGTGGAACCAATGAAAAGGGGGCATTGAGCGATATATTGCTGGCTAATATATTGCCCGCCAATGTACTGCCGGGCGATATATATCGCCCTGTGTGTACACACCCTCAGAAAGCATACTGCAATTAGTTCAATACAAGATGCTAGATTTCTTTTTATTGCTAACAAGCAGAATACGTAAACCAATACAATAAAACAATATTGCAAAGAAACTATCATTGTAGGATAGATGTATTTTTAAATAGTATGCACAGAAAACTGTATTTTTTTTTTCTAGAAGCAAGCTGTAATGTGCCCTGGGATCATCTTGGGTACTTGCCAAAGAAATGTAAGTTCAATTTCTAATAGCATTTTTTGGTACTTGTGTATTATCACGGGGGCATTTGTGTAGTGGGCTATTCAGGGTAGTGAAATCGCATCGCATGCCATTATTGTATGGCATGCGATGAGATATTGGCTATGGTGGCACATATATTAATTTCATTTAATGTGCTATACCATTTAATGACATATAATGTCATTTATTTAGGCCCCAAACCCCCCCCCCACTATCCACGCCATCCCAAAGCGTTGCGTTGCCCGAAGCGTGGTGAGGGGACACGTAATACATGTAACATAATAAGCGTCCCCTCACGGGTCTCGCTGAGCTTGCCATGCTTCAGGCTATATAAACTCAACTCCACGCGTCCCGCCGCCCCTTGCGGGGCTCGCCGCGCTCACCACGCTTCGGGATGACGTCGATATTAGGGGGAATATTAATAAATGACATATGTCATTTAATGGTATACTACATTAAATGCCATTATAACAGTTAAAATCGCATTGCATCGCATGCCATACAATAATGGCATGCAATGCGATTTCACTACGTTTGAGTACATAGTAAAATCGGGCGCCGTGATAATACACAAGTACCCATTTTTTTGGATTATTATCAATATCATACATTTTTTATCCCATTTTTACAATGCAACAACATTGGAATATTTGAGAAATAACGTAAATACCTATAAAAGTATATTACTATTGTTGGTACGTGTTGTGTTCTTTATATGCTAATCTATGTGTATGGATTTGGGTATTGTTTATTTTCTAAATACACAACTTTATGTAACTAAGTTTTGTGTTCATTTTTATGTATGTTATAACATTTTGATTCTTTTATTTTTCATAGTGTTAAACTACTGTAATATTGGAGAAATAAAATTTCTTGCCTCCCCGTCGGGGAATTGAACCCCGGTCTCCCGCGTGACAGGCGGGGATACTCACCACTATACTAACGAGGATCAGCTGTTTCACTTTGCTGCCACATCAGTGCAGGAGAGTGGGTCTACTATGTATATAGTAAGAGTTCTATTGATTTGCATGGGTAATATAAACAGTTGAAATCATTGCTAATTGCCTATAATTTCCACGTGTTGCCTATTCCATTTGCACAACAGCATGCAAAGTTGATTGTCAATCAGTGTTGCTTCCTAAGTGGACTGTTTGATTTCACAAAAGTGTGATTGACTTGGAGTTACATTGTGTTGTTTAAGTGTTCCCTTCATTTTTCTGAGCAGTGTAGTATGCACAGAAAACTGTATCCTTTTTTTCTAGAGGCAAGCTGCAATGTGCCCTGGGAACATCTTGGGTACTTGCCAAAGAAATGTAAATTCAATTTCTGATAGCATTTTTTTTGATTATTATCCAGATCATAACATTTTTATTCCATTTTTACAATGCAACAAAATTGGAATATTGGAGAAATTAAATAAATGCCTATAAAAGTTAAATACTATTGTTGGTACGTGTTGTGTTCCAAATATGTGCTTCCTACTATGTATATAGTAAGAGTTCTATTGATTTACATGAGTAATATAAACAATTTGTTGGTCTAAAGTTCACAAAATGTCAAATCCATGTCAATTCTTGTGCATCATGTACTACGTCAAAATCTTACAGAAATTGTTTAAACAATCATTTTCTCTGATGCACGGGTCGCTCATCTCTATCGCTATGGCCTCTATGCACAGAGCAATGTATAGTTATTTTCTAAGTGATCTAGTTAAATTTCTTAGAAAATGCCTTGAAATCGCCCCATGTGTAGGCCCCATTAGTTTACAGTGGCCAATTTCAGTAAAATGGCACATTTTGTTACTTTTTCAAGGTTACCATCAATTTCCAAATTAGCTAATACATGTACCAGTCATTTCATAAAATTATATGGATTAGCAGGGAATTCTAACTTTGATAGTTGTACAAGTTATCTTCAAATCTTAAGCCGTGTACACATGGCAGCGATAGGGGCTGATATCGCTGGGAATATGGTGGCTGGCAACCATATTGCCAGTGATGGGAGTGTGCCCCGGCAATAAATCGCTGGGTGCGCGCTCCTGTTTTAAGCCCTGTTCTAATCGCTGGTCGCTGCGACCAGCTGATTACCTCTGTGGAACTGATGAAAAGGGGGCATTGAGCGATATATTGCTGGCTAATATATTGCCCGCCAATGTACTGCCGGGCGATATATATCGCCCTGTGTGTACACACCCTCAGAAAGCATACTGCAATTAGTTCAATACAAGATGCTAGATTTCTTTTTATTGCTAACAAGCAGAATACGTAAACCAATACAATAAAACAATATTGCAAAGAAACTATCATTGTAGGATAGATGTATTTTTAAATAGTATGCACAGAAAACTGTAATTTTTTTTTCTAGAAGCAAGCTGTAATGTGCCCTGGGATCATCTTGGGTACTTGCCAAAGAAATGTAAGTTCAATTTCTAATAGCATTTTTTGGTACTTGTGTATTATCATGGGGGCATTTGTGTAGTGGGCTATTCAGGGTAGTGAAATCACATCGCATGCCATTATTGTATGGCATGCAATGAGATATTGGTTATGGTTGCACATATATTAATTTGATTTAATGTGCTATACCATTTAATGACATATAATGTCATTTATTTAGGCCCCAAACCCCCCCCCCCCCCACTATCCACGCCATCCCAAAGCGTTGCGTTGCCCGAAGCGTGGTGAGGGGACACGTAATACATGTAACATAATACGCGTCCCCTCACGGGTCTCGCTGAGCTTGCCACGCTTCAGGCTATATAAACTCAACTCCACGCGTCCCGCCGCCCCTTGCGGGGCTCGCCGCGCTCACCACGCTTCGGGATGACGTCGATATTAGGGGGAATATTAATAAATGACATATGTCATTTAATGGTATACTACATTAAATGCCATTATAACAGTTAAAATCGCATTGCATCGCATGCCATACAATAATGGCATGCAATGCGATTTCACTACGTTTGAGTACTTAGTAAAATCGGGCGCCGTGATAATACACAAGTACCCATTTTTTTGGATTATTATCAATATCATACATTTTTTATCCCATTTTTACAATGCAACAACATTGGAATATTTGAGAAATAACGTAAATACCTATAAAAGTATATTACTATTGTTGGTACGTGTTGTGTTCTTTATATGCTAATCTATGTGTATGGATTTGGGTATTGTTTATTTTCTAAATACACAACTTTATGTAACTAAGTTTTGTGTTCATTTTTATGTATGTTATAACATTTTGATTCTTTTATTTTTCATAGTGTTAAACTACTGTAATATTGGAGAAATAAAATTTCTTGCCTCCCCGTCGGGGAATTGAACCCCGGTCTCCCGCGTGACAGGCGGCGATACTCACCACTATACTAACGAGGATCAGCTGTTTCACTTTGCTGCCACATCAGTGCAGGAGAGTGGGTCTACTATGTATATAGTAAGAGTTCTATTGATTTGCATGGGTAATATAAACAGTTGAAATCATTGCTAATTGCCTATAATTTCCACGTGTTGCCTATTCCTTTTGCACAACAGCATGCAAAGTTGATTGTCAATCAGTGTTGCTTCCTAAGTGGACTGTTTGATTTCACAAAAGTGTGATTGACTTGGAGTTACATTGTGTTGTTTAAGTGTTCCCTTCATTTTTCTGAGCAGTGTAGTATGCACAGAAAACTGTATCCTTTTTTTCTAGATGCAAGCTGCAATGTGCCCTGGGAACATCTTGGGTACTTGCCAAAGAAATGTAAATTCAATTTCTGATAGCATTTTTTTTGATTATTATCCAAATCATAACATTTTTATTCCATTTTTACAATGCAACAAAATTGGAATATTGGAGAAATAAAACAAATGCCTATAAAAGTTAAATACTATTGTTGGTACGTGTTGTGTTCCAAATATGTGCTTCCTACTATGTATATAGTAAGAGTTCTATTGATTTACATGAGTAATATAAACAATTTGTTGGTCTAAAGTTCACAAAATGTCAAATCCATGTCAATTCTTGTGCATCATGTACTACGTCAAAATCGTACAGAAATTGTTTAAACAATAATTTTCTCTGATGCACGGGCCGCTCATCTCTATCGCTATGGCCTCTATGCACAGAGCAATGTATAGTTATTTTCTAAGTGATCTAGTTAAATTTCTTAGAAAATGCCTTGAAATCGCCCCATGTGTAGGCCCCATTAGTTTACAGTGGCCAATTTCAGTAAAATGGCACATTTTGTTACTTTTTCAAGGTTACCATCAATTTCCAAATTAGCTAATACATGTACCAGTCATTTCATAAAATTATATGGATTAGCAGGGAATTCTAACTTTGATAGTTGTACAAGTTATCTTCAAATCTTAAGCCGTGTACACATGGCAGCGATAGGGGCTGATATCGCTGGGAATATGGTGGCTGGCAACCATATTGCCAGTGATGGGAGTGTGCCCCGGCAATAAATCGCTGGGTGCGCGCTCCTGTTTTAAGCCCTGTTCTAATCGCTGGTCGCTGCGACCAGCTGATTACCTCTGTGGAACCAATGAAAAGGGGGCATTGAGCGATATATTGCTGGCTAATATATTGCCCGCCAATGTACTGCCGGGCGATATATATCGCCCTGTGTGTACACACCCTCAGAAAGCATACTGCAATTAGTTCAATACAAGATGCTAGATTTCTTTTTATTGCTAACAAGCAGAATACGTAAACCAATACAATAAAACAATATTGCAAAGAAACTATCATTGTAGGATAGATGTATTTTTAAATAGTATGCACAGAAAACTGTATTTTTTTTTTCTAGAAGCAAGCTGTAATGTGCCCTGGGATCATCTTGGGTACTTGCCAAAGAAATGTAAGTTCAATTTCTAATAGCATTTTTTGGTACTTGTGTATTATCACGGGGGCATTTGTGTAGTGGGCTATTCAGGGTAGTGAAATCGCATCGCATGCCATTATTGTATGGCATGCGATGAGATATTGGCTATGGTGGCACATATATTAATTTCATTTAATGTGCTATACCATTTAATGACATATAATGTCATTTATTTAGGCCCCAAACCCCCCCCCCCACTATCCACGCCATCCCAAAGCGTTGCGTTGCCCGAAGCGTGGTGAGGGGACACGTAATACATGTAACATAATAAGCGTCCCCTCACGGGTCTCGCTGAGCTTGCCATGCTTCAGGCTATATAAACTCAACTCCACGCGTCCCGCCGCCCCTTGCGGGGCTCGCCGCGCTCACCACGCTTCGGGATGACGTCGATATTAGGGGGAATATTAATAAATGACATATGTCATTTAATGGTATACTACATTAAATGCCATTATAACAGTTAAAATCGCATTGCATCGCATGCCATACAATAATGGCATGCAATGCGATTTCACTACGTTTGAGTACATAGTAAAATCGGGCGCCGTGATAATACACAAGTACCCATTTTTTTGGATTATTATCAATATCATACATTTTTTATCCCATTTTTACAATGCAACAACATTGGAATATTTGAGAAATAACGTAAATACCTATAAAAGTATATTACTATTGTTGGTACGTGTTGTGTTCTTTATATGCTAATCTATGTGTATGGATTTGGGTATTGTTTATTTTCTAAATACACAACTTTATGTAACTAAGTTTTGTGTTCATTTTTATGTATGTTATAACATTTTGATTCTTTTATTTTTCATAGTGTTAAACTACTGTAATATTGGAGAAATAAAATTTCTTGCCTCCCCGTCGGGGAATTGAACCCCGGTCTCCCGCGTGACAGGCGGGGATACTCACCACTATACTAACGAGGATCAGCTGTTTCACTTTGCTGCCACATCAGTGCAGGAGAGTGGGTCTACTATGTATATAGTAAGAGTTCTATTGATTTGCATGGGTAATATAAACAGTTGAAATCATTGCTAATTGCCTATAATTTCCACGTGTTGCCTATTCCATTTGCACAACAGCATGCAAAGTTGATTGTCAATCAGTGTTGCTTCCTAAGTGGACTGTTTGATTTCACAAAAGTGTGATTGACTTGGAGTTACATTGTGTTGTTTAAGTGTTCCCTTCATTTTTCTGAGCAGTGTAGTATGCACAGAAAACTGTATCCTTTTTTTCTAGAGGCAAGCTGCAATGTGCCCTGGGAACATCTTGGGTACTTGCCAAAGAAATGTAAATTCAATTTCTGATAGCATTTTTTTTGATTATTATCCAAATCATAACATTTTTATTCCATTTTTACAATGCAACAAAATTGGAATATTGGAGAAATTAAATAAATGCCTATAAAAGTTAAATACTATTGTTGGTACGTGTTGTGTTCCAAATATGTGCTTCCTACTATGTATATAGTAAGAGTTCTATTGATTTACATGAGTAATATAAACAATTTGTTGGTCTAAAGTTCACAAAATGTCAAATCCATGTCAATTCTTGTGCATCATGTACTACGTCAAAATCTTACAGAAATTGTTTAAACAATCATTTTCTCTGATGCACGGGTCGCTCATCTCTATCGCTATGGCCTCTATGCACAGAGCAATGTATAGTTATTTTCTAAGTGATCAAGTTAAATTTCTTAGAAAATGCCTTGAAATCGCCCCATGTGTAGGCCCCATTAGTTTACAGTGGCCAATTTCAGTAAAATGGCACATTTTGTTACTTTTTTCAAGGTTACCATCAATTTCCAAATTAGCTAATACATGTACCAGTCATTTCATAAAATTATATGGATTAGCAGGGAATTCTAACTTTGATAGTTGTACAAGTTATCTTCAAATCTTAAGCCGTGTACACATGGCAGCGATAGGGGCTGATATCGCTGGGAATATGGTGGCTGGCAACCATATTGCCAGTGATGGGAGTGTGCCCCGGCAATAAATCGCTGGGTGCGCGCTCCTGTTTTAAGCCCTGTTCTAATCGCTGGTCGCTGCGACCAGCTGATTACCTCTGTGGAACCGATGAAAAGGGGGCATTGAGCGATATATTGCTGGCTAATATATTGCCCGCCAATGTACTGCCGGGCGATATATATTGCCCTGTGTGTACACACCCTCAGAAAGCATACTGCAATTAGTTCAATACAAGATGCTAGATTTCTTTTTATTGCTAACAAGCAGAATACGTAAACCAATACAATAAAACAATATTGCAAAGAAACTATCATTGTAGGATAGATGTATTTTTAAATAGTATGCACAGAAAACTGTAATTTTTTTTTCTAGAAGCAAGCTGTAATGTGCCCTGGGATCATCTTGGGTACTTGCCAAAGAAATGTAAGTTCAATTTCTAATAGCATTTTTTGGTACTTGTGTATTATCATGGAGGCATTTGTGTAGTGGGCTATTCAGGGTAGTGAAATCGCATCGCATGCCATTATTGTATGGCATGCAATGAGATATTGGTTATGGTTGCACATATATTAATTTGATTTAATGTGCTATACCATTTAATGACATATAATGTCATTTATTTAGGCCCCAAACCCCCCCCCCCACTATCCACGCCATCCCAAAGCGTTGCGTTGCCCGAAGCGTGGTGAGGGGACACGTAATACATGTAACATAATACGCGTCCCCTCACGGGTCTCGCTGAGCTTGCCACGCTTCAGGCTATATAAACTCAACTCCACGCGTCCCGCCGCCCCTTGCGGGGCTCGCCGCGCTCACCACGCTTCGGGATGACGTCGATATTAGGGGGAATATTAATAAATGACATATGTCATTTAATGGTATACTACATTAAATGCCATTATAACAGTTAAAATCGCATTGCATCGCATGCCATACAATAATGGCATGCAATGCGATTTCACTACGTTTGAGTACATAGTAAAATCGGGCGCCGTGCTAATACACAAGTACCCATTTTTTGGGATTATTATCAATATCATACATTTTTTATCCCATTTTTACAATGCAACAACATTGGAATATTGGAGAAATAACGTAAATACCTATAAAAGTATATTACTATTGTTGGTACGTGTTGTGTTCTTTATATGCTAATCTATGTGTATGGATTTGGGTATTGTTTATTTTCTAAATACACAACTTTATGTAAATAAGTTTTGTGTTCATTTTTATGTATGTTATAACATTTTGATTCTTTTATTTTTCATAGTGTTAAACTACTGTAATATTGGAGAAATAAAATTTCTTGCCTCCCCGTCGGGGAATTGAACCCCGGTCTCCCGCGTGACAGGCGGGGTTACTCACCACTATACTAACGAGGATCAGCTGTTTCACTTTGCTGCCACATCAGTGCAGGAGAGTGGGTCTACTATGTATTTAGTAAGAGTTCTATTGATTTGCATGGGTAATATAAACAGTTGAAATCATTGCTAATTGCCTATAATTTCCACGTGTTGCCTATTCCATTTGCACAACAGCATGCAAAGTTGATTGTCAATCAGTGTTGCTTCCTAAGTGGACTGTTTGATTTCACAAAAGTGTGATTGACTTGGAATTACATTGTGTTGTTTAAGTGTTCCCTTCATTTTTCTGAGCAGTGTAGTATGCACAGAAAACTGTATCCTTTTTTTCTAGATGCAAGCTGCAATGTGCCCTGGGAACATCTTGGGTACTTGCCAAAGAAATGTAAATTCAATTTCTGATAGCATTTTTTTTTGATTATTATCCAAATCATAACATTTTTATTCCATTTTTACAATGCAACAAAATTGGAATATTGGAGAAATAAAATAAATGCCTATAAAAGTTAAATACTATTGTTGGTACGTGTTGTGTTCCAAATATGTGCTTCCTACTATGTATATAGTAAGAGTTCTATTGATTTACATGAGTAATATAAACAATTTGTTGGTCTAAAGTTCACAAAATGTCAAATCCATGTCAATTCTTGTGCATCATGTACTACGTCAAAATCTTACAGAAATTGTTTAAACAATCATTTTCTCTGATGCACGGGTCGCTCATCTCTATCGCTATGGCCTCTATGCACAGAGCAATGTATAGTTATTTTCTAAGTGATCTAGTTAAATTTCTTAGAAAATGCCTTGAAATCGCCCCATGTGTAGGCCCCATTAGTTTACAATGGCCAATTTCAGTAAAATGGCACATTTTGTTACTTTTTCAAGGTTACCATCAATTTCCAAATTAGCTAATACATGTACCAGTCATTTCATAAAATTATATGGATTAGCAGGGAATTCTAACTTTGATAGTTGTGAGTTTGTGTGCGGGGAGGGGCCTGGCTTAGTATGGTGTAGGCAGCACGCCAACACTGCTCCCACTAATGATCCGTTTTTATCCATTCTGAGTTGCCCAAACTAGGATGCACATTCATAAAAGTGCATAAAAAGTGGTGAATATTAACCCGACCTGAACAAATACTCTGTGGCCAAATATTTCTTCGTTTTATGGCCGTAAAAGAACCATTGGCAGAAATCCGGAAGTGCTGGTGCCGGTCCGTAGCGTGGAAGAGGCTGCTGGGTTCGATTGGTCATACTTGCTGGAGACGCGGCTGACGGAGAATCCAGCCAGAGCGCCCAGCGTGTGACGTTCACTTGGTGTCGGCTAAGACCCAGGGGCTGCCAGACTGTGGGGAGCTGAGCCGAAGGTGCCGGAGGGACTTCCAGAGGCCGCTGGGCACAGAAAAGCCAGGGAAACAACAGTGCCTGTAGATCTGTAGTGCTGGGCTCGATTGGTTACACCTGCGGGAGACGCGGCTGACGGAGAATCCAGTCGGAGCGCCCGGTTTGTGATGCTCATTTGGTGCCGGGAGATTAGCGTTGCCAAGACCTGGGTCCGCTCGGTGGCAGAGATCAGACCCAGGGGCTGCTGAGTTTGTGGGGAGCTGAGCCGGGGGTTCCGGAGGGACTCCCAGAGACTGTGGGGCACAGAAAAGCCTGGGGAACAGTGTCTGCATCGTAATTTCCTGATATCGGGTCTGCTCAGTGGCAGAGACCAGACCCCAGAAACTGCAGCACCCCGGGAAGAAGGCCCCAATCGGGTAAAAATAAAAGAAAAGAACCACACGAAAGAAGACTGGTGAGTGAGGGGAGAGCGGGGATACGCAGAGACACTGCAGTGTGATCTCTATCAGGGGCTGGGTGTGTTCGGTGGCAGAGAACAGGCCCAGGAACACTGAAATTAATAAACTGAGGAGATTGAGGAGAAGCTCTCCGGTGGTGATAAAAGTCATATGCTGTCACTTAAATTAATAGGACATATAAAGTCCGTTTGGTACATAGTACTAACAGTTTTGATCTGTCTCCCCTGGTATATATATATATATATCCAGAAAAATAATGGGAAAGACTGGAAATACATCGGCTGCAGCACAGCGGCTGGAGAGATATGCAAGAAATGCCCAGTCCCCTGCTCCCCCTCAGCTACAAGAACTGACACCATCCTCTCCCAAGGCCACAATAGGGGAAAAAAGTAGTGATGATGTGACACAGTCGACCCAGCAAATTCTCCAGGCCATTGGTACATCTGAACATAGGGTTACAGAAAAGATAGGCCATGTACAGGCAGAGATATCATTGATTAGACATGATATGCAAAAACTTTCTGAAAGAGTTAAAAATGTGGAGCAGCGTGTATCTGATGTGGAGGACATTGTAAATCCGTTAAAATTAACAGTATCAGAGCTCACAACACAGATGACAGCTGTTAAAGCTAAACTTTCCGACATGGAAGGGCGGCTAAGGAGAAATAATGTTCGGTTCGTGGGTATACCAGAAAGAGCAGAAGGCACATGTCCAGAGAAATTCATAGAAGAATGGCTTGTGAAGCTATTTGGCAGAGATAAATTTAGTGCCCATTTTTCAGTGGAACGTGCCCATAGACTTCCAAATAAAGAACCGCCACCAGGGGCACCAGCCCGTACTTTTATTGCCCGTTTTTTACATTTTGGGGATAGAGACTCAGTCTTAAGACAGGCACGAATTCAAGGGCCCATGATGTATGAGACCAACAGTGTAGCAGCTTTCCCGGACTTTGCAACTGATATACAAAAATCAAGGGCACAATTTGCACAAGTCAAGAAAAAACTTCGTGAAAGACACATTCAATATTCTATGCTCTACCCAGCGCGGTTGCGTGTGATTTATGAGAATACCACTTTTTTTTTCTCTACACCTAATGAGGCTGAGATCTGGGTGGAGAAAAAACCACAGTAAATGTATTAGTGCAGAATGCATCCTTCTTTCTATTTTTTTTTTTTTCTCCTCTTTCTGAAACTCTGTGAATAATTTCATATGCTGTTTAAAGGATGTTAATTTGACGTCTAGAGGAATATAGACTCAGAATATAGAGAATGTTTATGTTGGTGTAGATTGATGGAGGTACTATAATTATATACATGTATATGCTGCCAAAAGGAGAGGAAAAGAGGAGAAAAGGGGGAAAAAGAGAAAAAATATATAAATTCAGAATATAGAGGATGCATATGATAATTTAGGTCGATTGAGGTATTGTTATAAAAGAGTCAATATCCTTGTATCCTAAGTTGGGCAATATAAAAAAAAAATGTGGGGGATTAGTACTAGGAAATAGCTATTGGGACTCTACATAGATTTCTGATACTCCCTTCTTTTTTTTTTTTTTTTTTAGTTAGGGGATAAGTTCATGGGGGAAGGTATAGGCATGTCTACGTTC
Source organism: Crinia signifera (assembly GCF_055691185.1). Lineage (NCBI taxonomy): Eukaryota > Metazoa > Chordata > Amphibia > Anura > Myobatrachidae > Crinia > Crinia signifera. The sequence goes on along the minus strand of NC_139217.1, from coordinate 369,774,345 downwards.
TTTGATAGGTATGCAGGGTGGGGGTGGGAGGGGATAGGGGATGTGTATGGTATATGTATGTATGGTATTTGGTTTTTTAGGTTTTTTATTTTTTCTCTTGAAGAATTAAAGTATTGCTACTATAAAAAGAAAAATGGATATAAGATGAAAAGTATGCTTAAAATACTGACATATACACGGAGATTATATCTTCCTTATTCTTTCCTCTCAGTATTAAAAGAATATCAGAATAGAAAGGGTGAGAATATTTTGAATTTTTTCTCTTGGCTCGGACGTAAAAAGAAGAAAGGAGAATCCCTTTATCCTTTATTTATTTTTTTTCCTGTGTATGTATGACGGATAAAATAAGAGGTACACGCATACTAGCGTGGAATACACGAGGGTTAAATGATAAAGTGAAAAGAGCGCTGGTATTAGCACAAGTAAAAGCCTATAAAGCAGACATAATATGCCTATCAGAAACTCATCTAACTGGTGGGAAAGTGTTGGCTTTGAAAAAAGCGTGGGTAGGTTGGATGTACCATTCCACCTTCTCACAGAATTCTAGAGGGGTATCAGTACTAATAAAAAAGTCAGTTAGATTCCAATTGGAACATAGTCAGATAGATGAGTATGGGCGCTATGTATTTCTTAGAGCATATGTTAACTCTGTTTTAATGAATATTCTCGCTGTATACATACCACCACCATATAACAACGAAATATTAAAGCAGGTAGTAACATTTATGGCACTCTCACCAGATAGCCCTACGATATGTATTGGGGATTATAACAATGTGATGGATTCTATTATGGATAGATGGAGGGTAGTACCTCATAGTAATCCCTTAACATCATCTCCATCTTCTTTTTCGAATTTGGTGTTAGAAATGGGCCTAATAGATGTGTGGAGATTTCGATTTCCAACGGAGACACAATACTCCTGTTTCTCCTCCACGCATAGTACATTCTCGCGTATAGATTTGGCACTTATTTCCCAAGATCTTTTACCAATGGTAACATCAATTGGGTACCTATCTAGAAGAATCTCTGACCATTCTCCCCTAATGCTGATATTAGATACATTAATTCCACAAGGGGAAAGATATTGGAAACTCAACCCATTCTGGATAACATTAATGGGTGAAGGTACAGATTTAACTAGGGAATGGGCGGAATTTCAGATAAATAACAATACATGTTCCTTAAATTTAGTTAAACATGATACATTTAAAGCGTACATAAGGGGCTCTTTAATAAAAAAGATAACGGATATAAAAAAGAACGGTAATAAACAAGAGAAACAGCTGGAACAACGGTGTAACCAGTTGGAAATAAAATACCTGACCTCTAGATCCCCAGTAGATTACAAGTTGTGGGAAAGTGCTAGACAGGAATGGACCAGTTATATACTTGATAAATCTAAGAGAAGATTGTTATTTTCCAGACATAGTATGTACTCACAAGCAGATATGGGCGGAGGGTACTTAGCATTCCTATCAAGGGAGGAAAAAAATAGTGCCACCATTTCGAAGATACAAGATAAGGAGGGGAATTTGAAGTATGCAAGCTCGGAAATCGCGGAGGTTTTTCTTTCATATTACAAACTCTTATATTCATCAAAAACTATATATATGAATGAGCATCTAGATGAATATCTTGACTCAATACAGGTAGCAGGATTGTCGCAAGATGCGGTTGAGTATTTAGATTCCCCTCTGACTCTGGAAGAGGTGGAATTAGCTATACAGTCCTTCCCTAATAAAAAGGCACCAGGATCAGACGGAATACCAATAGAACTTTATAAAAAATTTGATGGTGATTTTGCCCCATATCTGTTGAATATATTTAATAGTTCGATAGAGAGTGGTGTATTACCACCATCAATGTCAGAAGCTGTTATAATTGTAATTTTGAAGCCAGGAAAGGATCCTACTATGACAGACTCATATAGGCCTATTTCGTTATTATCCTCAGATATTAAGATTTTGGCCAAAATATTGTCCACTAGGCTTAATTCTGTAATTACATCCATAGTACATAGGGACCAAACTGGTTTTATGCCAGGCAGAAATACAACCTGTAATCTCCGAAGATTATTCTGCCATCTGCAGATGGGGAAGAAAGCTGGGTCGGAGGCCGTGGTTGTGTCGTTAGATGCAGCCAAGGCCTTCGACTCAGTTGAATGGGGATATCTGTGGAGAGTTTTAGAAAAATTTTCTTTTGGTCCACGGTATATACAGTGGATTAAATTATTATACTCAGCTCCCTCAGCGCGTATCTCAGTTAATGGGTTCATAACAAAACCTTTTTTGTTGGAGAGAGGGACACGCCAGGGATGTCCAATATCGCCGGCATTATTTGCTCTTGCGATTGAGCCATTGGCTATTCTTATGAGGACATCGTCAGATGTGGTAGGCTGTAGAATCGGTAATACAACAGACACAATTGCATTATATGCAGACGATATATTACTGTTTCTTCAGGAAATAAGTAGATCAATACCAGCCATGTTGCAAATAGTTAGTGAATTCGGAAAATTCTCCGGGATTTGTATAAATTGGACTAAATCCAATATTATGCCAATATCCGGTGCCCTTCCCCGGGATGTTGACCCTCGATGTCCACTACAATGGACGTTGAGATTTAGATATCTCGGTGTATGGGTTACACCTGATCCAGCAGAATATGTGGCACAAAATATAGTACCTATCACGGATGAATTTAAACGGAAAGCACATTTATGGAAAAAACTTCCCCTAACGGTAATAGGACGTATTAATTTAATCAAAATGATAATACAGCCCAAATATTTATATCTATTACAGCACTCCCCCGTATACATACAAAAAAAAGTATTCACTACAATAGATAGTATTATATCGTCTTTTATTTGGGGCAATGGTACACCAAGAATAGCTCTAAAAGCTTAAAAAAAAAAAAAAAAGGAGGGCGGGGTTGGACTTCCCAATATACAAGTATACTATTTGGCCACACAATTAGTACATATATCGGAATGGATACAAGGAAAAGGTGGGGATACTTTTTCAGAGTTTTATTATGTACATAGAATGCAACCAATAGAGCCCATACAATTCTTGCTATCTGATAATTCAATCTCAGCACTACCCCCGTTGATGAAACAGAATAGGCTGGTATGGAGACAGGCACATAACATATGTGATTGGAAAGAAATTGATGAAGACCAATCACTGTGGTATAATGTAACATTTAAAGAATTAATTTCTCTCTCAAAAGACAATATCTGGAGAAAAGTAGGAATAAGTACAATAAAACAGCTATATGAAGATGGGGTATTTAAAACATTTGAACAGTTGATAAGAGAATTTAACATCTCAAATACAATGTTTTATAGATACTTACAATTGAGACATGGAATAAGCACTCAATTTGGGGAATTAACCTTAGAAATCTATAGATCACCTATAAAGATATTTTTATATAAGCTGGGAAAGAATAAACAAATATCAAAGGTATACGCTATGTTGAATAATCACATAAATCCGCAAATCTTTGGTCAATTAAAAAATAAATGGGAACAAAATTTGGGAAATTTAACAGAGGAACAGTGGGTTCAGATATTGGGATCAACGGAGTTGACAACTCCATGCATAAGATATCAGCAAATACATCTATATATTATGCACAGAGTATATCATACACCAGCATCCTTATTTAGGGCACATCTACGTTCTAATACAGTATGTCCCAAATGTGGGGCAGAGGGAGCTGATTTTTGGCATCTAATATGGAGTTGTCCGCGGATATTAAAATTCTGGAAATATGTATGGAAGGATATGTTAAAGACTGAACCTACTCTTCCAGAAATATCACCACAAATATGTTTATTTGGCCTAGATCTTAGAGAGACGCATTCCTTTATAGTATATCAATATGTCTTATGTCTCACTACACTGGCTAAGGTTTTGATTGCAAGAAAGTGGTTAGCAACAGAAGTGCCTAATATTGGACATTGGAGAGCGCTGGTGAATGAGACCTCTGGACATGAGAAATTCATGTATCAAACCAGAGGATCAATGGTTACCTATCATAAGAAGTGGGATAGATGGAATATATTAATCCTAGATACTGGATAAAGAAAATTGGAAATAGAATAAAATTTAACAGTAGGAACGGATCACTAACATAATGACAAATAAAAATAATAAGGGGATGAGCTAAGGAGGAAGGATTCAAAATAATATGCTGGGAGGAGGGGAGAGGGAAGAAAGATGGGAAAGTAGCAATAATATAACTCAAAGAACAAGGTTATATATCATGGAAATGTTGTTGTAGGTTTTTTTGTTTGTTTGTTTTTTTTTTTTTTTGGTTGGGGTATGTGTCTATATCCATTGGAGGTAAATGGATCCTGTGGGCATATATATCATGACATTGGAATGGAGAGTGAAGGAAGTAGAGGAGGAGAGGGAGGGAAAGTGGATGGGAGAAAGGGAAATGTGGAATGTGAAAATGTAAATAGCGGGAGATGCTAAATATGGGAAGGAGATAGAAAGGAAAGGAAGGCATGGGGATATGTATGGCTAATCTTAGGCTTATCACTGATACACGATATATAGGATTATTACAAATATTACACACAATAAAAACAACACTAAAGCACAAATACACGAAACACGAATATAACATAATAATTTAAAAGAATTTAATAGGCACACTACACAAAAATATAGCATACAAGGATTGAACAATAAAGACATAACAATATAAATATAAAATATAATATACACTATAAAAAAAAAAAAAAAAAAAAAACACACACTAAAGTCACTGTAAAATATAAAACACAACCAAAGGGCAGTACAACATACTCCCATGCTAGAATATATAAGAGATTAATAAAAATGAGTAAAAGAACCCGACCTAATATGACAGCATCTCTCGTTATATGAGGAAAATATGTAAGGATATTGTTGATATTAAATGGAAATATATGAAATCAAATGTAAATATGTATGCATTGAATATCACTGTTATGATTATGAAAAGGAAGTGAAAACTATTCTCTCAGGTCTATTGAGATTGTAAATGTCATGGAAAATATGTCCAAATGTAAATGTAATTATGTGAAAGAAGTACGAAAGAAATGGAAAAAAAAAAAAGAAATACTAACTTTGATAGTTGTACAAGTTATCTTCAAATCTTAAGCCGTGTACACATGGCAGCGATAGGGGCTGATATCGCTGGGAATATGGTGGCTGGCAACCATATTGCCAGTGATGGGAGTGTGCCCCGGCAATAAATCGCTGGGTGCGCGCTCCTGTTTTAAGCCCTGTTCTAATCGCTGGTCGCTGCGACCAGCTGATTACCTCTGTGGAACCGATGAAAAGGGGGCATTGAGCGATATATTGCTGGCTAATATATTGCCCGCCAATGTACTGCCGGGCGATATATATCGCCCTGTGTGTACACACCCTCAGAAAGCATACTGCAATTAGTTCAATACAAGATGCTAGATTTCTTTTTATTGCTAACAAGCAGAATACGTAAACCAATACAATAAAACAATATTGCAAAGAAACTATCATTGTAGGATAGATGTATTTTTAAATAGTATGCACAGAAAACTGTATTTTTTTTTCTAGAAGCAAGCTGTAATGTGCCCTGGGATCATCTTGGGTACTTGCCAAAGAAATGTAAGTTCAATTTCTAATAGCATTTTTTGGTACTTGTGTATTATCACGGGGGCATTTGTGTAGTGGGCTATTCAGGGTAGTGAAATCGCATCGCATGCCATTATTGTATGGCATGCGATGAGATATTGGTTATGGTTGCACATATATTAATTTCATTTAATGTGCTATACCATTTAATGACATATAATGTCATTTATTTAGGCCCCAAACCCCCCCTCTATCCACGCCATCCCAAAGCGTTGCGTTGCCCGAAGCGTGGTGAGGGGACACGTAATACATGTAACATAATACGCGTCCCCTCACGGGTCTCGCTGAGCTTGCCACGCTTCAGGCTATATAAACTCAACTCCACGCGTCCCGCTGCCCCTTGCGGGGCTCGCCGCGCTCACCACGCTTCGGGATGACGTCGATATTAGGGGGAATATTAATAAATGACATATGTCATTTAATGGTATACTACATTAAATGCCATTATAACAGTTAAAATCGCATTGCATCGCATGCCATACAATAATGGCATGCAATGCGATTTCCCTACGTTTGAGTACATAGTAAAATCGGGCGCCGTGATAATACACAAGTACCCATTTTTTTGGATTATTATCAATATCATACATTATTTATCCCATTTTTACAATGCAACAACATTGGAATATTGGAGAAATAACGTAAATACCTATAAAAGTATATTACTATTGTTGGTACGTGTTGTGTTCTTTATATGCTAATCTATGTGTATGGATTTGGGTATTGTTTATTTTCTAAATACACAACTTTATGTAAATAAGTTTTGTGTTCATTTTTATGTATGTTATAACATTTTGATTCTTTTATTTTTCATTGTGTTAAACTACTGTAATATTGGAGAAATAAAATTTCTTGCCTCCCCGTCGGGGAATTGAACCCCGGTCTCCCGCGTGACAGGCGGGGATACTCACCACTATACTAACGAGGATCAGCTGTTTTACTACACTGCCAAATCAGTACAGGAGAGTGGGTCTACTATGTATATAGTAAGAGTTCTATTGATTTGCATGGGTAATCTAAACAGTTGAAATCATTGCTAATTGCCTATAATTTCCACCTGTTGCCTATTCCATTTGCACAACAGCATGCAAAGTTGATTGTCAATCAGTGTTGCTTCCTAAGTGGACTGTTTGATTTCACAAAAGTGTGATTGACTTGGAGTTACATTGTGTTGTTTAAGTGTTCCCTTTATTTTTCTGAGCAGTGTAGTATGCACAGAAAACTGTATCCTTTTTTTCTAGAGGCAAGCTGCAATGTGCCCTGGGAACATCTTGGGTACTTGCCAAAGAAATGTAAATTCAATTTCTGATAGCTTTTTTTTTTTGATTATTATCCATATCATAACATTTTTATTCCATTTTTACAATGCAACAAAATTGGAATATTGGAGAAATAAAACAAATGCCTATAAAAGTTAAATACTATTGTTGGTACGTGTTGTGTTCCAAATATGTGCTTCCTACTATGTATATAGTAAGAGTTCTATTGATTTACATGAGTAATATAAACAATTTGTTGGTCTAAAGTTCACAAAATGTCAAATCCATGTCAATTCTTGTGCATCATGTACTACGTCAAAATCTTACAGAAATTGTTTAAACAATAATTTTCTCTGATGCACGGGCCGCTCATCTCTATCGCTATGGCCTCTATGCACAGAGCAATGTATAGTTATTTTCTAAGTGATCTAGTTAAATTTCTTAGAAAATGCCTTGAAATCGCCCCATGTGTAGGCCCCATTAGTTTACAGTGGCCAATTTCAATAAAATGGCACATTTTGTTACTTTTTCAAGGTTACCATCAATTTCCAAATTAGCTAATACATGTACCAGTCATTTCATAAAATTATATGGATTAGCAGGGAATTCTAACTTTGATAGTTGTACAAGTTATCTTCAAATCTTAAGCCGTGTACACATGGCAGCGATAGGGGCTGATATCGCTGGGAATATGGTGGCTGGCAACCATATTGCCAGTGATGGGAGTGTGCCCCGGCAATAAATCGCTGGGTGCGCGCTCCTGTTTTAAGCCCTGTTCTAATCGCTGGTCGCTGCGACCAGCTGATTACCTCTGTGGAACCAATGAAAAGGGGGCATTGAGCGATATATATTGCTGGCTAATATATTGCCCGCCAATGTACTGCCGGGCGATATATATCGCCCTGTGTGTACACACCCTCAGAAAGCATACTGCAATTAGTTCAATACAAGATGCTAGATTTCTTTTTATTGCTAACAAGCAGAATACGTAAACCAATACAATAAAACAATATTGCAAAGAAACTATCATTGTAGGATAGATGTATTTTTAAATAGTATGCACAGAAAACTGTATTTTTTTTTCTAGAAGCAAGCTGTAATGTGCCCTGGGATCATCTTGGGTACTTGCCAAAGAAATGTAAGTTCAATTTCTAATAGCATTTTTTGGTACTTGTGTATTATCACGGGGGCATTTGTGTAGTGGGCTATTCAGGCCCGTGATTACGTCAGAATCTGCACAGGGTGCTCATCACATGATAAAATTCACTTATCGATTTATTTACTAATCCTTCCCCTTTTCATATTTACTCCCAATTATCCATTCGGGAGAGACACCACCTTCTACGGAGCAACAGAACTTCGAATAAAGAAAACGCTACGGGCATATACCCGCACCTACCTACGTGAGTGCGGTACGCATATCCGTCTTCTGTTGTAACCATTGGTTTATCCTTCTATAAAGATACCTTTATGTGTGTATCTTACTCTGTTTTGGGGTGAGTAAGGTACGATAGTCACACCTCTGTTATATCAGAATTCACACGGGGTGTTTTTCATACTATAAGAATCATCCACTAATCCCTCCTTTTTATTTTCACTTCTACATCTTGAACGGAGAACAAACAAAAATAAACCTCGACAGAGAAAACAGAGAAGAATCACAAAGAAACCGCTACGGGCCTTTACATCACCTTACTTACCGTGAGTAGGGGTACGCCTACACTTATATCCTCTTCATTGTTGTTCCCATAAATTTGGGGTAGAGACTTTTCTAATCAGTGATTCCCCTCTTCTTTTATGTACTATTGAGAATATCCTTGAAAAATAAGAAAAATTCCTGGAAAAAAGATCTCCAAACTTACTTGATTCAAGTGTTGCGCCAAGGACTTGGAAATCCCATCTTGTTGTATTTGTGGTAATTTATGGTTATTGGGTGATAACCAGGGAAAGTACATCTCACAGGCAGCAGCGCGCCATCACAGGTCATATCCTAAACTCCATTTTTTGTATTGTATTGTTGTGTCACCTACCTTAGGAGGACCAGTGAGGGCTGCCATATATCATGTTCCAATTTAGGGAACAACGTTGTTCTAACTTTGAAAAAATGTTTGAAGATAACTCTGATGAGATAGAACTAATTGATGAAGACCTAGAGGGTATCATGGATAAATTAGAGTCTATGTTACTAAAGGAAAGCAAAATACTATGGGAGGTTATCACGTTGGAGAAATATCTATCCCAAAAATTAATTCCCAAAGGCTTAAAAATTAATAAAACCTCAACCTTCTCCACTGCAAGAGAAGAGTTCAAGAAACAATGGGAGATAATCATAAATGAGTGTTCCTTTTCACTCATGACTTTGATTATCAAAGAAAGGAGGAGAGAGTTAGAAAAAGTGGAGGAAGAAATTAAAATGTATAAATCACTAGCCCTCCCTTATGCTAAAAACGAAGACTTTAAAGTGTTGGAACAAACTATTACCTCTAATGTTAGGAGAGCAGAAAGAGCCATAATACAAAGAAAAGTAAAGAAATTCAAACGGGACAAAGAAGAAATTAATGAGAGTCCAGAAGAGTCTAATAAAACTAAAATTAAAATTCCAACAAAAAACACTTCTAATGAGGCTAAACAACACACACAGGGACAAAGAAGGAATTACACTAGGAAAAATTACACTCATGAGCCATATAGACACAGGACAAACTATACAGAGAGAAGTAATTTTAATGGAAGATCCCGTGAAAATGAGACTGAATATCCTAGATATAACAGGACCCGTTCACCCTATCGGAAATACAACATGTATGACCGTAGGGAGACAAACCACACACCCCATTGGAATAAATACAATTCTAATAACACCGACAGATACCTTAAAAAGGAAACTAAAAGGACACCCGAATGGAGAATCCCTCCAAAAACCTTCAGGGGTGATAACAGTGATAGACAAAGAAATAACTCTATGAACTTCAAAACACAAAACAGATACAGTCCATTAATACAGGAGGACTCATTCACAGAGAATCTTGACCCATGTTACTCTCCTTTTTTAGAGATGAGTCACACCTCATCCCCAAACCGATAAAACATCGATCCCAATATAGAGGTAAGAGGGGAGGTAAAATAAAATTACAATCCACCACAAGGAAATCAAAGCCATATAAAAACAAAAAGGAAAAAAGGATTAAAACTTCCATACTAGCCTCCAACAATGAGGAAAATGACAATAACCCCATTTTAATGGCCACCAAAATTTTTAATTTAAGTTCCCATGATCTATCCCAAGAGGAGATAACCCTCCTACAAAAAGGGTTAAAATATGCTCCCACAAATCATGTTAATAATTTTGATTTATATATCGATTTACAGAGATTTTCAAGGAAACTAGCTCTTAAAAAATTCTATCATAAAAATGATGAAATTGAACAACTTCCAGAAAATGAGAACATCATACCTAAATTTAAACCCAAATCAATTTTTTTCCCGCAACACTGCAAAGGTCCATATGTGGAGATATTCTCGACCTTAGTTTTAGAGGATATTAAATCCATAAAAATTGACAAAAGTATATCAAACCTCTCTGTAAAAGAAAAGCTGGCTATGAAAAGTTTAAAAGAAAATAAAAAAATCATAGTTAAACCAGCTGATAAGGGGGGGGGGGGGATCGTCATTCTAGACATAGAAAAATATGAAGCTGAAATTTTAAGACAATTACAAGATAAACAAACATACAAAAAATTAAGAGGAGACCCCACGTCCAGTACTATCCAAAAACTAGAAAGTCTCATCAATATAGCTTTGGATAAAAACATTATCTCCTCAGGAGAAGCAAAATTCCTCCTGAACGACAAACCCACCACCCCAGTCATCTATGTACTACCTAAAGTGCACAAAAGTCTTATAGACCCACCCGGAAGACCTATAATCTCCGGGGTGGAGTCAATTACCAGCAATTTGTCTATGTTTGTGGATCATCACCTTCAACCCCTTGTCTCCCTAAATAAATCCCATCTTAAAGATACAGGGGACTTCCTTAAACTCATTGATTCCATCACATGGAAAGATAATCTCCTCCTTGTGACAGCGGATGTAGGCTCTTTGTACACCATCATAGAGCATGACAAAGGTGTACAAAGTTCCAAACAGTTTCTTGCTCTATCAGATAAACCACAGGGTCTTCAAGACTTTATCCTGGATAGTATAGCATTTATTCTGCAAAACAATTTTTTCCTTTTTAACGATGTTTTTATATGCAGCGTACAGGGACTGCAATGGGCACCAGATTCGCCCCAAGCTATGCCAACCTGTTTATGGGGGCATGGGAGCTGAATACCATCTGGGCTAATAACCCGTTTGGGGCGAATCTGGTGTCCTACGCAAGATACATCGATGATATTTTTTTCGTTTGGGAGGGAGACAGGGAGTCTTTAAAAACCTTTTGCGATCTTCTCAATAACAACAACCTCAATATAAAACTATCTTTTGAAATTGAGGAAAAGAGTATCAACTTTCTCGATGTCACCGTATATGTGGAGGATGGAACGTTAAAACACAAAAATTTCCGGAAACCAACTGACTCCGGCACGTACATCCCCACTTCGAGTTGCCATCATAGCCAATGGCTTAATTCAATCCCAAAGGGACAATTTCAACGTTTGCGAAGAAATTGTTCCGATGACAAAATATTTTTTGAACAGGCAATAGATATGAAAACGAAGTTTAAGGCCTGCGGCTACGAAGAAACTAAACTAGATGGAGAAATTGAGTCCCTTAAGAAGAAGGAAATCATACAACATAGGAACTCAAACAAGGAAAAAAATAAGGATAATTCCTTTGCACTAGCTTTCGTATCCACATACACGGAAGAACACAAAAAAGTAGAGAAGATCCTCAAAAAACACTGGAAGGTTTTATTGTGCGACCCAATACTGAAAAATATTATACCAGAGGTTCCTAAGTACATCTACCGTAAAGCCCCAAACATTAGAACAAACCTGGTCAGAAGTAACTACACTTCTAAACCCCACATGTCCAGAATAACCACAAAAGGTTTTTTTAGATGTGGTAGTTGTATGGGATGCAGAAATATTAAGAGTAAAGGCACTAATAAAATAACCACATATGAGATTAATGGATTTAAAATGGATATTAAGGACTTTATCACGTGCAATGTGAAAAATGTAATTTATACCATACAATGTAGTTGCAACAAGCACTATATAGGCCGCACTACAAGAGCCCTAAAAACTAGACTCGGAGAACACATTAGGAACATCAAAAAGGGTCTAGAAGGCCATGCCCTATCATCACATTTTAAAAATGTACATAACTGTTCCCCGGCAGAAATAACATCTTTCTGTGGCCTGAAAGTGGTTAACAAAAACATCAGGCATAATGATAATACCCCATCTCTGGCTAAGGCGGAGATGAATCTTATCTTTAATTGCAAAACTTTACTACCAGGAGGTCTTAACAGCGACTTCGAGCTGAAGTGGTTCCTATAAACATCACTCCAGCTTGATTATCACTGTTATGTACATTTTGAATCTTCATTATATTATGGTCATAAATAACACATATCATGCTGTGATATACCATCCATTGGTTTTTTGAACCCCTATCTGCTACAGAATGTTGTGGCCATAAATTTTCATGCTATACTCACACTGCTCATATACAAATGATTCATTAATTTGCCATCCGGCTCACATTTAATATATATAGTGCCGGACCACAGGCCATATGAATGAAATCAATTACCCTGTCATATGTTGTTCACCCTGTTGTTATAATGTTGTGACCATTAGCACATCAGTGATGCTCACACTGTTTATGTACAGACGAAGCATAACCATAACATACATAGGGTTTGACCACAGGTCACATATATTTTTAAGATACTAACAAATGGGGTATTGCCTGTAGTAATTATGTCACTCTTATCCCGTTATAGAGTCACGCGTCACCATGACAACGACCACGCTCCTGGACCGACTGCTTACAAACCAGCATGACGTGCGGGTCAGAATCCAGGAAGTAGACGCGCAAACTTAAACACCAGATTGATCCAGGCTTCCGTAAGCTTGCGTTCCAGCAGCCGGAAGTAAGGATTACACATACGCGATCAGTGGAGTGCGGCATTACAAGCTGCACAGCTATCAAGCGGTAATCAAACAGCTCCGCTTCAACTTGGTATACATCCCACATATCCCCCAAGCCATCAGCATTTGTTATACAGCCATAAAAAGAGACTTCCGGGAACGAGTGGACGGTTGTCATGGTGACCGTGTATACTGGGCCTTGATCATACGGGTCACGCTGGATTGTTTTGGCACGTTTAAATAAATAACCATACAGATGAAATATGTAAGATATGTATATAGCGATTTATTGCTTTCACTATGCCATTTACTATGTTTTTTCAGTTTTATATGCAAAAGGAAGTTAATTGTGTAACCTCACTTCCTGTTTGCTATGATAGGCTGCTCTAGGTATAAAAGATGGTCACTCACTCTCTGCAGACATGTCTTGAAAAAGGTGCTTTGGGCACCGAAACGCGTCGACCAGTCCTGAGGAGAGTGAGCAGCCATCATACTTTCCATTTCGTATGTATTTTAAACCTCGTATTTTTATCGGTACATTTTATTTTCATTTTTTTTTTTTTTTTTCAATTTTTGTATTTTTCTACTATCATGCTGGATATCTTGTGAATACTTGTGGACATTTTTCTGGACTCTTGTATAATCCGACCATTGTTGGGATGGAGGATTCTTGTATTTTTTACTTTTTTATTATGGAATAAAGGACTTACAATTTTTAACAAATTTTGGTCATATTTGGGAGAGAAAAACATCCCCACTGTTTTCCACCCTGAGGATAAAAGAAACCATTATAGGTGGTGAAAAAACTTACATCATTGTAAGTTTGGGTACGCAAATTTTGGATCAGTCTATGTTGGGGTACACACTGTCATATACTTGAATATATCACGTGGTGAAGCTGTATCCCCTTTTATAAAAAGAATCTTCTAAAAAGAATCTTCTCCTTGGTGTTTTACCTACACACTCCATTGTGAGTCACGAATTCTACACAAAGAAAACGCTACGGGTACATACCCCGCACCAGCTTACGTGAGTGCGGTACGCATATCCGTCTTCTATTGTAGCCATTGGTCAATAAATTTCTTCACAAAAGAAACCTTTATATGTGTATCTTGCTCTGTCTTGTGGTGAGTAAGGTACGATAGTCACATACTGCCCATATCTGAGATTGCACAGGGTGTTCACCACATGATAAGACTCATCTATTGATTTATTTACTGACCCTTCCCCTTTTTTCATATTTCCACCCCCAATCATTTATTCGGGAGAATATACCACGCTTCACGGATCAACATAACCCTACATAAAGAAAACGCTACGGGTACATACCCCGCACCAACTTACGTGAGTGCGGTACGCATATCCGTCTTCTATTATAGCCATTGGTTAAGAATTTATTCACAAAGAAACCTTTGTATGTGTATCTTATTCTACCTTGGGGTGAGTAAGGTACGATAGCCACATATTGCTTACGTCAGAATCTGCACAGGGTGCTCATCACATGATAAAATTCACTTATCGATTTATTTACTAATCCTTCCCCTTTTCATATTTACTCCCAATTATCCATTCGGGAGAGACACCACCTTCTACGGAGAAACAGAACTTCGAATAAAGAAAACGCTACGGGCATATACCCCGCACCTACCTACGTGAGTGCGGTACGCATATCCGTCTTCTGTTGTAACCATTGGTTTATCCTTCTATAAAGATACCTTTATGTGTGTATCTTACTCTGTTTTGGGGTGAGTAAGGTACGATAGTCACACCTCTGTTATATCAGAATTCACACGGGGTGTTTTTCATACTATAAGAATCATCCACTAATCCCTCCTTTTTTGTTCCCATAAATTTGGGGTAGAGACTTTTCTAATCAGTGATTCCCCTCTTCTTTTATGTACTATTGAGAATATCCTTGAAAAATAAGAAAAATTCCTGGAAAAAAGATCTCCAAACTTACTTGATTCAAGTGTTGCGCCAAGGACTTGGAAATCCCATCTTGTTGTATTTGTGGTAATTTATGGTTATTGGGTGATAACCAGGGAAAGTACATCTCACAGGCAGCAGCGCGCCATCACAGGTCATATCCTAAACTCCATTTTTTGTATTGTGTTGTTTAAGTGTTCCCTTCATTTTTCTGAGCAGTGTAGTATGCACAGAAAACTGTATCCTTTTTTTCTAGAGGCAAGCTGCAATGTGCCCTGGGAACATCTTGGGTACTTGCCAAAGAAATGTAAATTCAATTTCTGATAGCATTTTTTTTTATTATTATCCAAATGATAACATTTTTATTCCATTTTTACAATGCAACAAAATTGGAATATTGGAGAAATGAAATAAATGCCTATAAAAGTGAAATACTATTGTTGGTACGTGTTGTGTTCCAAATATGTGCTTCCTACTATGTATATAGTAAGAGTTCTATTGATTTACATGAGTAATATAAACAATTTGTTGGTCTAAAGTTCACAAAATGTCAAATCCATGTCAATTCTTGTGCATCATGTACTACGTCAAAATCTTACAGAAATTGTTTAAACAATCATTTTCTCTGATGCACGGGTCGCTCATCTCTATCGCTATGGCCTCTATGCACAGAGCAATGTATAGTTATTTTCTAAGTGATCTAGTTAAATTTCTTAGAAAATGCCTTGAAATCGTCCCATGTGTAGGCCCCATTAGTTTACAGTGGCCAATTTCAGTAAAATGGCACATTTTGTTACTTTTTTCAAGGTTACCATCAATTTCCAAATTAGCTAATACATGTACCAGTCATTTCATAAAATTATATGGATTAGCAGGGAATTCTAACTTTGATAGTTGTACAAGTTATCTTCAAATCTTAAGCCGTGTACACATGGCAGCGATAGGGGCTGATATCGCTGGGAATATGGTGGCTGGCAACCATATTGCCAGTGATGGGAGTGTGCCCCGGCAATAAATCGCTGGGTGCGCGCTCCTGTTTTAAGCCCTGTTCTAATCGCTGGTCGCTGCGACCAGCTGATTACCTCTGTGGAACCGATGAAAAGGGGGCATTGAGCGATATATTGCTGGCTAATATATTGCCCGCCAATGTACTGCCGGGCGATATATATCGCCCTGTGTGTACACACCCTCAGAAAGCATACTGCAATTAGTTCAATACAAGATGCTAGATTTCTTTTTATTGCTAACAAGCAGAATACGTAAACCAATACAATAAAACAATATTGCAAAGAAACTATCATTGTAGGATAGATGTATTTTTAAATAGTATGCACAGAAAACTGTAATTTTTTTTTCTAGAAGCAAGCTGTAATGTGCCCTGGGATCATCTTGGGTACTTGCCAAAGAAATGTAAGTTCAATTTCTAATAGCATTTTTTGGTACTTGTGTATTATCATGGGGGCATTTGTGTAGTGGGCTATTCAGGGTAGTGAAATCGCATCGCATGCCATTATTGTATGGCATGCGATGAGATATTGGTTATGGTTGCACATATATTAATTTCATTTAATGTGCTATACCATTTAATGACATATAATGTCATTTATTTAGGCCCCAAACCCCCCCACTATCCACGCCATCCCAAAGCGTTGCGTTGCCCGAAGCGTGGTGAGGGGACACGTAATACATGTAACATAATATGCGTCCCCTCACGGGTCTCGCTGAGCTTGCCACGCTTCAGGCTATATAAACTCAACTCCACGCGTCCCGCCGCCCCTTGCGGGGCTCGCCGCGCTCACCACGCTTCGGGATGACGTCGATATTAGGGGGAATATTAATAAATGACATATGTCATTTAATGGTATACTACATTAAATGCCATTATAACAGTTTAAATCGCATTGCATCGCATGCCATGCAATAATGGCATGCAATGCGATTTCACTACGTTTGAGTACATAGTAAAATCGGGCGCCGTGCTAATACACAAGTACCCATTTTTTTGGATTATTATCAATATCATACATTTTTTATCCCATTTTTACAATGCAACAACATTGGAATATTGGAGAAATAACGTAAATACATATAAAAGTATATTACTATTGTTGGTACGTGTTGTGTTCTTTATATGCTAATCTATGTGTATGGATTTGGGTATTGTTTATTTTCTAAATACACAACTTTATGTAAATAAGTTTTGTGTTCATTTTTATGTATGTTATAACATTTTGATTCTTTTATTTTTCATAGTGTTAAACTACTGTAATATTGGAGAAATAAAATTTCTTGCCTCCCCGTCGGGGAATTGAACCCCGGTCTCCCGCGTGACAGGCGGGGATACTCACCACTATACTAACGAGGATCAGCTGTTTCACTTTGCTGCCACATCAGTGCAGGAGAGTGGGTCTACTATGTATATAGTAAGAGTTCTATTGATTTGCATGGGTAATATAAACAGTTGAAATCATTGCTAATTGCCTATAATTTCCACATGTTGCCTATTCCATTTGCACAACAGCATGCAAAGTTGATTGTCAATCAGTGTTGCTTCCTAAGTGGACTGTTTGATTTCACAAAAGTGTGATTGACTTGGAGTTACATTGTGTTGTTTAAGTGTTCCCTTTATTTTTCTGAGCAGTGTAGTATGCACAGAAAACTGTATCCTTTTTTTCTAGATGCAAGCTGCAATGTGCCCTGGGAACATCTTGGGTACTTGCCAAAGAAATGTAAATTCAATTTCTGATAGCATTTTTTTTGATTATTATCCAAATCATAACATTTTTATTCCATTTTTACAATGCAACAAAATTGGAATATTGGAGAAATAAAATAAATGCCTATAAAAGTTAAATACTATTGTTGGTACGTGTTGTGTTCCAAATATGTGCTTCCTACTATGTATATAGTAAGAGTTCTATTGATTTACATGAGTAATATAAACAATTTGTTGGTCTAAAGTTCACAAAATGTCAAATCCATGTCAATTCTTGTGCATCATGTACTACGTCAAAATCTTACAGAAATTGTTTAAACAATCATTTTCTCTGATGCACGGGTCGCTCATCTCTATCGCTATGGCCTCTATGCACAGAGCAATGTATAGTTATTTTCTAAGTGATCTAGTTAAATTTCTTAGAAAATGCCTTGAAATCGTCCCATGTGTAGGCCCCATTAGTTTACAGTGGCCAATTTCAGTAAAATGGCACATTTTGTTACTTTTTTCAAGGTTACCATCAATTTCCAAATGAGCTAATACATGTACCAGTCATTTCATAAAATTATATGGATTAGCAGGGAATTCTAACTTTGATAGTTGTACAAGTTATCTTCAAATCTTAAGCCGTGTACACATGGCAGCGATAGGGGCTGATATCGCTGGGAATATGGTGGCTGGCAACCATATTGCCAGTGATGGGAGTGTGCCCCGGCAATAAATCGCTGGGTGCGCGCTCCTGTTTTAAGCCCTGTTCTAATCGCTGGTCGCTGCGACCAGCTGATTACCTCTGTGGAACCGATGAAAAGGGGGCATTGAGCGATATATTGCTGGCTAATATATTGCCCGCCAATGTACTGCCGGGCGATATATATCGCCCTGTGTGTACACACCCTCAGAAAGCATACTGCAATTAGTTCAATACAAGATGCTAGATTTCTTTTTATTGCTAACAAGCAGAATACGTAAACCAATACAATAAAACAATATTGCAAAGAAACTATCATTGTAGGATAGATGTATTTTTAAATAGTATGCACAGAAAACTGTAATTTTTTTTTCTAGAAGAAAGCTGTAATGTGCCCTGGGATCATCTTGGGTACTTGCCAAAGAAATGTAAGTTCAATTTCTAATAGCATTTTTTGGTACTTGTGTATTATCATGGGGGCATTTGTGTAGTGGGCTATTCAGGGTAGTGAAATCGCATCGCATGCCATTATTGTATGGCATGCGATGAGATATTGGTTATGGTTGCACATATATTAATTTCATTTAATGTGCTATACCATTTAATGACATATAATGTCATTTATTTAGGCCCCAAACCCCCCCACTATCCACGCCATCCCAAAGCGTTGCGTTGCCCGAAGCGTGGTGAGGGGACACGTAATACATGTAACATAATACGCGTCCCCTCACGGGTCTCGCTGAGCTTGCCATGCTTCAGGCTATATAAACTCAACTCCACGCATCCCGCCGCCCCTTGCGGGGCTCGCCGCGCTCACCACGCTTCGGGATGACGTCGATATTAGGGGGAATATTAATAAATGACATATGTCATTTAATGGTATACTACATTAAATGCCATTATAACAGTTAAAATCGCATTGCATCGCATGCCATACAATAATGGCATGCAATGCGATTTCACTACGTTTGAGTACATAGTAAAATCGGGCGCCGTGCTAATACACAAGTACCCATTTTTTTGGATTATTATCAATATCATACATTTTTTATCCCATTTTTACAATGCAACAACATTGGAATATTGGAGAAATAACGTAAATACCTATAAAAGTATATTACTATTGTTGGTACGTGTTGTGTTCTTTATATGCTAATCTATGTGTATGGATTTGGGTATTGTTTATTTTCTAAATACACAACTTTATGTAAATAAGTTTTGTGTTCATTTTTATGTATGTTATAACATTTTGATTCTTTTATTTTTCATAGTGTTAAACTACTGTAATATTGGAGAAATAAAATTTCTTGCCTCCCCGTCGGGGAATTGAACCCCGGTCTCCCGCGTGACAGGCGGGGATACTCACCACTATACTAACGAGGATCAGCTGTTTCACTTTGCTGCCACATCAGTGCAGGAGAGTGGGTCTACTATGTATATAGTAAGAGTTCTATTGATTTGCATGGGTAATATAAACAGTTGAAATCATTGCTAATTGCCTATAATTTCCACGTGTTGCCTATTCCATTTGCACAACAGCATGCAAAGTTGATTGTCAATCAGTGTTGCTTCCTAAGTGGACTGTTTGATTTCACAAAAGTGTGATTGACTTGGAGTTACATTGTGTTGTTTAATACCCTTTTCACATTGCAAAAACCTGCTTTAAACCCGTTTTTCTAAACGTGTCTTAAAACTGGTCAAAAGCCAGTTAAACCCCTTTCATATTGCATGATGTAAAGGTATATTGCAGTTTAAATACCGTTTTGTACCTTTCAGATTCAACCCGTTTCACCCATAGAAAGCCATACAATGTCATTTTAAATGTTTTTTTTCTTGCTTGTGGGCGGGGATCAAGTGTGGTTATCATTTATAGCAAATACCGTTTCTGAGCTGTTCACACTGCAGGCGAAACGGTTCCGAACCGTGTAGGATCCTGCTTTTAACACGTGTCAAAATGCCGGTTTTCTGTAACCGGTAAATTGACAATGTAGCTTTCACATTGCAGCTGGAAACGTTTTAAAGCACTAAAAAAACGGCAATATACCGTGTTGCAGTTGCAATGTGAAAGGGGTATTAGTGTTCCCTTCATTTTTCTGAGCAGTGTAGTATGCACAGAAAACTGTATCCTTTTTTTCTAGATGCAAGCTGCAATGTGCCCTGGGAACATCTTGGGTACTTGCCAAAGAAATGTAAATTCAATTTCTGATAGCATTTTTTTTGATTATTATCCAAATCATAACATTTTTATTCCATTTTTACAATGCAACAAAATTGGAATATTGGAGAAATAAAATAAATGCCTATAAAAGTTAAATACTATTGTTGGTACGTGTTGTGTTCCAAATATGTGCTTCCTACTATGTATATAGTAAGAGTTCTATTGATTTACATGAGTAATATAAACAATTTGTTGGTCTAAAGTTCACAAAATGTCAAATCCATGTCAATTCTTGTGCATCATGTACTACGTCAAAATCTTACAGAAATTGTTTAAACAATCATTTTCTCTGATGCACGGGTCGCTCATCTCTATCGCTATGGCCTCTATGCACAGAGCAATGTATAGTTATTTTCTAAGTGATCTAGTTAAATTTCTTAGAAAATGCCTTGAAATCGCCCCATGTGTAGGCCCCATTAGTTTACAGTGGCCAATTTCAGTAAAATGGCACATTTTGTTACTTTTTTCAAGGTTACCATCAATTTCCAAATGAGCTAATACATGTACCAGTCATTTCATAAAATTATATGGATTAGCAGGGAATTCTAACTTTGATAGTTGTACAAGTTATCTTCAAATCTTAAGCCGTGTACACATGGCAGCGATAGGGGCTGATATCGCTGGGAATATGGTGGCTGGCAACCATATTGCCAGTGATGGGAGTGTGCCCCGGCAATAAATCGCTGGGTGCGCGCTCCTGTTTTAAGCCCTGTTCTAATCGCTGGTCGCTGCGACCAGCTGATTACCTCTGTGGAACCGATGAAAAGGGGGCATTGAGCGATATATTGCTGGCTAATATATTGCCCGCCAATGTACTGCCGGGCGATATATATCGCCCTGTGTGTACACACCCTCAGAAAGCATACTGCAATTAGTTCAATACAAGATGCTAGATTTCTTTTTATTGCTAACAAGCAGAATACGTAAACCAATACAATAAAACAATATTGCAAAGAAACTATCATTGTAGGATAGATGGATTTTTAAATAGTATGCACAGAAAACTGTAATTTTTTTTTCTAGAAGCAAGCTGTAATGTGCCCTGGGATCATCTTGGGTACTTGCCAAAGAAATGTAAGTTCAATTTCTAATAGCATTTTTTGGTACTTGTGTATTATCATGGGGGCATTTGTGTAGTGGGCTATTCAGGGTAGTGAAATCGCATCGCATGCCATTATTGTATGGCATGCGATGAGATATTGGTTATGGTTGCACATATATTAATTTCATTTAATGTGCTATACCATTTAATGACATATAATGTCATTTATTTAGGCCCCAAACCCCCCCCCCACTATCCACGCCATCCCAAAGCGTTGCGTTGCCCGAAGCGTGGTGAGGGGACACGTAATACATGTAACATAATACGCGTCCCCTCACGGGTCTCGCTGAGCTTGCCACGCTTCAGGCTATATAAACTCAACTCCACGCGTCCCGCCGCCCCTTGCGGGGCTCGCCGCGCTCACCACGCTTCGGGATGACGTCGATATTAGGGGGAATATTAATAAATGACATATGTCATTTAATGGTATACTACATTAAATGCCATTATAACAGTTAAAATCGCATTGCATCGCATGCCATACAATAATGGCATGCAATGCGATTTCACTACGTTTGAGTACATAGTAAAATCGGGCGCCGTGCTAATACACAAGTACCCATTTTTTTGGATTATTATCAATATCATACATTTTTTATCCCATTTTTACAATGCAACAACATTGGAATATTGGAGAAATAACGTAAATACCTATAAAAGTATATTACTATTGTTGGTACGTGTTGTGTTCTTTATATGCTAATCTATGTGTATGGATTTGGGTATTGTTTATTTTCTAAATACACAACTTTATGTAAATAAGTTTTGTGTTCATTTTTATGTATGTTATAACATTTTGATTCTTTTATTTTTCATAGTGTTAAACTACTGTAATATTGGAGAAATAAAATTTCTTGCCTCCCCGTCGGGGAATTGAACCCCGGTCTCCCGCGTGACAGGTGGGGATACTCACCACTATACTAACGAGGATCAGCTGTTTCACTTTGCTGCCACATCAGTGCAGGAGAGTGGGTCTACTATGTATATAGTAAGAGTTCTATTGATTTGCATGGGTAATATAAACAGTTGAAATCATTGCTAATTGCCTATAATTTCCACGTGTTGCCTATTCCATTTGCACAACAGCATGCAAAGTTGATTGTCAATCAGTGTTGCTTCCTAAGTGGACTGTTTGATTTCACAAAAGTGTGATTGACTTGGAGTTACATTGTGTTGTTTAAGTGTTCCCTTCATTTTTCTGAGCAGTGTAGTATGCACAGAAAACTGTATCCTTTTTTTCTAGATGCAAGCTGCAATGTGCCCTGGGAACATCTTGGGTACTTGTCAAAGAAATGTAAATTCAATTTCTGATAGCATTTTTTTTGATTATTATCCAAATCATAACATTTTTATTCCATTTTTACAATGCAACAAAATTGGAATATTGGAGAAATAAAATAAATGCCTATAAAAGTTAAATACTATTGTTGGTACGTGTTGTGTTCCAAATATGTGCTTCCTACTATGTATTTAGTAAGAGTTCTATTGATTTACATGAGTAATATAAACAATTTGTTGGTCTAAAGTTCACAAAATGTCAAATCCATGTCAATTCTTGTGCATCATGTACTTCGTCAAAATCTTACAGAAATTGTTTAAACAATCATTTTCTCTGATGCACGGGTCGCTCATCTCTATCGCTATGGCCTCTATGCACAGAGCAATGTATAGTTATTTTCTAAGTGATCTAGTTAAATTTCTTAGAAAATGCCTTGAAATCGCCCCATGTGTAGGCCCCATTAGTTTACAGTGGCCAATTTCAGTAAAATGGCACATTTTGTTACTTTTTCAAGGTTACCATCAATTTCCAAATTAGCTAATACATGTACCAGTCATTTCATAAAATTATATGGATTAGCAGGGAATTCTAACTTTGATAGTTGTACAAGTTATCTTCAAATCTTAAGCCGTGTACACATGGCAGCGATAGGGGCTGATATCGCTGGGAATATGGTGGCTGGCAACCATATTGCCAGTGATGGGAGTGTGCCCCGGCAATAAATCGCTGGGTGCGCGCTCCTGTTTTAAGCCCTGTTCTAATCGCTGGTCGCTGCGACCAGCTGATTACCTCTGTGGAACCGATGAAAAGGGGGCATTGAGCGATATATTGCTGGCTAATATATTGCCCGCCAATGTACTGCCGGGCGATATATATCGCCCTGTGTGTACACACCCTCAGAAAGCATACTGCAATTAGTTCAATACAAGATGCTAGATTTCTTTTTATTGCTAACAAGCAGAATACGTAAACCAATACAATAAAACAATATTGCAAAGAAACTATCATTGTAGGATAGATGTATTTTTAAATAGTATGCACAGAAAACTGTATTTTTTTTTTCTAGAAGCAAGCTGTAATGTGCCCTGGGATCATCTTGGGTACTTGCCAAAGAAATGTAAGTTCAATTTCTAATAGCATTTTTTGGTACTTGTGTATTATCACGGGGGCATTTGTGTAGTGGGCTATTCAGGGTAGTGAAATCGCATCGCATGCCATTATTGTATGGCATGCGATGAGATATTGGTTATGGTTGCACATATATTAATTTCATTTAATGTGCTATACCATTTAATGACATATAATGTCATTTATTTAGGCCCCAAACCCCCCCCCCTCTATCCACGCCATCCCAAAGCGTTGCGTTGCCCGAAGCGTGGTGAGGGGACACGTAATACATGTAACATAATACGCGTCCCCTCACGGGTCTCGCTGAGCTTGCCACGCTTCAGGCTATATAAACTCAACTCCACGCGTCCCGCCGCCCCTTGCGGGGCTCGCCGCGCTCACCACGCTTCGGGATGACGTCGATATTAGGGGGAATATTAATAAATGACATATGTCATTTAATGGTATACTACATTAAATGCCATTATAACAGTTAAAATCGCATTGCATCGCATGCCATACAATAATGGCATGCAATGCGATTTCCCTACGTTTGAGTACATAGTAAAATCGGGCGCCGTGATAATACACAAGTACCCATTTTTTTGGATTATTATCAATATCATACATTTTTTATCCCATTTTTACAATGCAACAACATTGGAATATTGGAGAAATAACGTAAATACCTATAAAAGTATATTACTATTGTTGGTACGTGTTGTGTTCTTTATATGCTAATCTATGTGTATGGATTTGGGTATTGTTTATTTTCTAAATACACAACTTTATGTAAATAAGTTTTGTGTTCATTTTTATGTATGTTATAACATTTTGATTCTTTTATTTTTCATTGTGTTAAACTACTGTAATATTGGAGAAATAAAATTTCTTGCCTCCCCGTCGGGGAATTGAACCCCGGTCTCCCGCGTGACAGGCGGGGATACTCACCACTATACTAACGAGGATCAGCTGTTTCACTTTGCTGCCACATCAGTGCAGGAGAGTGGGTCTACTATGTATATAGTAAGAGTTCTATTGATTTGCATGGGTAATATAAACAGTTAAAATCATTGCTAATTGCCTATAATTTCCACGTGTTGCCTATTCCATTTGCACAACAGCATGCAAAGTTGATTGTCAATCAGTGTTGCTTCCTAAGTGGACTGTTTGATTTCACAAAAGTGTGATTGACTTGGAGTTACATTGTGTTGTTTAAGTGTTCCCTTTATTTTTCTGAGCAGTGTAGTATGCACAGAAAACTGTATCCTTTTTTTTCTAGAGGCAAGCTGCAATGTGCCCTGGGAACATCTTGGGTACTTGCCAAAGAAATGTAAATTCAATTTCTGATAGCTTTTTTTTTTTTGATTATTATCCATATCATAACATTTTTATTCCATTTTTACAATGCAACAAAATTGGAATATTGGAGAAATAAAACAAATGCCTATAAAAGTTAAATACTATTGTTGGTACGTGTTGTGTTCCAAATATGTGCTTCCTACTATGTATATAGTAAGAGTTCTATTGATTTACATGAGTAATATAAACAATTTGTTGGTCTAAAGTTCACAAAATGTCAAATCCATGTCAATTCTTGTGCATCATGTACTACGTCAAAATCTTACAGAAATTGTTTAAACAATAATTTTCTCTGATGCACGGGCCGCTCATCTCTATCGCTATGGCCTCTATGCACAGAGCAATGTATAGTTATTTTCTAAGTGATCTAGTTAAATTTCTTAGAAAATGCCTTGAAATCGCCCCATGTGTAGGCCCCATTAGTTTACAGTGGCCAATTTCAGTAAAATGGCACATTTTGTTACTTTTTCAAGGTTACCATCAATTTCCAAATTAGCTAATACATGTACCAGTCATTTCATAAAATTATATGGATTAGCAGGGAATTCTAACTTTGATAGTTGTACAAGTTATCTTCAAATCTTAAGCCGTGTACACATGGCAGCGATAGGGGCTGATATCGCTGGGAATATGGTGGCTGGCAACCATATTGCCAGTGATGGGAGTGTGCCCTGGCAATAAATCGCTGGGTGCGCGCTCCTGTTTTAAGCCCTGTTCTAATCGCTGGTCGCTGCGACCAGCT
Organism: Crinia signifera; assembly: GCF_055691185.1. Classification (NCBI taxonomy): domain Eukaryota; kingdom Metazoa; phylum Chordata; class Amphibia; order Anura; family Myobatrachidae; genus Crinia; species Crinia signifera. The sequence continues at coordinate 369,748,164 of NC_139217.1, read as the reverse complement.
GATTACCTCTGTGGAACCGATGAAAAGGGGGCATTGAGCGATATATTGCTGGCTAATATATTGCCCGCCAATGTACTGCCGGGCGATATATATCGCCCTGTGTGTACACACCCTCAGAAAGCATACTGCAATTAGTTCAATACAAGATGCTAGATTTCTTTTTATTGCTAACAAGCAGAATACGTAAACCAATACAATAAAACAATATTGCAAAGAAACTATCATTGTAGGATAGATGTATTTTTAAATAGTATGCACAGAAAACTGTATTTTTTTTTTCTAGAAGCAAGCTGTAATGTGCCCTGGGATCATCTTGGGTACTTGCCAAAGAAATGTAAGTTCAATTTCTAATAGCATTTTTTGGTACTTGTGTATTATCACGGGGGCATTTGTGTAGTGGGCTATTCAGGGTAGTGAAATCGCATCGCATGCCATTATTGTATGGCATGCGATGAGATATTGGTTATGGTTGCACATATATTAATTTCATTTAATGTGCTATACCATTTAATGACATATAATGTCATTTATTTAGGCCCCAAACCCCCCCCCCTCTATCCACGCCATCCCAAAGCGTTGCGTTGCCCGAAGCGTGGTGAGGGGACACGTAATACATGTAACATAATACGCGTCCCCTCACGGGTCTCGCTGAGCTTGCCACGCTTCAGGCTATATAAACTCAACTCCACGCGTCCCGCCGCCCCTTGCGGGGCTCGCCGCGCTCACCACGCTTCGGGATGACGTCGATATTAGGGGGAATATTAATAAATGACATATGTCATTTAATGGTATACTACATTAAATGCCATTATAACAGTTAAAATCGCATTGCATCGCATGCCATACAATAATGGCATGCAATGCGATTTCCCTACGTTTGAGTACATAGTAAAATCGGGCGCCGTGATAATACACAAGTACCCATTTTTTTGGATTATTATCAATATCATACATTTTTTATCCCATTTTTACAATGCAACAACATTGGAATATTGGAGAAATAACGTAAATACCTATAAAAGTATATTACTATTGTTGGTACGTGTTGTGTTCTTTATATGCTAATCTATGTGTATGGATTTGGGTATTGTTTATTTTCTAAATACACAACTTTATGTAAATAAGTTTTGTGTTCATTTTTATGTATGTTATAACATTTTGATTCTTTTATTTTTCATTGTGTTAAACTACTGTAATATTGGAGAAATAAAATTTCTTGCCTCCCCGTCGGGGAATTGAACCCCGGTCTCCCGCGTGACAGGCGGGGATACTCACCACTATACTAACGAGGATCAGCTGTTTCACTTTGCTGCCACATCAGTGCAGGAGAGTGGGTCTACTATGTATATAGTAAGAGTTCTATTGATTTGCATGGGTAATATAAACAGTTAAAATCATTGCTAATTGCCTATAATTTCCACGTGTTGCCTATTCCATTTGCACAACAGCATGCAAAGTTGATTGTCAATCAGTGTTGCTTCCTAAGTGGACTGTTTGATTTCACAAAAGTGTGATTGACTTGGAGTTACATTGTGTTGTTTAAGTGTTCCCTTTATTTTTCTGAGCAGTGTAGTATGCACAGAAAACTGTATCCTTTTTTTTCTAGAGGCAAGCTGCAATGTGCCCTGGGAACATCTTGGGTACTTGCCAAAGAAATGTAAATTCAATTTCTGATAGCTTTTTTTTTTTTGATTATTATCCATATCATAACATTTTTATTCCATTTTTACAATGCAACAAAATTGGAATATTGGAGAAATAAAACAAATGCCTATAAAAGTTAAATACTATTGTTGGTACGTGTTGTGTTCCAAATATGTGCTTCCTACTATGTATATAGTAAGAGTTCTATTGATTTACATGAGTAATATAAACAATTTGTTGGTCTAAAGTTCACAAAATGTCAAATCCATGTCAATTCTTGTGCATCATGTACTACGTCAAAATCTTACAGAAATTGTTTAAACAATAATTTTCTCTGATGCACGGGCCGCTCATCTCTATCGCTATGGCCTCTATGCACAGAGCAATGTATAGTTATTTTCTAAGTGATCTAGTTAAATTTCTTAGAAAATGCCTTGAAATCGCCCCATGTGTAGGCCCCATTAGTTTACAGTGGCCAATTTCAGTAAAATGGCACATTTTGTTACTTTTTCAAGGTTACCATCAATTTCCAAATTAGCTAATACATGTACCAGTCATTTCATAAAATTATATGGATTAGCAGGGAATTCTAACTTTGATAGTTGTACAAGTTATCTTCAAATCTTAAGCCGTGTACACATGGCAGCGATAGGGGCTGATATCGCTGGGAATATGGTGGCTGGCAACCATATTGCCAGTGATGGGAGTGTGCCCCGGCAATAAATCGCTGGGTGCGCGCTCCTGTTTTAAGCCCTGTTCTAATCGCTGGTCGCTGCGACCAGCTGATTACCTCTGTGGAACCGATGAAAAGGGGGCATTGAGCGATATATTGCTGGCTAATATATTGCCCGCCAATGTACTGCCGGGCGATATATATCGCCCTGTGTGTACACACCCTCAGAAAGCATACTGCAATTAGTTCAATACAAGATGCTAGATTTCTTTTTATTGCTAACAAGCAGAATACGTAAACCAATACAATAAAACAATATTGCAAAGAAACTATCATTGTAGGATAGATGTATTTTTAAATAGTATGCACAGAAAACTGTATTTTTTTTTTCTAGAAGCAAGCTGTAATGTGCCCTGGGATCATCTTGGGTACTTGCCAAAGAAATGTAAGTTCAATTTCTAATAGCATTTTTTGGTACTTGTGTATTATCACGGGGGCATTTGTGTAGTGGGCTATTCAGGGTAGTGAAATCGCATCGCATGCCATTATTGTATGGCATGCGATGAGATATTGGTTATGGTTGCACATATATTAATTTCATTTAATGTGCTATACCATTTAATGACATATAATGTCATTTATTTAGGCCCCAAACCCCCCCCCTCTATCCACGCCATCCCAAAGCGTTGCGTTGCCCGAAGCGTGGTGAGGGGACACGTAATACATGTAACATAATACGCGTCCCCTCACGGGTCTCGCTGAGCTTGCCACGCTTCAGGCTATATAAACTCAACTCCACGCGTCCCGCCGCCCCTTGCGGGGCTCGCCGCGCTCACCACGCTTCGGGATGACGTCGATATTAGGGGGAATATTAATAAATGACATATGTCATTTAATGGTATACTACATTAAATGCCATTATAACAGTTAAAATCGCATTGCATCGCATGCCATACAATAATGGCATGCAATGCGATTTCCCTACGTTTGAGTACATAGTAAAATCGGGCGCCGTGATAATACACAAGTACCCATTTTTTTGGATTATTATCAATATCATACATTTTTTATCCCATTTTTACAATGCAACAACATTGGAATATTGGAGAAATAACGTAAATACCTATAAAAGTATATTACTATTGTTGGTACGTGTTGTGTTCTTTATATGCTAATCTATGTGTATGGATTTGGGTATTGTTTATTTTCTAAATACACAACTTTATGTAAATAAGTTTTGTGTTCATTTTTATGTATGTTATAACATTTTGATTCTTTTATTTTTCATTGTGTTAAACTACTGTAATATTGGAGAAATAAAATTTCTTGCCTCCCCGTCGGGGAATTGAACCCCGGTCTCCCGCGTGACAGGCGGGGATACTCACCACTATACTAACGAGGATCAGCTGTTTCACTTTGCTGCCACATCAGTGCAGGAGAGTGGGTCTACTATGTATATAGTAAGAGTTCTATTGATTTGCATGGGTAATATAAACAGTTAAAATCATTGCTAATTGCCTATAATTTCCACGTGTTGCCTATTCCATTTGCACAACAGCATGCAAAGTTGATTGTCAATCAGTGTTGCTTCCTAAGTGGACTGTTTGATTTCACAAAAGTGTGATTGACTTGGAGTTACATTGTGTTGTTTAAGTGTTCCCTTTATTTTTCTGAGCAGTGTAGTATGCACAGAAAACTGTATCCTTTTTTTTCTAGAGGCAAGCTGCAATGTGCCCTGGGAACATCTTGGGTACTTGCCAAAGAAATGTAAATTCAATTTCTGATAGCTTTTTTTTTTTTGATTATTATCCATATCATAACATTTTTATTCCATTTTTACAATGCAACAAAATTGGAATATTGGAGAAATAAAACAAATGCCTATAAAAGTTAAATACTATTGTTGGTACGTGTTGTGTTCCAAATATGTGCTTCCTACTATGTATATAGTAAGAGTTCTATTGATTTACATGAGTAATATAAACAATTTGTTGGTCTAAAGTTCACAAAATGTCAAATCCATGTCAATTCTTGTGCATCATGTACTACGTCAAAATTTTACAGAAATTGTTTAAACAATAATTTTCTCTGATGCACGGGCCGCTCATCTCTATCGCTATGGCCTCTATGCACAGAGCAATGTATAGTTATTTTCTAAGTGATCTAGTTAAATTTCTTAGAAAATGCCTTGAAATCGCCCCATGTGTAGGCCCCATTAGTTTACAGTGGCCAATTTCAGTAAAATGGCACATTTTGTTACTTTTTCAAGGTTACCATCAATTTCCAAATTAGTTAATACATGTACCAGTCATTTCATAAAATTATATGGATTAGCAGGGAATTCTAACTTTGATAGTTGTACAAGTTATCTTCAAATCTGAAGCCGTGTACACAAGGCAGCGATAGGGGCTGATATCGCTGGGAATATGGTAGCTGGCAACCATATTGCCAGTGATGGGAGTGTGCCCCGGCAATAAATCGCTGGGTGCGCGCTCCCGTTTTCAGCCCTGTTCTAATCGCTGGTCGCTGCGACCAGCTGATTACCTCTGTGGAACCGATGAAAAGGGGGCATTGAGCGATATTTTGCTCGCTGATATATTGCCCGCTAATATATTGCCGGGCGATATATATCGCCCCGTGTGTACACACCCTCAGAAAGCATACTGCAATTAGTTCAATACAAGATGCTAGATTTCTTTTTATTGCTAACAAGCAGAATACGTAAACCAATACAATAAAACAATATTGCAAAGAAACTATCATTGTAGGATAGATGGATTTTTAAATAGTATGCACAGAAAACTGTAATTTTTTTTTCTAGAAGCAAGCTGTAATGTGCCCTGGGATCATCTTGGGTACTTGCCAAAGAAATGTAAGTTCAATTTCTAATAGCATTTTTTGGTACTTGTGTATTATCATGGGGGCATTTGTGTAGTGGGCTATTCAGGGTAGTGAAATCGCATCGCATGCCATTATTGTATGGCATGCGATGAGATATTGGTTATGGTTGCACATATATTAATTTCATTTAATGTGCTATACCATTTAATGACATATAATGTCATTTATTTAGGCCCCAAACCCCCCCCCCACTATCCACGCCATCCCAAAGCGTTGCGTTGCCCGAAGCGTGGTGAGGGGACACGTAATACATGTAACATAATACGCGTCCCCTCACGGGTCTCGCTGAGCTTGCCACGCTTCAGGCTATATAAACTCAACTCCACGCGTCCCGCCGCCCCTTGCGGGGCTCGCCGCGCTCACCACGCTTCGGGATGACGTCGATATTAGGGGGAATATTAATAAATGACATATGTCATTTAATGGTATACTACATTAAATGCCATTATAACAGTTAAAATCGCATTGCATCGCATGCCATACAATAATGGCATGCAATGCGATTTCACTACGTTTGAGTACATAGTAAAATCGGGCGCCGTGCTAATACACAAGTACCCATTTTTTTGGATTATTATCAATATCATACATTTTTTATCCCATTTTTACAATGCAACAACATTGGAATATTGGAGAAATAACGTAAATACCTATAAAAGTATATTACTATTGTTGGTACGTGTTGTGTTCTTTATATGCTAATCTATGTGTATGGATTTGGGTATTGTTTTTTTTCTAAATACACAACTTTATGTAAATAAGTTTTGTGTTCATTTTTATGTATGTTATAACATTTTGATTCTTTTATTTTTCATAGTGTTAAACTACTGTAATATTGGAGAAATAAAATTTCTTGCCTCCCTGTCGGGGAATTGAACCCCGGTCTCCCGCGTGACAGGCGGGGATACTCACCACTATACTAACGAGGATCAGCTGTTTCACTTTGCTGCCACATCAGTGCAGGAGAGTGGGTCTACTATGTATATAGTAAGAGTTCTATTGATTTGCATGGGTAATATAAACAGTTGAAATCATTGCTAATTGCCTATAATTTCCACGTGTTGCCTATTCCATTTGCACAACAGCATGCAAAGTTGATTGTCAATCAGTGTTGCTTCCTAAGTGGACTGTTTGATTTCACAAAAGTGTGATTGACTTGGAGTTACATTGTGTTGTTTAAGTGTTCCCTTCATTTTTCTGAGCAGTGTAGTATGCACAGAAAACTGTATCCTTTTTTTCTAGATGCAAGCTGCAATGTGCCCTGGGAACATCTTGGGTACTTGTCAAAGAAATGTAAATTCAATTTCTGATAGCATTTTTTTTGATTATTATCCAAATCATAACATTTTTATTCCATTTTTACAATGCAACAAAATTGGAATATTGGAGAAATAAAATAAATGCCTATAAAAGTTAAATACTATTGTTGGTACGTGTTGTGTTCCAAATATGTGCTTCCTACTATGTATTTAGTAAGAGTTCTATTGATTTACATGAGTAATATAAACAATTTGTTGGTCTAAAGTTCACAAAATGTCAAATCCATGTCAATTCTTGTGCATCATGTACTTCGTCAAAATCTTACAGAAATTGTTTAAACAATCATTTTCTCTGATGCACGGGTCGCTCATCTCTATCGCTATGGCCTCTATGCACAGAGCAATGTATAGTTATTTTCTAAGTGATCTAGTTAAATTTCTTAGAAAATGCCTTGAAATCGCCCCATGTGTAGGCCCCATTAGTTTACAGTGGCCAATTTCAGTAAAATGGCACATTTTGTTACTTTTTCAAGGTTACCATCAATTTCCAAATTAGCTAATACATGTACCAGTCATTTCATAAAATTATATGGATTAGCAGGGAATTCTAACTTTGATAGTTGTACAAGTTATCTTCAAATCTTAAGCCGTGTACACATGGCAGCGATAGGGGCTGATATCGCTGGGAATATGGTGGCTGGCAACCATATTGCCAGTGATGGGAGTGTGCCCCGGCAATAAATCGCTGGGTGCGCGCTCCTGTTTTAAGCCCTGTTCTAATCGCTGGTCGCTGCGACCAGCTGATTACCTCTGTGGAACCGATGAAAAGGGGGCATTGAGCGATATATTGCTGGCTAATATATTGCCCGCCAATGTACTGCCGGGCGATATATATCGCCCTGTGTGTACACACCCTCAGAAAGCATACTGCAATTAGTTCAATACAAGATGCTAGATTTCTTTTTATTGCTAACAAGCAGAATACGTAAACCAATACAATAAAACAATATTGCAAAGAAACTATCATTGTAGGATAGATGTATTTTTAAATAGTATGCACAGAAAACTGTATTTTTTTTTTCTAGAAGCAAGCTGTAATGTGCCCTGGGATCATCTTGGGTACTTGCCAAAGAAATGTAAGTTCAATTTCTAATAGCATTTTTTGGTACTTGTGTATTATCACGGGGGCATTTGTGTAGTGGGCTATTCAGGGTAGTGAAATCGCATCGCATGCCATTATTGTATGGCATGCGATGAGATATTGGTTATGGTTGCACATATATTAATTTCATTTAATGTGCTATACCATTTAATGACATATAATGTCATTTATTTAGGCCCCAAACCCCCCCCCCCCTCTATCCACGCCATCCCAAAGCGTTGCGTTGCCCGAAGCGTGGTGAGGGGACACGTAATACATGTAACATAATACGCGTCCCCTCACGGGTCTCGCTGAGCTTGCCACGCTTCAGGCTATATAAACTCAACTCCACGCGTCCCGCCGCCCCTTGCGGGGCTCGCCGCGCTCACCACGCTTCGGGATGACGTCGATATTAGGGGGAATATTAATAAATGACATATGTCATTTAATGGTATACTACATTAAATGCCATTATAACAGTTAAAATCGCATTGCATCGCATGCCATACAATAATGGCATGCAATGCGATTTCCCTACGTTTGAGTACATAGTAAAATCGGGCGCCGTGATAATACACAAGTACCCATTTTTTTGGATTATTATCAATATCATACATTTTTTATCCCATTTTTACAATGCAACAACATTGGAATATTGGAGAAATAACGTAAATACCTATAAAAGTATATTACTATTGTTGGTACGTGTTGTGTTCTTTATATGCTAATCTATGTGTATGGATTTGGGTATTGTTTATTTTCTAAATACACAACTTTATGTAAATAAGTTTTGTGTTCATTTTTATGTATGTTATAACATTTTGATTCTTTTATTTTTCATTGTGTTAAACTACTGTAATATTGGAGAAATAAAATTTCTTGCCTCCCCGTCGGGGAATTGAACCCCGGTCTCCCGCGTGACAGGCGGGGATACTCACCACTATACTAACGAGGATCAGCTGTTTCACTTTGCTGCCACATCAGTGCAGGAGAGTGGGTCTACTATGTATATAGTAAGAGTTCTATTGATTTGCATGGGTAATATAAACAGTTAAAATCATTGCTAATTGCCTATAATTTCCACGTGTTGCCTATTCCATTTGCACAACAGCATGCAAAGTTGATTGTCAATCAGTGTTGCTTCCTAAGTGGACTGTTTGATTTCACAAAAGTGTGATTGACTTGGAGTTACATTGTGTTGTTTAAGTGTTCCCTTTATTTTTCTGAGCAGTGTAGTATGCACAGAAAACTGTATCCTTTTTTTTCTAGAGGCAAGCTGCAATGTGCCCTGGGAACATCTTGGGTACTTGCCAAAGAAATGTAAATTCAATTTCTGATAGCTTTTTTTTTTTTGATTATTATCCATATCATAACATTTTTATTCCATTTTTACAATGCAACAAAATTGGAATATTGGAGAAATAAAACAAATGCCTATAAAAGTTAAATACTATTGTTGGTACGTGTTGTGTTCCAAATATGTGCTTCCTACTATGTATATAGTAAGAGTTCTATTGATTTACATGAGTAATATAAACAATTTGTTGGTCTAAAGTTCACAAAATGTCAAATCCATGTCAATTCTTGTGCATCATGTACTACGTCAAAATCTTACAGAAATTGTTTAAACAATAATTTTCTCTGATGCACGGGCCGCTCATCTCTATCGCTATGGCCTCTATGCACAGAGCAATGTATAGTTATTTTCTAAGTGATCTAGTTAAATTTCTTAGAAAATGCCTTGAAATCGCCCCATGTGTAGGCCCCATTAGTTTACAGTGGCCAATTTCAGTAAAATGGCACATTTTGTTACTTTTTCAAGGTTACCATCAATTTCCAAATTAGTTAATACATGTACCAGTCATTTCATAAAATTATATGGATTAGCAGGGAATTCTAACTTTGATAGTTGTACAAGTTATCTTCAAATCTGAAGCCGTGTACACAAGGCAGCGATAGGGGCTGATATCGCTGGGAATATGGTAGCTGGCAACCATATTGCCAGTGATGGGAGTGTGCCCCGGCAATAAATCGCTGGGTGCGCGCTCCCGTTTTCAGCCCTGTTCTAATCGCTGGTCGCTGCGACCAGCTGATTACCTCTGTGGAACCGATGAAAAGGGGGCATTGAGCGATATTTTGCTCGCTGATATATTGCCCGCCAATATATTGCCGGGCGATATATATCGCCCCGTGTGTACACACCCTCAGAAAGCATACTGCAATTAGTTCAATACAAGATGCTAGATTTCTTTTTATTGCTAACAAGCAGAATACGTAAACCAATACAATAAAACAATATTGCAAAGAAACTATCATTGTAGGATAGATGTGTTTTTAAATAGTATGCACAGAAAACTGTATCTTTTTTTCTAGAAGCAAGCTGTAATGTGCCCTGGGATCATCTTGGGTACTTGCCAAAGAAATGTAAGTTCAATTTCTAATAGCATTTTTTGGTACTTGTGTATTATCACGGCGCCCACTGGGGCATTTGTGTAGTGGGCTATTCAGGGTAGTGAAATCGCATCACATGCCATTATTGTATGGCATTCGATGAGATATCGGTTATGATTGCACATATATTAATTTCATTTAATATGCTATACCATTTAATGACATATAATGTCATTTATTTAGGCCCCCAACCCCCCCCCCCCACTATCCACGCCATCCCAAAGCGTTGCGTTGCCCGTAGTGTGGTGAGGGGACACGTAATACATGTAACATAATACGCGTCCCCTCACGGGGCTCGCTGAGCTTGCCACGCTTCAGGCTATATAAACTCAACTCCACGCGTCCCGCCGACCCTTGTGGGGCTCGCCGCGCTCACCACGCTTCGGGATGACGTCGATATTAGGGGGAATATTAATAAATGACATATGTCATTTAATGGTATACTACATTAAATGCCATTATAACAGTTAAAATCGTATTGCATCGCATGCCATACAATAATGGCATGCAATGCGATTTCACTACGTTTGAGTACATAGTAAAATGGAATCGGTACATCTGTCAGAACACACTTAGGTCTACAGTCATTAGGTCGACCCCACTAGGTCGACTGGCAGGAAGGTCGACCTGACTTAAGGTCGACATGGGCCAAGGTCGACATGATTTAAGGTCGAATTTGCATAAAGGTCGACATGAGGAAGGTCGACTGGTCATATGGTCGACATGGGTTTTTCACTGTTTTTTTTACCCGAATGTTGACATAGTCGACATGGACACAGTTGGCAATGAGAATCGGACCCTCGCATTGCTCGCTTCGCTCGCAATGCTTCGGGCACGGTGGCTCGCTTCGCTCGCCACAGCTTTAATAACCTCCTCTACGCCCTTGTGGATGGTAGGGCATGAAATACCGCCTGTCGGCACATGTCGGCTCAAAAAACAGTGAAAAACCCATGTCGACCTTATGAGCAGTCGACCTTCCTCATGTCGACCTTTATGCAAATTCGACCTTAAGTCGTGTCGACCTTGGCCCATGTCGACCTTAAGTCAGGTCGACCTTCCTGCCAGACGACCTAGTGGGGTCGACCTAATGACTGTAGACCTAAGTTCATTCTAATAGATGACCGCTTCCCAGTAAAATCGGGCGCCGTGATAATACACAAGTACCCATTTTTTTGGATTATTATCAATATCATACATTTTTTATCCCATTTTTACAATGCAACAACATTGGAATATTGGAGAAATAACGTAAATACCTATACTTCCTGGTTTTGCGTTCCAAAAATGCGGTTCACATGCTGCATGTGATGAAAATAACATCATGGAAGCCACAGGAAGCAGTATTTGCGTTCCAAAGACCGGATGCCCGCATTTCGTCCACTGCAGATCTATTTAAGATGGCTCTGAACCGCAAACGTCAGTGACGATGCGTTCCAAGGACCGGATACGGACGTCACTTCCGCTATGAAGGCGGAAGACCACGCTGTATGATGTTTGGCGCCGTGTAAACCGGCAGATACGAAATTCTGGCTCCGGACTGAACTTTTTACGTTATTTACCCTCTGATGACATGCATATTTATACTTTTAGAAAACGATCATGTAACATTGTATTTATATATATCTTGTTTACAGTATTGTTATTGTGTTTTTAAATCATTGTGTTAAATTGCAGTGTGTTTTCCGGTGTGATCCGGTTCCATGTTTTTTAATTGTCAATTTCAATTAAGTCAGTCTGCAGAGGTATAAATACCTGTGCAGACACTATGTCACTCCACACCTTGAAAAAGGACCTTGCAGGTCCGAAACGCGTCGGTGCTGTGGAGTCTGTGGATGGTTCCAGTGCTTCCAACCCAATCTTCTGATCCTAGAGCCTTATACCATCTTTGGGCAAGTACCTACCTCATACCCGGGAGAGATTGGTTTGGTGAAGGAGTAAGGGAAAAGTGGCACGTGGAAGCCTCCATTTTTTAATCTTTTATCTGTATTCATTGGACTTTGGAATAAACCCTGTTTTTCACCTGAATCATTGTTGGTGTGGAATTCCATCTTGGCTATCCAGAGATCCCAGGAGATAAAAAGAAACCTTTATATGAAAATAGGGCCCAGTGCCAAGGTGAGCTTGTACTCCATGGGCATGTCTGATGCTTATTGAAAGGAAAGAAACCTTTACGTGAACATAGGGCCTTTTATTCAGGTCAGTAGAGGGCAGTCACGTGTTACCTCGAAGATAGAAATGTCCATTTGAAGTGTTTAATACCTTTGTTTCTATCCCCATTGCTTTTCGGTATCCAATTTGGATTGAAACCTGGACCAAAAGGGGAGAAGAAACAGAGTACTAAGTTGTTCCCTGACAGCGCACTATTGTCCACCATTTGTATTTTCTGTACCTATAAAAGTATATTACTATTGTTGGTACGTGTTGTGTTCTTTATATTCTATTCTATGTGTATGGATTTGGGTATTGTTTATTTTCTAAATACACAACTTTATGTAAATAAGTTTTGTGTTCATTTTTATGTATGTTATAACATTTTGATTCTTTTATTTTTCATTGTGTTAAACTACTGTAATATTGGCGAAATAAAATTTCTTGCCTCCCCGTCGGGGAATTGAACCCCGGTCTCCCGCGTGACAGGCGGGGATACTCACCACTATACTAACGAGGATCAGCTGTTTCACTTTGCTGCCACAGCAGTGCAGGAGAGTGGGTCTACTATGTATATAGTAAGAGTTCTATTGATTTGCATGGGTAATATAAACAGTTGAAATCATTGCTAATTGCCTATAATTTCCACCTGTTGCCTATTCCATTTGCACAACAGCATGCAAAGTTGATTGTCAATCAGTGTTGCTTCCTAAGTGGACTGTTTGATTTCACAAAAGTGTGATTGACTTGAGTTACATTGTGTTGTTTAAGTGTTCCATTTATTTTTCTGAGCAGTGTAGTATGCACAGAAAACGGTATCCTTTTTTTCTAGAGGCAAGCTGCAATGTGCCCTGGGAACATCTTGGGTACTTGCCAAAGAAATGTAAATTCAATTTCTGATAGCATTTTTTTGGATTATTATCCATATCATAACATTTTTATTCCATTTTTACAATGCAACAAAATTGGAATATTGGAGAAATAAAATAAATGCCTATAAAAGTTAAATACTATTGTTGGTACGTGTTGTGTTCCAAATATGTGCTTCCTACTATGTATATAGTAAGAGTTCATTGATTTACATGAGTAATATAAACAGTTTGTTGGTCTAAAGTTCAGTCTTTAGATCTAGTTAAATTTCTTAGAAAATGCCTTGAAATCGCCCCATGTGTAGGCCCCATTAGTTTACAGTGGCCAATTTCAGTAAAATGGCACATTTTGTTACTTTTTCAAGGTTACCATCAATTTCCAGATAAGCTAATACATGTACCAGTCATTTCATAAAATTATATGGATTAGCAGGGAATTCTAACTTTGCTAGTTGTACAAGTTATCTTCAAATCTTAAGCCGTGTACACATGGCAGCGATAGGGGCTGATATCGCTGGGAATATGGTCGCTGGCAACCATATTACCAGTGATGGGAGTGTGCCCCGGCGATAAATCGCTGGGTGCGCGCTCCCGTTTTCAGCCCTGTTCTAATCGCTGGTCGCTGCGACAAGCTGATTACCTCTGTGGAACCGATGAAAAGGGGGCATTGAGCGATATATTGCTCGCTGATATATTGCCCGCCAATATATTGCCGGGCGATATATCGCCCCATGTGTACACACCCTCAGAAAGCATACTGCAATTAGTTCAATACAAGATGCTAGATTTCTTTTTATTGCTAACAAGCAGAATACGTAAACCAATACAATAAAACAATACTGCAAAGAAACTATCATTGTAGGATAGATGTATTTTTAACCCCTTCCCGACGCAGCATGTTTTTGCCTTCCTGACAGAGGCCTTTTTTTCAAATCTGACATGTATCACTTAAGTGGGGATAACTTTTTTTTGCTTTTACTTATCCCAGTGATATTGAGATTGTTTTCCCGTGACACATTGTACTTTAAATTAGTGGTAAATTTGGGTCGATACAATTTTTTTTTTTTTGTGAAAAATACCAAAATGTCGTAAAAAAATGGAACATTTTGCTATTTGCAAAATGTTACATTTTCTGCTTGTGAGACAAATAATCATACCACTCAAAATAGTTAATAACTAACAAAGACCATATCTATACTTTATTAAAAAATCATTATTTTAACCTCATTTATTTTTTTTGGACACTAGGGGGCAGCAGCGTCTAATTTTTACCAATCGCACATTTCAACGTTGATTTTGGCTGTTCATGTTTAAACAGCCAATCACAGCGATCGCCCATAACGGGGGGCATAGCTGCCCCCCCTGGGCAATGAGGGAGGATGTCTGCTGTCAGGGACAGCAGACATCATGCCTCTGTCACCGCGTCTCTGGACGCGGTGACCGTTTAAAGTCATGACGTATATATGCGTCATGTGTCGGGAAGTACATCCCGGCCATGACGTATATATACGTCAAAAGTCGGGAAGGGGTTAAATAGTATACACAGAAAACTGTATCTTTTTTTTTTCTAGAAGCAAGCTGTAATGTGCCCTGGGATCATCTTGGGTACTTGCCAAAGAAATGTAAGTTCAATTTCTAATAGCATTTTTTGGTACTTGTGTATTATCACGGCGCTCACTGGGGCATTTGTGTAGTGGGCTATTCAGGGTAGTGAAATCGAATCGCATGCCATTATTGTATGGCATGCGATGAGATATTGGTTATGATTGCACATATATTAATTTAATTTAATGTGCTATACCATTTAATGACATATAATGTCATTTATTTAGGCCCCCAACCCCCCCCCCCCCCACTATACACGCCATCCCAAAGCGTTGCGTTGCCCGAAGCGTGGTGAGGGGACACGTAATACATGTAACATAATACGCGTCCCCTCACGGGGCTCGCTGAGCTTGCCACGTTTCAGGCTATATAAACTCAACTCCACGCGTCCCGCCGCCCCTTGCGGGGCTCGCCGCGCTCATCACGCTTCGGGATGAAGTCGATATTAGGGGGACTATTAATAAATGACATATGTCATTTAATGGTATACTACATTAAATGCCATTATAACAGTTAAAATCGCATTGCATCGCATGCCATACAATAATGGCATGCAATGCGATTTCACTACGTTTGAGTACATAGTAAAATCGGGCGCCGTGATAATACACAAGTACCCATTTTTTTGGATTATTATCAATATCATACATTTTTTATCCCATTTTTACAATGCAACAACATTGGAATATTGGAGAAATAAAGTAAATACCTATAAAAGTATATTACTATTGTTGGTACGTGTTGTGTTCTTTATATGCTATTCTATGTGTATGGATTTGGGTATTGTTTATTTTCTAAATACACAACTTTATTTAAATAAGTTTTGTGTTCATTTTTATGTATGTTATAACATTTTGATTCTTTTATTTTACATTGTGTTAAACTACTGTAATATTGGAGAAATAAAATTTCTTGCCTCCCCGTCGGGGAATTGAACCCCGGTCTCCCGCGTGACAGGCGGGGATACTGACCACTATACTAACGAGGATCAGCTGTTTTACTTTGCTGCCAAATCAGTGCAGGAGAGTGGGTCTACTATGTATATAGTAAGAGTTCTATTGATTTGCATGGGAAATATAAACAGTTGAAATCATTGCTAATTGCCTATAATTTCCACCTGTTGCCTATTCCATTTGCACAACAGCATGCAAAGTTGATTGTCAATCAGTGTTGCTTCCTAAGTGGACTGTTTGATTTCACAAAAGTGTGATTGACTTGGAGTTACATTGTGTTGTTTAAGTGTTCCCTTTATTTTTCTGAGCAGTGTAGTATGCACAGAAAACTGTATCCTTTTTTTCTAGAGGCAAGCTGCAATGTGCCCTGGGAACATCTTGGGTACTTGCCAAAGAAATGTAAATTCAATTTCTGATAGCATTTTTTTTGATTATTATCCATATCATAACATTTTTATTCCATTTTTACAATGCAACAAAATTGGAATATTGGAGAAATAAAATAAATGCCTATAAAAGTTAAATACTATTGTTGGTACGTGTTGTGTTCCAAATATGTGCTTCCTACTATGTATATAGTAAGAGTTCTATTGATTTACATGAGTAATATAAACAATTTGTTGGTCTAAAGTTCACAAAATGTCAAATCCATGTCAATTCTTGTGCATCATGTACTACGTCAAAATCTTACAGAAATTGTTTAAACAATAATTTTCTCTGATGCACGGGCCGCTCATCTCTATCGCTATGGACTCTATGCACAGAGCAATGTATAGTTATTTTCTAAGTGATCTAGTTAAATTTCTTAGAAAATGCCTTGAAATCGCCCCATGTGTAGGCCCCATTAGTTTACAGTGGCCAATTTCAGTAAAATGGCACATTTTGTGATATCGCTGGGAATATAATTTGTGGTGTGTGCTGCGCAATTAAAGGCAGCTGACACAGGGTTTAGTCACTAACCCAAAATAGTAATAATAGAAAAAAAGGAAAGGTTTGTGTCAGCGCCTGCTGTTTAAATAATTGTTTACACGGTTCTCTTAAAAAATATATATAAATTTAATTAGAATAAAAAATAAGTATAACAAATTATAATTCATATAATTACATACATACAATAAAATAAAAAAATAAAAAAATAAATAAAAAATAAATTTATCTCGTATTGTGAATCAATTAGCAGCAATAAAACTTTTTAGCAGCAAAAAACTTTTTTTCTTTTTTTAGGAGGTATAATTGGCGACAGTCCTGTAATAGGGTAAAAGATTGCTGATATTAATATTACCATCCCTTGGCGCAGGTTGTTATGTTGGCCAGTTCAATATCTTGTGACGCTTTGAGGTTCTGTTTGCCTTATAATTTCAAAGGCTCAAGGATCCTGCATCGACAGTCCTAGTTTCCTTCTCCTTGGAACAATTAGGGACAATTGGAAACCCAGATGATTTTGAAGTGTCCAGGAAATAATTTTTGAAGGTGGACGTCTCAGGAATGAATGGATGAACCAGGTCACTTTGTATGATAAAGGATGGATCAGCAGTAGATTGATCGCTCAACGCGTTTCTCCGGAACCTCCGGCTTCCTCAGGAGCAAGTGTGATTGTGGGACAGTTTGTCCTGGGTTTATATACCAGCAAAGCTAATTGATCTCACTGATTCACATGTGTTCACATTAAAAACAATAAACTATTATAGCAAGAGAACCGTGTAAAATATAACAAATAAAGGTACCTTATCTTGACAGGAGACAGATATTGTCATTAAACTTTAATAATTCAAAAAAGAGACCTTTGTTTTTTTACTATAGCTCTAAGTTGTGCTCACGTGACCCGGAAGTGAGTCTATAGAAGCCGATTTTGGTATCCAAATATTGCATCGAATAAACATTATACAGAGACATACCCGACATAGGACAAGAGCCGAAGGACTAGGCTGGCGGAGTACGAAGGCCCTGCGTCTCTGCCCGAAGCCGATTGCCGGT
The DNA here is from genome assembly GCF_055691185.1 of Crinia signifera. Classification (NCBI taxonomy): domain Eukaryota; kingdom Metazoa; phylum Chordata; class Amphibia; order Anura; family Myobatrachidae; genus Crinia; species Crinia signifera. The sequence continues at coordinate 369,730,546 of NC_139217.1, read as the reverse complement.
ATCGCGCCTCTAGCCCTAATCGCCGATACCGGCAATCGGCTTCGGGCAGAGACGCAGGGCCTTCGTACTCCGCCAGCCTAGTCCTTCGGCTCTTGTCCTATGTCGGGTATGTCTCTGTATAATGTTTATTCGATGCAATATTTGGATACCAAAATCGGCTGCTATAGACTCACTTCCGGGTCACGTGAGCGCAACTTAGAGCTATAGTAAAAAAACAAAGGTCTCTTTTTTGAATTATTAAAGTTTAATGACAATATCTGTCTCCTGTCAAGATATGGTACCTTTATTTGTTATATTTTACACGGTTCTCTTGCTATAATAGTTTATTGTTTTTAATGTGAACACATGTGAATCAGTGAGATCAATTAGCTTTGCTGGTATATAAACCCAGGACAAACTGTCCCACAATCACACTTGCTCCTGAGGAAGCCGGAGGTTCCGGAGAAACGCGTTGAGCGATCAATCTACTGCTGATCCATCCTTTATCATACAAAGTGACCTGGTTCATCCATTCATTCCTGAGACGTCCACCTTCAAAAAATTATTTCCTGGACACTTCAAAATCATCTGGGTTTCCAATTGTCCCTAATTGTTCCAAGGAGAAGGAAACTAGGACTGTCGATGCAGGATCCTTGAGCCTTTGAAATTATAAGGCAAACAGAACCTCAAAGCGTCACAAGATATTGAACTGGCCAACATAACAACCTGCGCCAAGGGATGGTAATATTAATATCAGCAATCTTTTACCCTATTACAGGACTGTCGCCAATTATACCTCCTAAAAAAGGAAAAAAAGTTTTTTGCTGCTAAAAAGTTTTATTGCTGCTAATTGATTCACAATACGAGATAAATTTATTTTTTATTTATTTTTTTTATTTTATTGTATGTATGTAATTATATGAATTATAATTTGTTATACTTATTTTTTATTCTAATTCAATTTATATATATTTTTTAAGAGAACCGTGTAAACAATTATTTAAACAGCAGGCGCTGACACAAACCTTTCCTTTTTTTCTATTATCGCTGGGAATATGGTCGCTGGCAACCATATTACCAGTGATGGGAGTGTGCCCCGGCGATAAATCGCTGGGTGCGCGCTCCCGTTTTCAGCCCTGTTCTAATCGCTGGTCGCTGCGACCAGCTGATTACCTCTGTGGAACCGATGAAAAGGGGGCATTGAGCGATATTTTGCTCGCTGATATATTGCCCGCCAATATATTGCCGGGCGATATATATCGCCCCGTGTGTACACACCCTCAGAAAGCATACTGCAATTAGTTCAATACAAGATGCTAGATTTCTTTTTATTGCTAACAAGCAGAATACGTAAACCAATACAATAAAACAATATTGCAAAGAAACTATCATTGTAGGATAGATGTATTTTTAAATAGTATGCACAGAAAACTGTATCTTTTTTTTCTAGAAGCAAGCTGTAATGTGCCCTGGGATCATCTTGGGTACTTGCCAAAGAAATGTAAGTTCAATTTCTAATAGCATTTTTTGGTACTTGTGTATTATCACGGCGCCCACTGGGGCATTTGTGTAGTGGGCTATTCAGGGTAGTGAAATCGCATCGCATGCCATTATTGTATGGCATGCGATGAGATATCGGTTATGATTGCACATATATTAATTTCATTTAATATGCTATACCATTTAATGACATATAATGTCATTTATTTAGGCCCCCAACCCCCCCCCCCACTATCCACGCCATCCCAAAGCGTTGCGTTGCCCGTAGTGTGGTGAGGGGACACGTAATACATGTAACATAATACGCGTCCCCTCACGGGGCTCGCTGAGCTTGCCACGCTTCAGGCTATATAAACTCAACTCCACGCGTCCCGCCGCCCCTTGCGGGGCTCGCCGCGCTCACCACGCTTCGGGATGACGTCGATATTAGGGGGAATATTAATAAATGACATATGTCATTTAATGGTATACTACATTAAATGCCATTATAACAGTTAAAATCGTATTGCATCGCATGCCATACAATAATGGCATGCAATGCGATTTCACTACGTTTGAGTACATAGTAAAATGGAATCGGTACATCTGTCAGACCACACTTAGGTCTACAGTCATTAGGTCGACCCCACTAGGTCGACTGGCAGGAAGGTCGACCTGACTTAAGGTCGACATGGGCCAAGGTCGACATGATTTAAGGTTGAATTTGCATAAAGGTCGACATGAGGAAGGTTGACTGGTCATACGGTTGACATGGGTTTTTCACTGTTTTTTTACCCGAATGTCGACATAGTCGACATGGACACAGTTGGCAATGAGAATCGGACCCTCGCATTGCTCGCTTCGCTCGCAATGCTTCGGGCACGGTGGCTCGCTTCGCTCGCCACAGCTTTAATAACCTCCTCTACGCCCTAGTGGATGGTAGGGCATGAAATACCGCCTGTCGGCACATGTCGGCTCAAAAAACAGTGAAAAACCCATGTCGACCTTATGAGCAGTCGACCTTCCTCATGTCGACCTTTATGCAAATTCGACCTTAAGTCGTGTCGACCTTGGCCCATGTCGACCTTAAGTCAGGTCGACCTTCCTGCCAGACGACCTAGTGGGGTCGACCTAATGACTGTAGACCTAAGTTCATTCTAATAGATGACCGCTTCCCAGTAAAATCGGGCGCCGTGATAATACACAAGTACCCATTTTTTTGGATTATTATCAATATCATACATTTTTTATCCCATTTTTACAATGCAACAACATTGGAATATTGGAGAAATAACGTAAATACCTATACTTCCTGGTTTTGCGTTCCAAAAATGCGGTTCACATGCTGCATGTGATGAAAATAACATCATGGAAGCCACAGGAAGCAGTATTTGCGTTCCAAAGACCGGATGCCCGCATTTCGTCCACTGCAGATCTATTTAAGATGGCTCTGAACCGCAAACGTCAGTGACGATGCGTTCCAAGGACCGGATACGAACGTCACTTCCGCTATGAAGGCGGAAGACCACGCTGTATGATGTTTGGCGCCGTGTAAACCGGCAGATACGAAATTCTGGCTCCGGACTGAACTTTTTACGTTATTTACCCTCTGATGACATGCATATTTATACTTTTAGAAAACGATCATGTAACATTGTATTTATATATATCTTGTTTACAGTATTGTTATTGTGTTTTTAAATCATTGTGTTAAATTGCAGTGTGTTTTCCGGTGTGATCCGGTTCCATGTTTTTTAATTGTCAATTTCAATTAAGTCAGTCTGCAGAGGTATAAATACCTGTGCAGACACTATGTCACTCCACACCTTGAAAAAGGACCTTGCAGGTCCGAAACGCGTCGGTGCTGTGGAGTCTGTGGATGGTTCCAGTGCTTCCAACCCAATCTTCTGATCCTAGAGCCTTATACCATCTTTGGGCAAGTACCTACCTCATACCCGGGAGAGATTGGTTTGGTGAAGGAGTAAGGGAAAAGTGGCACGTGGAAGCCTCCATTTTTTAATCTTTTATCTGTATTCATTGGACTTTGGAATAAACCCTGTTTTTCACCTGAATCATTGTTGGTGTGGAATTCCATCTTGGCTATCCAGAGATCCCAGGAGATAAAAAGAAACCTTTATATGAAAATAGGGCCCAGTGCCAAGGTGAGCTTGTACTCCATGGGCATGTCTGATGCTTATTGAAAGGAAAGAAACCTTTACGTGAACATAGGGCCTTTTATTCAGGTCAGTAGAGGGCAGTCACGTGTTACCTCGAAGATAGAAATGTCCATTTGAAGTGTTTAATACCTTTGTTTCTATCCCCATTGCTTTTCGGTATCCAATTTGGATTGAAACCTGGACCAAAAGGGGAGAAGAAACAGAGTACTAAGTTGTTCCCTGACAGCGCACTATTGTCCACCATTTGTATTTTCTGTACCTATAAAAGTATATTACTATTGTTGGTACGTGTTGTGTTCTTTATATTCTATTCTATGTGTATGGATTTGGGTATTGTTTATTTTCTAAATACACAACTTTATGTAAATAAGTTTTGTGTTCATTTTTATGTATGTTATAACATTTTGATTCTTTTATTTTTCATTGTGTTAAACTACTGTAATATTGGAGAAATAAAATTTCTTGCCTCCCCGTCGGGGAATTGAACCCCGGTCTCCCGCGTGACAGGCGGGGATACTCACCACTATACTAACGAGGATCAGCTGTTTCACTTTGCTGCCACATCAGTGCAGGAGAGTGGGTCTACTATGTATATAGTAAGAGTTCTATTGATTTGCATGGGTAATATAAACAGTTGAAATCATTGCTAATTGCCTATAATTTCCACCTGTTGCCTATTCTATTTGCACAACAGCATGCAAAGTTGATTGTCAATCAGTGTTGCTTCCTAAGTGGACTGTTTGATTTCACAAAAGTGTGATTGACTTGGAGTTACATTGTGTTGTTTAAGTGTTCCCTTTATTTTTCTGAGCAGTGTAGTATGCACAGAAAACGGTATCCTTTTTTTCTAGAGGCAAGCTGCAATGTGCCCTGGGAACATCTTGGGTACTTGCCAAAGAAATGTAAATTCAATTTCTGATAGCATTTTTTTTGATTATTATCCATATCATAACATTTTTATTCCATTTTTACAATGCAACAAAATTGGAATATTGGAGAAATAAAATAAATGCCTATAAAAGTTAAATACTATTGTTGGTACGTGCTGTGTTCCAAATATGTGCTTCCTACTATGTATATAGTAAGAGTTCATTGATTTACATGAGTAATATAAACAGTTTGTTGGTCTAAAGTTCAGTCTTTAGATCTAGTTAAATTTCTTAGAAAATGCCTTGAAATCGCCCCATGTGTAGGCCCCATTAGTTTACAGTGGCCAATTTCAGTAAAATGGCACATTTTGTTACTTTTTCAAGGTTACCATCAATTTCCAGATAAGCTAATACATGTACCAGTCATTTCATAAAATTATATGGATTAGCAGGGAATTCTAACTTTGCTAGTTGTACAAGTTATCTTCAAATCTTAAGCCGTGTACACATGGCAGCGATAGGGGCTGATATCGCTGGGAATATGGTCGCTGGCAACCATATTACCAGTGATGGGAGTGTGCCCCGGCGATAAATCGCTGGGTGCGCGCTCCCGTTTTCAGCCCTGTTCTAATCGCTGGTCGCTGCGACAAGCTGATTACCTCTGTGGAACCGATGAAAAGGGGGCATTGAGCGATATATTGCTCGCTGATATATTGCCCGCCAATATATTGCCGGGCGATATATCGCCCCATGTGTACACACCCTCAGAAAGCATACTGCAATTAGTTCAATACAAGATGCTAGATTTCTTTTTATTGCTAACAAGCAGAATACGTAAACCAATACAATAAAACAATACTGCAAAGAAACTATCATTGTAGGATAGATGTATTTTTAACCCCTTCCCGACGCAGCATGTTTTTGCCTTCCTGACAGAGGCCTTTTTTTCAAATCTGACATGTATCACTTAAGTGGGGATAACTTTTTTTTGCTTTTACTTATCCCAGTGATTTTGAGATTGTTTTCCCGTGACACATTGTACTTTAAATTAGTGGTAAATTTGGGTCGATACAATTTTGTTTTTTTTGTGAAAAATACCAAAATGTCGTAAAAAAATGGAACATTTTGCTATTTGCAAAATGTTACATTTTCTGCTTGTGAGACAAATAATCATACCACTCAAAATAGTTAATAACTAACAAAGACCATATCTATACTTTATTAAAAAATCATTATTTTAACCTCATTTATTTTTTTTGGACACTAGGGGGCAGCAGCGTCTAATTTTTACCAATCGCACATTTCAACGCTAATTTTGGCTGTTCATGTTTGAACAGCCAATCACAGCGATCGCCCATAACGGGGGGCATAGCTGCCCCCCCTGGGCAATGAGGGAGGATGTCTGCTGTCAGGGACAGCAGACATCATGCCTCTGTCACCGCGTCTCTGGACGCGGTGACCGTTTAAAGTCATGACGTATATATACGTCATGTGTCGGGAAGTACATCCCGGCCATGACGTATATATACGTCAAAAGTCGGGAAGGGGTTAAATAGTATGCACAGAAAACTGTATCTTTTTTTTTCTAGAAGCAAGCTGTAATGTGCCCTGGGATCATCTTGGGTACTTGCCAAAGAAATGTAAGTTCAATTTCTAATAGCATTTTTTGGTACTTGTGTATTATCACGGCGCCCACTGGGGCATCTGTGTAGTGGGCTATTCAGGGTAGTGAAATCGCATTGCATGCCATTATTGTATGGCATGCGATGAGATATTGGTTATGATTGCACATATATTAATTTCATTTAATGTGCTATACCATTTAATGACATATAATGTCATTTATTTAGGCCCCCAACCCCCCCCCCCCCCCACTATCCACGCCATCCCAAAGCGTTGCGTTGCCCGTAGTGTGGTGAGGGGACACGTAATACATGTAACATAATACGCGTCCCCTCACGGGGCTCGCTGAGCTTGCCACGCTTCAGGCTATATAAACTCAACTCCACGCGTCCCGCTGCCCCTTGCGGGGCTCGCCGCGCTCACCACGCTTCGGGATGACTTCGATATTAGGGGGAATATTAATAAATGACATATGTCATTTAATGGTATACTACATTAAATGCCATTATAACAGTTAAAATCGTATTGCATCGCATGCCATACAATAATGGCATGCAATGCGATTTCACTACGTTTGAGTACATAGTAAAATGGAATCGGTACATCTGTCAGACCACACTTAGGTCTACAGTCATTAGGTCGACCCCACTAGGTCGACTGGCAGGAAGGTCGACCTGACTTAAGGTCGACATGGGCCAAGGTCGACATGATTTAAGGTCGAATTTGCATAAAGGTCGACACGAGGAAGGTTGACTGGTCATACGGTCGACATGGGTTTTTCACTGTTTTTTTACCCGAATGTCGACATAGTCGACATGGACACAGTTGGCAATGAGAATCGGACCCTCGCATTGCTCGCTTCGCTCGCAATGCTTCGGGCATTTAATAACCTCCTCCACGCCCTAGTGGATGGTAGGGCATGAAATACCGCCTGTCGGCACATGTCGGCTCAAAAAACAGTGAAAAACCCATGTCGACCTTATGAGCAGTCGACCTTCCTCATGTCGACCTTTATGCAAATTCGACCTTAAGTCATGTCGACCTTGGCCCATGTCGACCTTAAGTCAGGTCGACCTTCCTGCCAGACGACCTAGTGGGGTCGACCTAATGACTGTAGACCTAAGTTCATTCTAATAGATGACCGCTTCCCAGTAAAATCGGGCGCCGTGATAATACACAAGTACCCATTTTTTTGGATTATTATCAATATCATACATTTTTTATCCCATTTTTACAATGCAACAACATTGGAATATTGGATGACCGGATACGGACGTCACTTCCGCTATGAAGGCGGAAGACCACGCTGTATGATGTTTGGCGCCGTGTAAACCGGCAGATACGAAATTCTGGCTCCGGACTGAACTTTTTACGTTATTTACCCTCTGATGACATGCATATTTATACTTTTAGAAAACGATCATGTAACATTGTATTTATATATATCTTGTTTACAGTATTGTTATTGTGTTTTTAAATCATTGTGTTAAATTGCAGTGTGTTTTCCGGTGTGATCCGGTTCCATGTTTTTTAATTGTCAATTTCAATTAAGTCAGTCTGCAGAGGTATAAATACCTGTGCAGACACTATGTCACTCCACACCTTGAAAAAGGACCTTGCAGGTCCGAAACGCGTCGGTGCTGTGGAGTCTGTGGATGGTTCCAGTGCTTCCAACCCAATCTTCTGATCCTAGAGCCTTATACCATCTTTGGGCAAGTACCTACCTCATACCCGGGAGAGATTGGTTTGGTGAAGGAGTAAGGGAAAAGTGGCACGTGGAAGCCTCCATTTTTTAATCTTTTATCTGTATTCATTGGACTTTGGAATAAACCCTGTTTTTCACCTGAATCATTGTTGGTGTGGAATTCCATCTTGGCTATCCAGAGATCCCAGGAGATAAAAAGAAACCTTTATATGAAAATAGGGCCCAGTGCCAAGGTGAGCTTGTACTCCATGGGCATGTCTGATGCTTATTGAAAGGAAAGAAACCTTTACGTGAACATAGGGCCTTTTATTCAGGTCAGTAGAGGGCAGTCACGTGTTACCTCGAAGATAGAAATGTCCATTTGAAGTGTTTAATACCTTTGTTTCTATCCCCATTGCTTTTCGGTATCCAATTTGGATTGAAACCTGGACCAAAAGGGGAGAAGAAACAGAGTACTAAGTTGTTCCCTGACAGCGCACTATTGTCCACCATTTGTATTTTCTGTACCTATAAAAGTATATTACTATTGTTGGTACGTGTTGTGTTCTTTATATTCTATTCTATGTGTATGGATTTGGGTATTGTTTATTTTCTAAATACACAACTTTATGTAAATAAGTTTTGTGTTCATTTTTATGTATGTTATAACATTTTGATTCTTTTATTTTTCATTGTGTTAAACTACTGTAATATTGGCGAAATAAAATTTCTTGCCTCCCCGTCGGGGAATTGAACCCCGGTCTCCCGCGTGACAGGCGGGGATACTCACCACTATACTAACGAGGATCAGCTGTTTCACTTTGCTGCCACATCAGTGCAGGAGAGTGGGTCTACTATGTATATAGTAAGAGTTCTATTGATTTGCATGGGTAATATAAACAGTTGAAATCATTGCTAATTGCCTATAATTTCCACCTGTTGCCTATTCCATTTGCACAACAGCATGCAAAGTTGATTGTCAATCAGTGTTGCTTCCTAAGTGGACTGTTTGATTTCACAAAAGTGTGATTGACTTGGAGTTACATTGTGTTTAAGTGTTCCCTTTATTTTTCTGAGCAGTGTAGTATGCACAGAAAACGGTATCCTTTTTTTCTAGAGGCAAGCTGCAATGTGCCCTGGGAACATCTTGGGTACTTGCCAAAGAAATGTAAATTCAATTTCTGATAGCATTTTTTTGGATTATTATCCATATCATAACATTTTTATTCCATTTTTACGGATTATTATCCATATCATAACATTTTTATTCCATTTTTACAATGCAACAAAATTGGAATATTGGAGAAATAAAATAAATGCCTATAAAAGTTAAATACTATTGTTGGTACGTGCAGGGCAGCCGAGAGGGGGGGGGAGCAGGTACTAATTGCCCAGGCTTGCTGGAGGGGCCCCGCAGGGGCCCTGGTCTGACCCTACCCCCTCCGTCCCTCCCGGGTAGCAACAGCAGCACACACTTCTACAGCATGTGCTGTGCTGATAGCAAGCTCAGCATGAGTGTCTCACTGAGAGGTCATGCTGAGCCTGCTGTCAGAACAGCACATGCTGTAGGTGTGTGCTGCTGCTGGGATTACAGTTTTTAGAGTTATCTTTCACCCTCCTCTAAACATTTTGGGGGCATGGTCTAAGTGCGGGAGGTGCCCACACCCCCACACTTAGGCCACGCCCCCAAAATGTTACCGGGGCCCGGCATTCCTCTCGGCTGCCCTGGGTACGTGTTGTGTTCCAAATATGTGCTTCCTACTATGTATATAGTAAGAGTTCATTGATTTACATGAGTAATATAAACAGTTTGTTGGTCTAAAGTTCAGTCTTTAGATCTAGTTAAATTTCTTAGAAAATGCCTTGAAATCGCCCCATGTGTAGGCCCCATTAGTTTACAGTGGCCAATTTCAGTAAAATGGCACATTTTGTTACTTTTTCAAGGTTACCATCAATTTTCAGATAAGCTAATACATGTACCAGTCATTTCATAAAATTATATGGATTAGCAGGGAATTCTAACTTTGCTAGTTGTACAAGTTATCTTCAAATCTTAAGCCGTGTACACATGGCAGCGATAGGGGCTGATATCGCTGGGAATATGGTCGCTGGCAACCATATTACCAGTGATGGGAGTGTGCCCCGGCGATAAATCGCTGGGTGCGCGCTCCCGTTTTCAGCCCTGTTCTAATCGCTGGTCGCTGCGACAAGCTGATTACCTCTGTGGAACCGATGAAAAGGGGGCATTGAGCGATATATTGCTCGCTAATATATTGCCCACCAATATATTGCCGGGCGATATATCGCCCCATGTGTACACACCCTCAGAAAGCATACTGCAATTAGTTCAATACAAGATGCTAGATTTCTTTTTATTGCTAACAAGCAGAATACGTAAACCAATACAATAAAACAATACTGCAAAGAAACTATCATTGTAGGATAGATGTATTTTTAACCCCTTCCCGACGCAGCATGTTTTTGCCTTCCTGACAGAGGCCTTTTTTTCAAATCTGACATGTATCACTTAAGTGGGGATAACTTTTTTTTGCTTTTACTTATCCCAGTGATTTTGAGATTGTTTTCCCGTGACACATTGTACTTTAAATTAGTGGTAAATTTGGGTCGATACAATTTTTTTTTTTTTGTGAAAAATACCAAAATGTCGTAAAAAAATGGAACATTTTGCTATTTGCAAAATGTTACATTTTCTGCTTGTGAGACAAATAATCATACCACTCAAAATAGTTAATAACTAACAAAGACCATATCTATACTTTATTAAAAAATCATTATTTTAACCTCATTTATTTTTTTTGGACACTAGGGGGCAGCAGCGTCTAATTTTTACCAATCGCACATTTCAACGCTGATTTTGGCTGTTCATGTTTGAACAGCCAATCACAGCGATCGCCCATAACGGGGGGCATAGCTGCCCACCCTGGGCAATGAGGGAGGATGTCTGCTGTCAGGGACAGCAGACATCATGCCTCTGTCACCGCGTCTCTGGACGCGGTGACCGTTTAAAGTCATGACGTATATATACGTCATGTGTCGGGAAGTACATCCCGGCCATGACGTATATATACGTCAAAAGTCGGGAAGGGGTTAAATAGTATGCACAGAAAACTGTATCTTTTTTTTTCTAGAAGCAAGCTGTAATGTGCCCTGGGATCATCTTGGGTACTTGCCAAAGAAATGTAAGTTCAATTTCTAATAGCATTTTTTGGTACTTGTGTATTATCACGGCGCCCACTGGGGCATTTGTGTAGTGGGCTATTCAGGGTAGTGAAATCGCATCGCATGCCATTATTGTATGGCATGCGATGAGATATTGGTTATGATTGCACATATATTAATTTCATTTAATGTGCTATACCATTTAATGACATATAATGTCATTTATTTAGGCCCCCAACCCCCCCCACTATACACGCCATCCCAAAGCGTTGCGTTGCCCGAAGCGTGGTGAGGGGACACGTAATACATGTAACATAATACGCGTCCCCTCACGGGGCTCGCTGAGCTTGCCACGTTTCAGGCTATATAAACTCAACTCCACGCGTCCCGCCGCCCCTTGCGGGGCTCGCCCCGCTCACCACGCTTCGGGATGAAGTCGATATTAGGGGGACTATTAATAAATGACATATGTCATTTAATGGTATACTACATTAAATGCCATTATAACAGTTAAAATCGCATTGCATCGCATGCCATACAATAATGGCATGCAATGCGATTTCACTACGTTTGAGTACATAGTAAAATCGGGCGCCGTGATAATACACAAGTACCCATTTTTTTGGATTATCATCAATATCATACATTTTTTATCCCATTTTTACAATGCAACAACATTGGAATATTGGAGAAATAAAGTAAATACCTATAAAAGTATATTACTATTGTTGGTACGTGTTGTGTTCTTTATATGCTATTCTATGTGTATGGATTTGGGTATTGTTTATTTTCTAAATACACAACTTTATTTAAATAAGTTTTGTGTTCATTTTTATGTATGTTATAACATTTTGATTCTTTTATTTTACATTGTGTTAAACTACTGTAATATTGGAGAAATAAAATTTCTTGCCTCCCCGTCGGGGAATTGAACCCCGGTCTCCCGCGTGACAGGCGGGGATACTGACCACTATACTAACGAGGATCAGCTGTTTTACTTTGCTGCCAAATCAGTGCAGGAGAGTGGGTCTACTATGTATATAGTAAGAGTTCTATTGATTTGCATGGGAAATATAAACAGTTGAAATCATTGCTAATTGCCTATAATTTCCACCTGTTGCCTATTCCATTTGCACAACAGCATGCAAAGTTGATTGTCAATCAGTGTTGCTTCCTAAGTGGACTGTTTGATTTCACAAAAGTGTGATTGACTTGGAGTTACATTGTGTTGTTTAAGTGTTCCCTTTATTTTTCTGAGCAGTGTAGTATGCACAGAAAACTGTATCCTTTTTTTCTAGAGGCAAGCTGCAATGTGCCCTGGGAACATCTTGGGTACTTGCCAAAGAAATGTAAATTCAATTTCTGATAGCATTTTTTTTGATTATTATCCATATCATAACATTTTTATTCCATTTTTACAATGCAACAAAATTGGAATATTGGAGAAATAAAATAAATGCCTATAAAAGTTAAATACTATTGTTGGTACGTGTTGTGTTCCAAATATGTGCTTCCTACTATGTATATAGTAAGAGCTCTATTGATTTACATGAGTAATATAAACAATTTGTTGGTCTAAAGTTCACAAAATGTCAAATCCATGTCAATTCTTGTGCATCATGTACTACGTCAAAATCTTACAGAAATTGTTTAAACAATAATTTTCTCTGATGCACGGGCCGCTCATCTCTATCGCTATGGACTCTATGCACAGAGCAATGAATAGTTATTTTCTAAGTGATCTAGTTAAATTTCTTAGAAAATGCCTTGAAATCGCCCCATGTGTAGGCCCCATTAGTTTACAGTGGCCAATTTCAGTAAAATGGCACATTTTGTTACTTTTTCAAGGTTACCATCAATTTCCAAATTAGTTAATACATGTACCAGTCATTTCATAAAATTATATGGATTAGCAGGGAATTCTAACTTTGATAGTTGTACAAGTTATCTTCAAATCTTAAGCCGTGTACACATGGCAGCGATAGGGGCTGATATAGCTGGGAATATGGTAGCTGTCAACCATATTGCCAGTGATGGGAGTGTGCCCCGGCAATAAATCGCTGGGTGCGCGCTCCCGTTTTCAGCCCTGTTCTAATCGCTGGTCGCTGCGACCAGCTGATTACCTCTGTGGAACCGATGAAAAGGGGGCATTGAGCGATATTTTGCTCGCTGATATATTGCCCGCCAATATATTGCCAGGCGATATATATCGCCCCGTGTGTACACACCCTCAGAAAGCATACTGCAATTAGTTCAATACAAGATGCTAGATTTCTTTTTATTGCTAACAAGCAGAATACGTAAACCAATACAATAAAACAATATTGCAAAGAAACTATCATTGTAGGATAGATGTATTTTTAAATAGTATGCACAGAAAACTGTATCTTTTTTTTTCTAGAAGCAAGCTGTAATGTGCCCTGGGATCATCTTGGGTACTTGCCAAAGAAATGTAAGTTCAATTTCTAATAGCATTTTTTAGTACTTGTGTATTATCACGGCGCCCACTGGGGCATTTGTGTAGTGGGCTATTCAGGGTAGTGAAATCGCATCGCATGCCATTATTGTATGGCATGCGATGAGATATCGGTTATGATTGCACATATATTAATTTCATTTAATATGCTATACCATTTAATGACATATAATGTCATTTATTTAGGCCCCCAACCCCCCCCCCCCACTATCCACGCCATCCCAAAGCGTTGCGTTGCCCGAAGTGTGGTGAGGGGACACGTAATACATGTAACATAATACGCGTCCCCTCACGGGGCTCGCTGAGCTTGCCACGCTTCAGGCTATATAAACTCAACTCCACGCGTCCCGCCGCCCCTTGCGGGGCTCGCCGCGCTCACCACGCTTCGGGATGACATAGATATTAGGGGGAATATTAATAAATGACATATGTCATTTAATGGTATACTACATTAAATGCCATTATAACAGTTAAAATCGCATTGCATCGCATGCCATACAATAATGGCATGCAATGCGATTTCACTACGTTTGAGTACATAGTAAAATGGAATCGGTACATCTGTCAGACCACACTTAGGTCTACAGTCATTAGGTCGACCCCACTAGGTCGACTGGCAGGAAGGTCGACCTGACTTAAGGTCGACATGGGCCAAGGTCGACATGATTTAAGGTTGAATTTGCATAAAGGTCGACATGAGGAAGGTCGACTGGTCATACGGTCGACATGGGTTTTTCACTGTTTTTTTTACCCGAATGTCGACACAGTCGACATGGACACAGTTGGCAATGAGAAGCGGACCTTCGCATTGCTCGCTTCGCTCGCAATGCTTCGGGCACGGTGGCTCGCTTCGCTCGCCACAGCTTTAATAACCTCCTCCACGCCCTAGTGCAGGGCTGGGCAATTGCGGCCCTCCAGATGTTGAGGAACTACACATCCCAGGATGCTTTGCATTAGTTTTATTATGTGGTCATGCTGAAACTGATGCAAGGCATGCTGGGCTGTGTAGTTCCTCAACATCTGGAGGGCCGCAATTGCCCAGCCCTGCCCTAGTGGATGGTAGGGCATGAAATACCGCATGTCGGCTCAAAAAACAGTGAAAAACCCATGTCGACCTTACGAGCAGTCGACCTTCCTCATGTCGACCTTTATGCAAATTCGACCTTAAGTCATGTCGACCTTCCTGCCAGTCGACCTAGTGGGGTCGACCTAATGACTGTAGACCTAAGTTCATTCTAATAGATGACCGCTTCCCAGTAAAATCGGGCGCCGTGATAATACACAAGTACCCATTTTTTTGGATTATTATCAATATCATACATTTTTTATCCCATTTTTACAATGCAACAACATTGGAATATTGGAGATATAACGTAAATACCTATAAAAGTATATTACTATTGTTGGTACGTGTTGTGTTCTTTATATGCTATTCTATGTGTATGGATTTGGGTATTGTTTATTTTCTAAATACACAACTTTATTTAAATAAGTTTTGTGTTCATTTTTATGTATGTTATAACATTTTGATTCTTTTATTTTTCATTGTGTTAAACTACTGTAATATTGGAGAAATAAAATTTCTTGCCTCCCCGTCGGGGAATTGAACCCCGGTCTCCCGCGTGACAGGCGGGGATACTGACCACTATACTAACGAGGATCAGCTGTTTTACTTTGCTGCCAAATCAGTGCAGGAGAGTGGGTCTACTATGTATATAGTAGGAGTTCTATTGATTTGCATGGGAAATATAAACAGTTGAAATCATTGCTAATTGCCTATAATTTCCACCTGTTGCCTATTCCATTTGCACAACAGCATGCAAAGTTGATTGTCAATCAGTGTTGCTTCCTAAGTGGACTGTTTGATTTCACAAAAGTGTGATTGACTTGGAGTTACATTGTGTTGTTTAAGTGTTCCCTTTATTTTTCTGAGCAGTGTAGTATGCACAGAAAACTGTATCCTTTTTTTCTAGAGGCAAGCTGCAATGTGCCCTGGGAACATCTTGGGTACTTGCCAAAGAAATGTAAATTCAATTTCTGATAGCATTTTTTTTGATTATTATCCATATCATAACATTTTTATTCCATTTTTACAATGCAACAAAATTGGAATATTGGAGAAATAAAATAAATGCCTATAAAAGTTAAATACTATTGTTGGTACGTGTTGTGTTCCAAATATGTGCTTCCTACTATGTATATAGTAAGAGTTCTATTGATTTACATGAGTAATATAAACAATTTGTTGGTCTAAAGTTCACAAAATGTCAAATCCATGTCAATTCTTGTGCATCATGTACTACGTCAAAATCTTACAGAAATTGTTTAAACAATAATTTTCTCTGATGCACGGGCCGCTCATCTCTATCGCTATGGACTCTATGCACAGAGCAATGTAGAGTTATTTTCTAATACCCCTTTCACACTGCACTTTTTAAACGGTATATTGACATTTTTTTTTTCATTTTAAAACGTTTAAGGCTGCAGTGTGAAGGCGCCAGAGTTGATTTACCGGTTAAAGTTAACTGGTATTTTAACACGTTTAAAAAGCAGAGTCCTACACGTTTCAAAGCTGTTTTTTAGGCAGTGTGAATGGCTCTATTTCTATGGCTTGAAACGTTTCCCTTGGGGGTTAAACAGGTTGAATGTTAGAATGGTATTTAATGCTTTTTAAAACGGTTTTCACCTGCAATGTGAAAGGTCTTAAGGTTCAGACCCGTTTTAAAGTCCCATTTAAGAATACAGGGTCAATACCCGTTTCTGCAATGTGAAAGCAGTATCAGTGATCTAGTTAAATTTCTTAGAAAATGCCTTGAAATCGCCCCATGTGTAGGCCCCATTAGTTTACAGTGGCCAATTTCAGTAAAATGGCACAGTTTGTTACTTTTTCAAGGTTACCATCAATTTCCAAATTAGCTAATACATGTACCAGTCATTTTATAAAATTATATGGATTAGCAGGGAATTCTAACTTTGATAGTTGTACAAGTTATCTTCAAATCTTAAGCCGTGTACATATGGCAGCGATAGGGGCTGATATCGCTGGGAATATGGTCGCTGGCAACCATATTACCAGTGATGGGAGTGTGCCCCGGCGATAAATCGCTGGGTGCGCGCTCCCGTTTTCAGCCCTGTTCTAATCGCTGGTCGCTGCGACCAGCTGATTACCTCTGTGGAACCGATGAAAAGGGGGCATTGAGCGATATATTACTCGCTGATATATTGCCCGCCAACAGGGGCTGGCTGGCAACTTTCAGCCTGGGGGGCAACACAAGCAAGTGGCCCATCACCATCGCCATCGTTTCACCACCCTATCCTCTCCCGTCTAGTATGCAGCAAGGATTAAACAATCCTACCCCCCACACACACACACATACAACAGAAACGGGGAAAGTGCGCGCCGAATGCGCGTTACAAAAATTTACACTGTGATGCCCATTACACCTAAAGCCATCACTGTAATGCTAATTACACATAATGCCACACACCGTAATGCCCATTACACATAAAGCCATCACAGACGTAATGCCAATTAAAGATAATGCCACACCGTAATGCCCAAACATAATGCCACACACTGTAATGCCCATTACACATAATGCCAACAGCGTAATGCCCATTACACATAAAGCCATCACCGTAAGGCAAGTTAAACATAATGCCACACACCGTAATGCCCATCAAACATAATGCCACACCGTAATGCCCATTACACATAATGCCACACCTTAATGCCAATTACATATAATGCCACACACCGAAATGCCCATTACACATAATGCCAACACCGAAATGCCCATTACACATAATGCCAACACCGTAATGCCCATTACACATAAAGCCATCACCGTAATGCCCATTAAACATAATGCCAATCACCGTAATGCCCATTAAACATAATGCCACTCACCGTAATGCCCATTACACAATGCCACACCTTAATGCCAATTACATATAATGCCACACACCGAAATGCCCATTACACATAATGCCAACACCGTAATGCCCATTACACATAATGCCATCACCATAATACCCATTACACATAATACCAGCAACGTAATGCCCATAAAACATAATGCCAATACCGTAATGCCCATTAAACTAAATAATTATACCATATAAATGCTGCTTACCTATATCGCTTGTTGCCAGGGGTTACATGCTTCTTGCCAGGTGTTTCATTCTTGCCATGGGGATTTTTTTGCAGAGGAGAGCCAGGGTACATGCTCGTCGCCAAGGGGATACATTTAAATCATACTTGCCTACTTTTGAAAACTAGTTTCAGGGAGATTTTAGCTGCTAGTGGAATGCTCCATGCCGCTGAGAGCGTGAGTCATGATCCGCCCAGGGGGTGTGTCTAACTCCACCTATAGATGTACCTATTGCCACTAGGGGGTGTGCCCTACAGTAGCAGAAGAAAACTCTGGAAAACTCTGGGCCTGATTCAGATGTCGATGCTGCTGTATGCAACACTGTATTATATGTTTTAAAGAAAATATTTCTGCCTCTCTTGCTGCCTATCCTGAGACAAAGAGAGAAGTAAAGAGAGACCGAGAATGCATGTGTAATGCTGTGTACACACGGAGCAATATATCGCTGAGCAATATATTGCTCAGTGTCCTGTTTTCAAGCAATATATTGCTCAATGTCTCCTTTTCATCAGCGACCAGAGATGATCGCTGATGAGGAGAAACTGGGGAAAACAGGTGACTGCCGGGGAAAGCGCTGGTGGCAGGAGCATGCTCCTGCGACAAGCGACCATTGCAGGGCTGGCCACGGGAGCGCGCTCCCGGCAATTTATCGCCCATAGCACATGAAATCACTGGCAATATGGTCGCTCAGCGACCATATTGCCAGCGATATGTGCGAAATATCGCCCCGTGTGTACACAGCTTAAGAGACAGAGGGGCGGAGTGTGTGAGACAGAGGTGGGAGAGAGAGTGGGAATGTGTGTGAGAGGGAGAGTGTGAGGAATGAAAAGAGAGTTTGTGAGAGAGACAGACAGGGAGAGAGTGTGCGGGAGAAAGGGCGACCATTTGCATGCGCCATCAGTGGCGTAAGGTCCTTGACCGGAGGCAAGATAAATGTTGGTCTACCACAGTCCCCTCACCAATGTATACAGTATCTATATACACACACATAGACACCTCTGTCACTCAATAAAAACACACACCTCTGTCCCACTGATGTGTCACAGCTCCCGATGTGTGTCCCAGCCCCCTCAAGAAGGGGCTTGTGGGTCGTCTGGCTACTGTGAGAGGTGGTTTGCTTGTCGTCTGGCTACTGTGAAAGGTGGCTTGCGGGTCGTCTGGCTCCTGTTCTATCACTTAAAAACCCTCAAAACCCCTCACTTAAATACACCACATACCTGTTTCACTAAAAACACACATGCACATACAACTTTCACTGCACACACTCAGGGTAGTATTCAATGCGGCCGGCGAGGGGGTTAAACAGTGAGGATCGCAGAAAACCAGCGATCATCCCTGTTTAACCCCCTCGCCAGCCGCTTGCCCTATTCAACGTTCTGGGGGAATCCTCGCCATCACAGGACGGCGAGGATTCCCCCAAACAGCGAGACCCGCGGCTAATGCAGTGAACCCGCTGTATATAGCCGCGAGTCTCGCTGCTTCTGCAGCCGCATCCGCCAATTCTCCCTCGCTCAAAAAACGGAGCGAGGGGGAATTGGCGTATGAAGGGGGTGAGTTTAATACTGACAGGGTCAGTGGTGACAGCGAGTAGGAAGCCCTGCTCGCTGTCGCCGCTCGCCCACAGCATTGAATACATCCCACACACCTCTGTCACTTTAAAAAACATACATACACCTCATTCACTTATAAACATCAATCACAGGCCTCTTAAAAAAAAATAAAAAAACGTGCAGAACATATACAGTACCATTATATTACACACATCCCCCATATTACAGCCAATACATTGCACACCAGCCCCCCCCCCCATATTACAGCCTGTCCACATAACTATAACATTATATTACATTATGTAGCCCCCTGCCCCCCCCCCACACTGATATATTATACACCCCCCCCCCACACTGTGATGCATCATACACCCTCCCCCCCCAAACACTGTGTTACATTATACATCCTCCCCCCAAAAAAAACACTGTGATACATTATACACTCCCCCCCCCAAACACTGTGATACATTATACACTCCCCCCACACACACACACACACTGTGATACATTATACAACCCTCCCCCCACACACACACACACACACACACACCATACCCTCCAACTGTACCGTTTTTGCCGGTACAGTACCGTTTTATAACGGGCTGTACCGGCTAAAAAATAAAAGTACCGATGTACCGGTTTCCTCCTTCGACCCGCAGGTGATGGCTTCGGGCTGCGATGGATGGATCCCAGCGGGGGTAATTTTGTCCCAGTGCAGCTGCCCCCGTTCCCAGTGGTGCCTTGCGCGCTATCCCGGCAGCCAGCGTGCTTGCATCACATGAGGTCAGCGTGCGGCCCCGCTCCCGTACTCAGGGGCTGCCCGCACAGTAAAGACCGCCTGACGCATGCATCCCTTTCATATCTGGAAGATGCCAGCGCGGCGAGACTCGGATGACAAGGCAGCACCTGGTGGTGAGGGGAGCGGCCAGCCGTGCAGCCAGTGGTGGTGAGGGGAGCACCTGGTGGTGAGTGGAGCGGCCGGCCGTGCAGCCAGTGTCGTGTCTTGTCCTCTGGGCCCGGGTACAGTACACATTTAGAATTAACTCCGTTCAGGTGGGGGCATGGCCACACCCCCTATATCAGTGACCACGCCCCCTGTACCGAAATCCATAGCTAAAATGTTGGAGGGTATGTCACACACACACACACACACACACACACACACACACACACACACACACACACACACTGTGTTACATTATACACCCTTCCCTCTCCCCTCTGCATTAAATTATACACACACACACACACACATTATACACAGCCTCCCTCTCCCCCAGTACACACTCACATGTCTGTGTTGCTCCTTCCTGGGAGGAGAAGGGACTTCCTGGAGAAGGTCTGAGGGAGGCAGCTGACAGCAGCATAGGAGCAGGGACAGAGAGCAGGGCTGGCCTGATGGATGGAGCCTGAGCCTCCTGCCGTGCTCAGTGTTTGTGGTGGGCGGGGCCAGCCTCCGGGAAGCAGCAGAGGCAAGCCCTGGCTGTCAGCTCTCTGTCAGCAATTTAAATAGCGCGCCAGCGCTACCCGAATCCGCACTTCCGGGTAGCGCTGGCCGCACTGTTCTCTTCTGACAGACACTAGAGGTATAGCAGTACCTCTAGTGTCTGTCTCCTATAAGGTGGCGGCCATTTTGGGAGAGGCCGTCACCTTACATTCGTAAGCTTGTGCTGAACACACGGAGGTGGCCGGAGGCTGCTGCGATGATGGCTGGGCTGCGGCAGCGTGTGCAAGATGCACACAGCGGCCCAGCCAGTAGATAGTCATACCGGCCTGGGGGGCATGTGGCACTCTGCCCCCCGGCCCAGCCCGCCTCTGCCCGCCAATATATTGCCGGGCGATATATCGCCCCATGTGTACACACCCTCAGAAAGCATACTGCAATTAGTTCAATACAAGATGCTAGATTTCTTTTTATTGCTAACAAGCAGAATACGTAAACCAATACAATAAAACAATACTGCAAAGAAACTTTCATTGTAGGATAGATGTATTTTTAAATAGTATGCACAGAAAACTGTATCTTTTTTTTCTAGAAGCAAGCTGTAATGTGCCCTGGGATCATCTTGGGTACTTGCCAAAGAAATGTAAGTTCAATTTCTAATAGCATTTTTTGGTACTTGTGTATTATCACGGCGCCCACTGGGGCATTTGTGTAGTGGGCTATTCAGGGTAGTGAAATCGCATCGCATGCCATTATTGTATGGCATGCGATGAGATATCGGTTATGATTGCACATATATTAATTTCATTTAATGTGCTATACCATTTAATGACATATAATGTCATTTATTTAGGCCCCCAACCCCCCCCCCCCCCCACTATCCACGCCATCCCAAAGCGTTGCGAGCGGCGTTGGGACGCGTTCGGCTGACCTTTTCATACCCCCACTATACACGTTGGCGTGGAGTTGATTCGAAAAAGTGTGGTGAGCGCAGCGAACCACCGAGCCCGAAGCGTGTTGAGGGGACATGTAATACATGTAACATAATACGCGTCCCCTCACGGGGCTCGCTGAGCTTGCCACGCTTCAGGCTATATAAACTCAACTCCACGCGTCCCGCCGCCCCTTGCGGGGCTCGCCGCGCTCACCACGCTTCGGGATGACGTCGATATTAGGGGGAATATTAATAAATGACATATGTCATTTAATGGTATACTACATTAAATGCCATTATAACAGTTAAAATCGCATTGCATCGCATGCCATACAATAATGGCATGCAATGCGATTTCACTACGTTTGAGTACATAGTAAAATCGGGCGCCGTGATAATACACAAGTACCCATTTTTTGGGATTATAATCAATATCATACATTTTTTATCCCATTTTTACAATGCAACAACATTGGAATATTGGAGAAATAACGTAAATACCTATAAAAGTATATTACTATTGTTGGTACGTGTTGTGTTCTTTATATGCTATTCTATGTGTATGGATTTGGGTATTGTTTATTTTCTAAATAAACAACTTTATGTAAATAAGTTTTGTGTTCATTTTTATGTATGTTATAACATTTTGATTCTTTTATTATTCATTGTGTTAAACTACTGTAATATTGGAGAAATAAAATGTCTTGCCTCCCCGTCGGGGAATTGAACCCCGGTCTCCCGCGTGACAGGCGGGGATACTCACCACTATACTAACGAGGATCAGCTGTTTTACTACACTGCCAAATCAGTACAGGAGAGTGGGTCTACTATGTATATAGTAAGAGTTCTATTGATTTGCATGGGTAATCTAAACAGTTGAAATCATTGCTAATTGCCTATAATTTCCACCTGTTGCCTATTCCATTTGCACAACAGCATGCAAAGTTGATTGTCAATCAGTGTTGCTTCCTAAGTGGACTGTTTGATTTCACAAAAGTGTGATTGACTTGGAGTTACATTGTGTTGTTTAAGTGTTCCCTTTATTTTTCTGAGCAGTGTAGTATGCACAGAAAACTGTATCCTTTTTTTCTAGAGGCAAGCTGCAATGTGCC
This sequence comes from Crinia signifera, assembly GCF_055691185.1. NCBI lineage: Eukaryota > Metazoa > Chordata > Amphibia > Anura > Myobatrachidae > Crinia > Crinia signifera. The sequence continues at coordinate 369,707,885 of NC_139217.1, read as the reverse complement.
CTGGGAACATCTTGGGTACTTGCCAAAGAAATGTAAATTCAATTTCTGATAGCATTTTTTTGATTATTATCCATATCATAACATTTTTATCCCATTTTTATAATGCAACGAAATTGGAATATTGGAGAAATAAAATAAATGCCTATAAAAGTTAATTACTATTGTTGCTATGTGTTGTGTTCTATATATGCTGCCTACTATGTATATAGTAAGAGTTCTATTGATTTGCATGGGTAATAAAAACAATTGAAATCATTGATACCGCACTTTGTTGATCTAAAGTTCACAAAATGTCAAATCCATGTCAATTCTTGTGCATCATGTACTACATCAAAATCTTACAGAAATTGTTTAAACAATAATTTTCTCTGATGCACGGGCCGCTCATCTCTATCGCTATGGCCTCTATGCACAGAGCAATGTAGAGTTATCTAGTAACATTTCTTAGAAAATGCCTTGAAATCGCCCCATGTGTAGGCCCCATTAGTTTACGGTGGCCAATTTCAGTACAATGGCACATTTTGTTACTTTTTCAAGGTAAACATAAATTTCTAAATTAGCTAATACATGTACCAGTCATTTTTATAAAATTATATGGATTAGCAGGGAATTCTAACTTTGATAGTTGTACAAGTTATCTTCAAATCTTAGAAAGCATACTGCAATTAGTTCAATACAAGATGCTAGATTTCTGTTGATTGCTAACAAGCAGAATACGTAAACCAATACAGTAAAACAATATTGCAGAGAAACTATCCACGCCAGCCCGAAGCTGGGCGAGCGCAGTGAGCCCCGCGAGGGGATGCGCTACGTGCCCTCCTGACCTCTTCATACCCCCACTATCCATGTATTTAGCATTTGTGATGGATGATTTATTGGCTGTTAGGACCAGAGTTAGTGCATATAAAATGCGCAGGAAAGCGCTCATTGCTCCAACTGTTTTTCACTAAATAAACTCCTGCAGGTAGGAGTCAAGGTGCTGGCACACAGTGCCCCTGTGTCTCTTGTTCCTCCATTTGCATGACCCCCAGAGCCTTTCGATGTTTTCTGTATGAGCCCCAGTGTCTGGGTCCTCGAAATTGTAGCAGTGGTTGACGCGCACATGATGGTAACCTGCCTGCTCAAGTTGTTGAGTGTTGTATGCGCACCAACAATCAGAATATATAGTGGTACCCGGTTCAATATTTGTCTGGATGGCGGACATCAGGGTGCTGGCGTCACGGCTGGCCACAGGTGTTACGAAACATTCACCTGTCTCACTGGATATGCCACCAAACAGCCACTGCTGAGGCAGGACATGGCAGACATGAGTTTTTCGCTGTACAAATAAACTTTCATCCACCTCAACTTTTTTTCCAGGCCCGCCAATCCGGCATTGGGGCTGTGACATCAAATCCAGGGTACACGCCTCCCACATAAGGTTTTTGTAAATAATGGTGTTTTTTTTTTGGAAATCATGAGGTGCCACTCAAAAAATGTAATGCTAGTTAGCTCCTACATCCAAATATGAACCGTAGAAGGGTCATAAATGTCAGGTGACATCCTTGAAAGCATTGAGCGGCCCGGAGACTAACCTTCTTGCCACAGCTTCTTATGTGGCAGCACCACATCCGCTCCTTTATATTAAGCCTCATAGGATTCCCATTGACACAGGTCTTTGTCTCTGGCAGCAAGTGGTGGCATTGTAAATACGGCATCGACTCCTCCTCTGTCTGTGGTAGGTTAAAGATGGTTAATGCTGCGGCAGCCATAACTGAGACAATGAAATTAGTGGTGACAGAATGCTGACTGAGTATGCTAACTGCATAATGCTGACTGACTACGTTGTTAAGAGGCCGCGGGAACAAGAAAATTTAGTCCCCCTTGGCAACGAGCAATTTTAGTCCCTCTTGGCAACAAGCTATTTCAATCCCCCCTGGCAATGAGCATGAAGCCCCTTGTCATCGAGCATGAAGCCCCTGGCATCGAGCATGAAGTTCCTAGCAATGAGCATGTAGTTAAGTGTCAAATGTGTAATGGGAATTACGGTTTGTTATATAGTATATAATGGGCATTACGGTTTGTTATATAGTATGTAATGGCCATTAAGGTTTGTTGTATAGTATGTAATGGGCATCATGTGTGACCTTATGTGTAATTGGCATTACGGCATGTGGCTTTATGTGTAATGGGCATTACGTTTTTTTATATAGTATGTAATGGGCATTACGGTTTGTTATATAGTATCTAATGGGCATCATGTGTGACCTTATGTGTAATGGGCATTACGGCATGTGGCTTTAAGTGTAATGGGTATTACAAAGTTTGCTAAAATGTGCAATGGGCATTACAGTGTGTGGTATAATGGTAGGCCACGCCACCATTTTGCTGCGCAAGAGCCCCGTCTACTGCAAACCGGGGGTGGGGGAGTAAAACATGCCATTGCTCCAGGCACCATGGCATCTAGCTACACCCCTGTGTAAACCTACCTAAACTTCACCTCCACACAGCTCAAGGGTGGTGTCGTTGCCATCAATGGTAACCATCAATTGAAGAAAACTATACGTTGGATAACCACTGACAAAGTGTCATCCCCTTTCTTTGAATTAGAACCAGGGGGCAGAGCTTTGCAGGTGTCAGAGTGGTGTTTTTACCCGTATCCCAATATCTTTGGGGAACAAATTCAGCTATGCTGTGCCATTAATGGAGGGAAACCATATGGTTCTCCCCCATTGATGGGAAAAGTATTCTACATCCGCCATAATCCATCGATGATTATGAATCATCGATGGACGATGTCCATCCCTAGCCTTATAAATCTGACACCACATAGCAATGAATACCCCAGAGACCTCAAATAAATGACATTTCACACACAACCTGCCACAGCCTTTAGTGTTTTTAGGCTGTCATGCGGGTATGGGTCATTGGGTCAACAGAGGAAGGTCGACATGCATGTAGGTTGACATTCCTGAAGGTCGACATGGGGTTATGTCGACAGGGCCATTAGGTCAAAACAAGCATTAGGTCGACAATCAAAAGGTTGACATGGAGGTTTTCATTTTTTTTTATTCCGAATGTCAAGCACAACAATATTAAATAAATGGTGCGCAATTAAACCAACGTGCAGCTATACACAAATTCACAAAGTAGAAACACCATGAACTACTGGATACATGATACAAATAGAAAAGGTAGTGAATCTGAAAGATAGCACTCAAAGGTAGCTATAACCCAAGGTGAAATAAACCTTGTAAATTGATATACAAAACCAAATGCAGCTGGGATGGAATCATAAATTAGTAGATAGGTTGACATGTGGTAATCCAGTTAGTCCAATCCTTCCAATTCTCCCAATAAAGTCACTTGATTATGAGCATGAAACAAGTGATCCTAGGCAAGCAGCAGGCAAAAGATGTGGTGGGGAGGGAAATAAAAGGAGGAGATGGCTGGAGGATGGTGCTGAAGTCTGAAGTCTGAGTCCCGCAAGGTTCAATATTGGGACCTACTTTGTTTAATATATTCTTTAATGATATTGGAAGTGACATAGTGAGTAAAATTGCAATATTTGCAGACGACACGAAGTTGAGTAAGGAAATTAACTCAGGAGAGAATTTGGAAACACTACAAAGTGACTTAAATAAACTGGAAAGGTGGAAAATGCAGTTTAACATTGAAAAAAAAAGTAACTCATTATGGGAACAAAAATGAACAAGCTGCTTACAGGCTAAATCAGGGGTGGCCAAAAGGTCGATTGCGATCTATCGGTCGATCACAGACCTTCCACCGGTAGATCGCGATCATCTTATGATGTGTGAAGCCCCACGTTTCCTCAAATTTTCTTCTGAAGCCATGCCTGGCTTCAGCATTCCCAGGAGTGCATTGCACCGGTGCGCGTGGGTAACGTCACCGCTCACCGGCGCAGTGCAGGACTGAAATGTTTTGAAAGTAGTGTGCGCGGCAGAGGCGGGAAGGAGCTTCTAAAGGGAGAGCAGTGACTGCGGTGGGTGAACTATGAACGGTGGCTAACGGCAGAGCGGCAGCAGCAGCAGCAGTGTCGACGGGCAGAATCTACAATAAAAGTAAGACTAAAGATTTTTTTTAGGTGCTTTACAGTTGTTTTTGTTTCAAGGTTATGGTGGGATGAGATGGGGTGTTGGGGGGGGGGGAGGGGGAACAGGGTCTCTTAATCCCAGTTAAATGGGATGTTTTATGGCCCCAATATTTTCTATAAAAAGTAAAAAAAAAAGTAACACTACTGTTAGTTTTAGTTAAAATAGCAGGTTTTTTATATTTATATATATATATATATATATATATATAATGCTTTTATGCTTGGGCACAGCATACCCTTGGTGTAAGATTGGTGGGCATATTTTGATTCTGTGGTGATTTGTCTGATGTGCTCAGCAGCCCCATATGTTTATAACTGATGATCATTAATAATAGCCTCTGCACAGCTTGATGTTGATGTCATTTATAATGGTGTGTCCTGTGAATTTTGGCCCATACCCTGTGTCCTGTTGTGAATTTTGGCCCATACCCTGTGTCCTGCTTTGAATTTTGGCTCATGCCCTGTGTCCTGGTGTGAATTTTGGCCCATATTCTGTGTCCTGATGTGAATTTTGGCTCATACTCTGTGTCCTGATGTGAATTTCGGGCCAATACCCTGTGTCCTGATGTGAATTTTGGCCCATATCCTGTGTCCTGATGTGAATTCTGGCCCATATCCTGTGTCCTGATGTGAATTTCAGCTCATACCCTGTGTCCTGGTGTGAATTTTGGCTCATACTCTGTGTCCTGGTGTGAATTTTGGCCCATGTGTCCTGGTGTGAATTTTGGCTCATACTCTGTGTCCTGGTGTGAATTTTGGCTCATACCCTGTGTCCTGGTGTGAATTTTGGCCCATACCCTGTGTCCTGGTGTGAATTTTGGCCCATACCCTGTGTCCTGGTGTGAATTTTGGCCAATACCCTGTGTCCTGGTGTGAATTTTGGCCCATACCCTGTGTCCCGGTGCGAATTTTGGCCCATACCCTGTGTCCTGGTGTGAATTTTGGCCTATACCCTGTGTCCTTGTGTGAATTTTGGCCCATACCCTGTGTCCTGATGTGAATTTCAGCTCATGCCCTGTGTCCTGGTGTGAATTTTGTCCCATACCCTGTCTCCTGGTGTGAATTCTGGCTCATACCCTGTGTCCTGGTGTGAATTCTGGCTCATACCCTGTGTCCTGGTGTGAATTTTGGCCCATACCCTGTGTCCTGGTGTAAATTTTGGCCCATACCCTGTGTCCTGGTGTGAATTTTGGCCCATACCCTGTGTCCTGGTGTGAATTTTGGCCCATACCCTGTGTCCTGGTGTGAATTTTGGCCCATACCCTGTGTCCTGATGTGAATTTTGGCCCATTCGGTATGGCATAATGTGTAAGAGGCATATTGCACTGGGAGGGGAATATTTTTTGCACATGGGGAGAGTAAGTAAGTGTACAAAAAGTAGATCCTGGGTGACAAAATTCCAACCACCCCTGGGCTAAATGGAGATATTATAGGAAATTCTGCTGTAGAGAAGGACTTGGGTGTTATTATAGATGAAAAATTGGTAATAGTGCTCAAGTGCAGCAGCAAAAGCAAACCAGACACTAGCATGCATTAAAAGTGGATGCAGTCAAAATCCAGACGGTCAAAATTCCAACAGGGTCAAAATCCTGAATGGGTCATAATACCGACAAGGACAAAATCCCGACAAGGACAAAATCCCGACATTTAAAATACTGACAAGGACAAAATCCCGACATTTAATATCCAGACAAGGTCAAAATACCGACATATAGAATGTACAGGTAAACTGTCAACATGACTTTGGGTCGACAGGTCTGTTTTTTGACCCGACATGTGTCGACAGGCGGTATTTCATGCCCTACCATCCACTAGGGCAGCGGTTCCCAACCTTTTTTGTCTCCCGTACCCCTTGATTAGGCTTTTCATTTATGAGTACCCCCTCGTGAAATTTTCAGGGGGCGTGGCCTAAAAAGGGGTGTGGCTTAACAGGGGCAAGTCATACTGGCAATGACGAGAAAAAAAAAGTGCAACCACTTGACCACAATATAAGCTCAGCCCATTCTGCGGACAGCATATAAAATAACAGAACCTTGTCAAATCTCTATTACTGAAGCAACAGACATTCCAACGGATCACGTTAGCCTTCCAATAGTGCCAGATACACATATGCCCCCAAAAGTGCCAGATACACATATGCTCCAATGGTGCCAGGTATGCCCGCACAGTGCCAGAAACGGGAATGCCACCACGGTGCCAGGTATGACCCCATGGTACTGGGTATGTGCCCACAGTGCCAACAATGCCCCTACAGTGCCAGCAACAAGTATACCCCCATAGTGCCAGCAATAAGTATGCCCCACAGTGCCAGCATTGCCCCACAGTGCCAGTAACAAGTATGCCCCACAGTGCCAGCAATGCCCCACAGTGCCAGCAACAAGTATGCCCCACAGTGCCAGCAATGCCCCACAGTGCCAGCAACAAGTATGCCCCACAGTGCCAGCAACAAGTATGCCCCACAGTGCCAGCAATGCCCCACAATGCCAGTAACAAGTATGCCCCCACAGTGCCAGCAATGCCCCACAATGCCAGTAACAAGTATGCCCCCACAGTGCCAACAATGCCCCACAGTGTCAGCAATGCCCCACAATGCCAGTAACAAGTATGCCCCCACAGTGCCAACAATGCCCCACAGTGCCAGTAACAAGTATGCCCCACGCCTGAGAAAAGACAAAATCCCTCTCCCCTACCCCCTCTCCCCAAGGCCACAGCAGAAGCACATAGTCAGCAAAATTTGTTACTTACATAAATGTAGTCAATCCGACCTCCTGGGCCCTGGCTGAGCTGGCTCCAGGCTACCAAGCAGCGTGTGGAGTGGGTCTGCTGGCTGTCCGCACTGCAATGTCAGCCTGCCTGCGCATAACCGCGCGGGTACCTCCCTCCTCTGTCCCCTGCTTGGCTAGTCTGGATCAGAGGAAGGGGGAGGCACTACCCGGCAGTCACCACTCGCATGTCGCACACACAGTGACATAGCTCTGCCTCCACGCCGGGTCCACTCTGCTCTGAGTGGTCTCCCCGGCTGAGGCTCCCTCTATGCCCGCCTCCGCTCCTTCATTCAGCCGCCCAGACCAGTCCCCGCCCTGTGCGCCGCTCGGTGCTCACAGACAGTCACAGCCGCCTGTCAGTCTACATATCAATGTGACAGGCGGCTGTGACTGAGCGCCGAGTGGGGCACATAATAAAACACAGTCTCTCAAGTCCGGCGCCCGACCACAGCCACCGGCTCGTCCCCCTGTAAAAACGGCCCTGCGCGGCCGCCATTACAGGCCGGGCCACGGCGTACCACAGGTTGGGAACCGCTGCACTAGGGCGTGGTGGGAGAATAAAATAGTGTGCCCGAAGCATTGCGAGCGAAGCGAGGAGCTACGGTTCACCTCCAACTGTGTCCATGTCGATTGTGTTGACATTTGGGTCAAAAAACAGTGAAAAAACCCATGTCCACCTCGCTACCTGTCGACCCAAAGCCATGTTGACAGTTTCACCTGCTCATTCTATATGTCGGTATTTTGACCATGTCGGGATTTTAAATGTCGGGATTTTGTCCTTGTCGGTATTTTAAATGTCGGGATTTTGTCCTTGTCAGCATTTTGTCCTTGTGAGTATTATGACCCATTCGCAATTTTGACCCTGTCGGGATTTTGACCATCAGGATTTCATACCGAATCCATTAAAAGGGGTATGGATTCAAGGGATGCCAATGTGATAGTCCCTCTTTACAAGGCATTGGTAAGACCACACTTACCACTTGTTCAGTTCTGGGCATCACACCTTAAAAAGGACATAAATAATTGGAACAGGTAGAGAGAAGTGCGACCTAGTAAAAGGTCTTGAATCACTAGAATACAAAGATAGGTTAACCAGACTGAGAAACAGAGGTTTAGAGGTGATATGATTAGTATGTTCAAATACAGGACTGGGAATCATATGGAACTGGGAGATGATTTGTTCACTAACACAGGCCTATACTTAGGACACGGGGGCATGTACTGAGGCTCGAGGAAAATAAATGCTGTACTATATTAAGAAGAGAATTCTTCACCATTAGAGCAGTAAAATTCTGGAACTCATTGCCAGTGGGGGTGATTACAGCAACTACCGTTAATGAATTTAAATCAAAACTGAATAAATTTTTGGCCATGTACTGCTGGGGAGCAGGGCCGGTGCAAGGCACCGGAGTGCCCCAGGCGAGTCGGGGTGGGGGCGCCCCGTTGCCGGGGGGCGGGGGGTACCTGTTGCGCCGTCTGGGGAGCGGGCAGGGGGGTCCATGCTGGCGTCTGACAGGAGGCTGCAGTGGTGTCCTTGCCGCGCGGGTACCTGCGGCGCCGTGTATAAAGCTGGTGGTGGCGGGGGGGTCCCTGCAGTGAATAATAAATAACTAGCGCTATGCGGCAGCGTGGGAAGCGCTTCTTTTTGAAAACACTGGCCGCATGCTGATTGGCTGAATCTCAGCCAATCAGCGTGCCGTCAGTGTTTTCAAACACGGCAGCGCTTCCCGCGCCGTCGCATAGCCCGGCGGATAGCGCTAGTTATTTCTTATTCACTGCAGGGACCCCCCACCGCCGCCAGCTTTATACACAGCGCCGCAGGTACCCACGTGGCAAGGACACCACTGCAGGCTCCTGTCAGAAGCAGGCATGGACCCCCCTGCCCGCTCCCCAGACGGCGCAGCAGGTACCCCCTTTTGCACGGGGGCGAGGGGCGAACTGCCGCCCTCCAGTGGCCGGCGCCTTAGGCAAATGCCTAGCCCTGCCTAGTGGTGGCACCGGCCCTGCTGGGGAGAGTGGTCCATGTACTGCTGGGGAGCAGGGTACATGTATTGGTGGGGAGGCAGCAGGGTCCGTGCGGCGGGGTACGTTCAGCGAATGGGAAGTCAGCGGCGGGGTCCCTGCGGCAGATGGAAACGAGTAGCGGTACATAGAAGAGGGACATACATAGGGTGACAATGGGTCATATAAATGGGACAATAGGACAGTGAGTCATGCACATGGTGACAATCACCACATCTTAAAGGTGATCATACAATGCTGCAATGTCTCGCGGCATTGTATGGCCACCTGATACCCTGTGAGCCACCCGGGAAGGGACACATGCGATCTATCACAATTTGTTGTGATGGATCACATGCATCCCTGCTCCCTGCCCGGCCTTCCGTGGGGAGGGAGGTCTCAGGTCAGGTGGTTGTACCTCGTACGGCCAGCAGGTACAACCACTGATTAAGGATGTCTCCTGAGGGGACATCAAACTGTTGGAATTGGAATCTGTTGGAATCAGCTGAAATCGGGCCATATCTGCTCAGTGTATGGGCACCTTAAGGCAATGCTATGGCACTCCTATCATTCAGAAAATAACTCTGGCCGATGTGCTCACAGAATAAATGCTATATCAAACAGAGGTGTAGCACTCGTAGCTTCATAAAGTAAAATTCAAATGGGCCCATTTATCATATAATATTTGCGTTAATTCCCCAAAACACCCGGGGGTTAGCTGCAAATATTAAGTATCCCCAAATTTATTATGGAGGGACTGCAGCAGGAATATTCAATCCATGCTGCGATTCCATCTTCCCTGTTGGCAGCTGCATTCCACATAGGGGGAATGCGATGCTGCCTGATGTATAAATATCGGGCAGCATTACATCAGGTCCCGGGGCTACCGCTATTCTCCGATGCCGTAACCCATTGTAGCCTATGGGCTAAAGACTGCACTGCCGGCAGGACAGTGCGGTCAGCACTGGTCAGCGCCAACCGTACATGTGCAGACCCCCGGCAAAGGCTCCTCTTTAGCCAAAAGGATCGCACGTTGCAATGCGATCCTGGGTGGTAGATCCCGCCCAGTGGCAGAAGGTATGCAAACTTGTAGTAAATGGGCCCCAAAAGTCTGCTCAAAGCAGGCGGATGCTGTCACATGATGTCAGCGCCCGCCCCCAATTCGTAGAACTACCAGTCCAGGCTTACTTTTATATTTATCTGTTAAGCAAATCATTCGATGGTGAGTAACCATCAAATGATTTCTCCTCTGATAGGGCGCAAGCGAGAGTATGTGTAAGCGTACACAACCGCTCGCAGCGCGGGGATACTTCAGCAGGGCGGCGTTTACCTGCTTGCTATGCAGCCCAGCAAGCAGGTTTGAATCCGACCCTATGTTTTGAGATTTGTTTGTTTATTCAATAAAATTCATTATTGTATGTACTTCTTGTATTGGAACAGTAAAAGCTAATTTAGCAAAAAACATGCATTTAATACAATACAATAATGCATCTTTTAAAATTCTATAACGCAAACAAAACATGTACCTCCCCGTCGGGGAATCGAACCCCGGTCTCCCGCGTGACAGGCGGGGATACTTACCACTATACTAACGAGGAATAGTTGCCAAACTTTTGTATCAGGCCACTAATGTGTCTATGTCATGGTATCTACTGTGTAATGATCTGAGACACTGAGGAGATCCTGTCGGTATTCATAGCATATCTGTAACTGTTTAGTATCTATACACAGAATATGACAAGACAACAAGAACAGCCTGTAAATTGAGCAAAGCAGCTTTCTATTCGCAGTGTGTAAAATGAACAAAGCACCTTTCTGTGCGCAGTGTGTAAATGAGCAAAGCACAGTTCTGTCCGCAGTCTGTAAAATGAGCAAAGCACCTTTCTATCCGCAGTCTGTAAATGAACAAAGCACCGTTCTGTCCGCAGTCTGTAAAATGAGCAAAACACCTTTCTGACCGCAGTGTGTAAATGAACAAAGCATCTTTCTGTGCGCAGTGTGTAAATGAGCAAAGCACAGTTCTGTGCGCAGTGTGTAAATGAGCAAAGCACCGTTCTGTCCGCAGTGTGTAAAATGAGCAAATCACCTTTCTGTCCGCAGTGTGTAAAACGAACAAAGCACCGTTCTGTCCGCAGTGTGTAAAATGAACAAAGCACCTTTCTGTCCGCAGTGTGTAAAACGAACAAAGCACCGTTCTGTCCGCAGTGTGTAAAATGAACAAAGCACCTTTCTGTCCGCAGTGTGTAAAATGAACAAAGCACCTTTCTGTCCGCAGTGTGTAAAATGAACAAAGCACCGTTCTGTCCGCAGTGTGTAAAATGAACAAAGCACCGTTCTGTCCGCAGTGTGTAAAATGAAGCAGAGATGCAGTCTATCTTCTCTGCGATCTAATTACACTTAGCTAAACCTACATTTACATAAAAGTAAATGTTTAACCTGAGTCCCTGAGTGCCCTAGAGCTTAATAAAGTTATATTAAAGACTAAAGTCTACAGAATAACTTGAATTCCTGCTTAATGAAAACAGTAGCGGGGACACCAACCCGAAGCCCTGCCCTCAGACACAAATAAAATTAAATGGTTAACACTATACTATGGATACAGTAAAATTCCTACCTCCCCGTCGGGGAATCGAACCCCGGTCTCCCGCGTGACAGGCGGGGATACTTACCACTATACTAACGAGGATTAGTTATTGTATAATTCTCAGACAGCAGAGTCATTGGCACCCAGCTGTATTTTAACATGCTATATTCGTTAGTCAATTATAACCCATGCGTGCATAGAACCACTAATTGTTTCATACTTAACAAACCGATCGAACAATAACTTTTTCTGTTCATGTACACACTGCATTCACGGTCTTAATCTATGAAAAATCAGAATACTATAACAAGAAGGGGATGTAGCTCAGTGGTAGAGCGCATGCTTTGCATGTATGAGGCCCCGGGTTCAATCCCCGGCATCTCCACTTTTTTTTTTTTCTCTCTCCTCCTTTTAATATATGCATTGGGGTCAATCCTATTAACCCCGAAGGGTGCGAGTTGCCAAATTGGCTGAAATTTGCTCGCACCTCCTTGCTCGCACCCCCTATGGAGGTGCGAGCACTTTTCAGTGAATTTGGCCCGCGTCAAGCATACCTCCCAACATGGGATGCAGTTACAATCCCGCCGGTCGGGATCCCGGCGTTCAGAATCCCAACGCTGGAATCCCGACCGCCGAAATGACTACACTTTCTCCCTCCTGGGGTGTCCCTCCTTTCTCCCTCCTGGGTGGCCCGCAAGGGGGGGCGATCCACGTCCCCCCCCTTGTCGGCATTTCGGCTGTCGGGATTCCGGCGTCGGGATTCTGAACGCCGGGATCCCGACCGCCGGGATTCAATACTGAATCCCCCAACATGACTCTCCCCATTACTCTGCTAATAGACTTCCCTATTAATGAACTTTCTTATCAATTAATCTGTTCATCACAGGTGATGGCAATCATGCATTAAGATGAAAGTCCAGGAGCAGAGCATTGTGTCCCTCCTGGGGGGGGGGGGGGTCGGTCATGTTGGGAGGTATGCGTAAAGTGCGCCCGGTGTCATGATGGTTTGCAATTGAATCAAAAGCACACTTCGGGGTTAATAGGATTGACTCCATTATTTCGTAAGGCAATGAAAAGGTTTTATTTGTGGACGTTCCACTACACCACACGTTTTCAGTATACATTTTGTACAGTTCCATTATTTTCTATTCAGCACTACCAATTTGTCTGCACAGATCTGTAAGCTATAATGTACAATATTAGCAAGCATTTTTCCATCGACATAGGTGCTTTTGTAAACACAAGCAACATTCCAGGACTCAGGGAATTCACAGGATATTATACTAGCCTCAAAGGGTTATCATCTTCCAGAATTTTCTGCACTGACAGAAAGATGGAAAATGGTAAACAAATCCTATGGATGTCACACTACCATAGCAGTGTGTACATTGATGTTGTAAGTAAAAAATTCCATCTCCAAACCGGTATCTGGATCACTGTTCCAATTGACTTTCCCCGATTACACTGCGGTGCTGACCTGGACCCGGAATACTTCTGGGCCAGCACCATTTACACTGCCGTCTTCCTCCCACGCCACGGCTCTTCAACCTCCGACATCAGATGCACATGCTCGCGGTGATTGAATCATAACATACCCCGCACGCTGCCAAAGGAGGTGGAAGAGCCAACTGACCACATACTCCTTGGTAGCGCCAGAGCATAGTGTTACTTGTTACTGGATAGGGAGGGGAGGGGGGAGCATAGCCAGTGACAGTCTAGCTATGCCCCTTTCAGACCGCACTTAAAAACCGGTATTTTGCCGATTTTTAACCGTTTTAAAATGTAATCTGTGCGGTCTGAAAGGTGCAGGACCACTTTACCATTTTACAAAAGCCGATTTTGTAAAACGGTTAAAATGGAGGGTCCTACCCGTTTCAGACCCGGTATTTTGGCATCAAAATCGGGTCTGAAAAGGTATTTAGGACCCAGCCAATGAGCTGGGTCCTAAATTCAGCGCAGTGAATATTTAATGAGCACTCATTAAATATTCACAGCACTGGAGCCGCCCCCACGCATTAGTCGACTCCCCCCACCCACCCCCTGCAATGTGTTAAGAACACCCCCCCCCCCCTGGTACGGTACCTCCGTAATTGTGGATCCCGGCAATGCAGTATGGTCGGAAGGTCAACCTTTTATTCTCAATCTATTGACCCTTTAACCTGGAACTGCTAAACACAGACATGCCGAAATGCAAATCAGTACAAAAATGAAAACACCTTTTTTTTTATTTCACAAATATATATAATACAATAGTTAGTTAATGAAAATAATCTAAAATGTTTGTCGTCTGTAGATACTATACATAGAACTGACATAACAAATGGTGTGACTCCAGTTACATTGTAACAATGTAAAATATACACACATGAATGGTAGGCCGCACTATAACATGACAGCAATAAAGATTGCCAGACAATGCCATGTTAACGGTTCTTTAAGATTTGAAGGCACTTGTCTGTTTAATGTTCTTCCAAGTTTAAACGATTTGCATAGTCTGTATTTATGGATCACTGTGGTCCAGTGTGTTTATTTCACGTGCTTAGCAAGTGACAGGGGGCCAGGCCTTGAATACATCGTTGTGCACAGCTTCTGGAATCCATTGACAAAATGCATGTAAGAGATCTGAAACACAAGAAAATTTTTGTTCTTCAGTATTAAAAATCCAATTTGCTGTTATTGACAAATATAGGACTGAGTAAAAAAACAAAAAAAAACCACTAGAAAATTACTGAGGTTTAAGATATTCAAAGCCATAGAAGACAATAAGCCTGAGGGGTAAATTTACTAAGATGGGAGTTCTATTGCCCATTGCAACAAATCATCTGCTATCTATTATCTTATAGAACAGGGTTCGCCAACCCGTCGCTCGCGAGCGACGGGTAGCTCGGCGGGTGTATTGAAGTAGCTCGGCAGCTTCCACTGACCTCCTGCCGCGTAGAGGTTCCAACCTCGCTGGCGGCAGGAGGTCTCAGAGAGAGTGACTCCGTGCCGCGTGACCGCCTGACGTCCCCAGCGCATGAATTCGCGCACTTTCCATCGACGCCACTGCCGAGCAGCCCGTCCTGCGTCACGCCGCCACAGCCTCTGCTCAAGTCCTGCGCGCAAGTCCTTCGTTTTGGTAAAAAAAAATTGTAAAACTCTGTGTGCGCAAAGTGGGCATCGTCTGTGTGGCATTGAGTCATTAAACATATGCCACACAAATGATGCCCATTAAACATATGCCCTACACCTTGGTGTGGGGCATATGTTTAATGGGCATCATTTGTGTGGCATATGTTTAATGAGCATCAATGTGTGGGGCATATGGGGCATATGGGCATCATTTGTGGGGCATATGTTTAATGGGCATCATTTGTGGGGCATATGTTTAATGGGCATCATTTGTGGGGCATATGTTTAATGGGCATCATTTGTGGGGCATATGTTTAATGGGCATCATTTGTGGGGCATATGTTTAATGGGCATCATTTGTGGGGCATATGTTTAATGGGCATCATTTGTGGGGCATATGTTTAATGGGCATCATTTGTGGGGCATATGTTTAATGGGCATCATTTGTGGGGCATATGTTTAATGGGCATCATTTGTGGGGCATATGTTTAATGAGCATCATTTGTGGGGCATATGTTTAATGAGCATCATTTGTGGGGCATATGTTTAATGAGCATCATTTGTGGGGCATATGTTTAATGAGCATCAATGTGTGGGGCATATGTATAAAGGAGCTTCACTTTGTGGGTCATAGGCATAATCGTCATCACGGTGTGTGCTGTGTGGCATATGTATAATGGTGCCTCACGGTGTGTGGCATGTGTATAATGGAGCATCACGGTGTGGCATATGTATAATGGAGCATCACGGTGTGTGGCATATGTATAATGGAGCATCACGGTGTGGGGCATTTGTATAACGGAGTATCACGTTGTTGGGCATATGTATAATGGGCATTGTGTGTGTGGCATATGTATAATGGAGCATCACGGTGCGGGGCATATTTATAATGGGTATCACGGACTGCACTATTGGGGTCATGTGTATCTGGCACTGCACTATTGAGGGCATATGTGTACCACACCCCCATTTTTCATGGCCGCACCCCATGTGGCTACAGCTGTTAGAGAGCTGACCATGCCCCCATAGCGGAAAAAATGGGGGATGTAGCCTCGCAGGAGTTCCACGGTAGTAGCTGAAGCTGAACCCTCAAATTTTTGTCTCTTCTCCTCCACCTACAGTGTTGGAAGGTATGTTTGTGACATATTGGACATTGCAGTGTGTGCCATATTATGTCTGGGGCATTGCAGTGTTTTTTTTTTTATATTATGCAGATTTTTTAACATTTTTTACTTTAGTAGCTCTTCGGGCGGTTTATTTGTCGCGAGTAGCTCCCGACCCAAAAAAGGTTGGAGACCACTGTTATAGAAGGTGCTAAATTAAGCCCTGTACACATGCATCGATTTTTCCCGATTTTCGATTTGATTTTGCGGTACTTGTGTATTTTGGCGGCGCCCATCGCATCGCATACCATAACGCATACGATGGTATGCGATGCGACGCGATATCGTACGATAGTATACAATTTTGAAATTGTATGCCATTGTACATGCCATACGATGCCATGCGATTAAACATTGTATAAGCACCCTAATGGGTGCTTATACAATGTTAAGCACCCTAATGGGTGCTTACAATGTTAAATGCACCCCCACGCCACCCCCCCACTATAAACGTGAACCCGAAGCGTGGCGAGCGCAGCGAGCCCGCGAGGGGCGGCGGTACGTGTCCTACGACCTTTTCATACCCCCACTATCCACGTCGGCGTGGAGTTGAGAATAGAATAGTGTGGCGAGCGCAGCGAGCCCGAAGCGTGGCGAGCCCCGCGAGGGGACGCGGATACCTGTGAAGCCCGCGAAGGAACGCGTTTACCTGTGAAGGTATCCGCGTGCGCTCGCCACGCTTCGGGCTCGGTGGGTCGCCACACTATTCTTTACTCAACTCCACGCCGACGTGGATAGTGGGGGTATGAAAAGGTCGTAGGACGCGTACCGCTGCGCTCACCACGCTTCGGGTTCACGTTTATAGTGGGGGGGTGGCGTGGGGGTGCATTTAACATTGTAAGCACCCATTAGGGTGCTCAAAAGCACCATTTAGGGTGCTTATACGATTTTTTATCGTATAGGGGGTCAAAATCGCGTCGCATGCCATCAGGTACATGGCATGCGATGCGTTCATCGTACGATGGACATCGGGGGCGCCGCCAAAATACACAAGTACCGATTTTGCTTATAGAAGCAAAATCAAATGTTTTTTGGGTCACTTTCGATTTGATGCGCGCTCCCGTTTTAACAAAATCGAACAGAAAAATCAGTACTTATGTAGTATCTGGACGCCCGATTATCGCATCACATCCGACCAAATCGCATGCGATGCGATGGACCCAATTTTCCATAGGATTTTATGGGAAAAAGAGTCCTTTTCATTACCCCACTATCCAACTACGCATGGAGATGGATATAAACCTGTGGCGAGCGTAGCGAGCCACCGAACCCGAAGCGTGCCCCGCGAGGGGACGCGGATTCGTTAATAAGTATTCCGCATCCGCTTGCCACGCTTTGGGGGTCGGTGGCTCGCTACGCTTTGGGGGTCGGTGGCTCGCTACGCTCACCACAGGTTTATATCCAACTCCATGCGTAGTTGGATAGTGGGGAATGAAAAGGACCCTTTTTCCCATAGAATCTTATGTTAAAATGGACTCAGTCCATTTTAACATTGAATCCTATGGAAAAATCGGGTCCATCGCATCGCATGCGATGGACCCGATTTTTTAATCGGGCGTCCAGATACTACATAAGTACCGAAAAATCTACTGCGCAGCCAAGGAAATATCGAATTCGATTTAGTAAATCGAATGTGTACAATGTACCATGAATGTATATCGAATTAAATATCTAATGCAAAAGTACAGATCTAATGCCAAATCGAATGGAAAGATCTAATGCCAGATATAATAGAAAATCGAATCTAACATCGAATCAAAAGCAAATGGATGTGTGTGTACAGGGCTTTAGAAGTAGAATCTGATTGGTTGCTATGGGCAACATCCCATCTTCAACAGAACTCCCATCTTAGTAAATTTACCCAAGTAGGATGCTTCCATGATCATGGAGAACGAACAGCTGCTTAATCAGGATCCCCAGCTGAGTGAGCATTTGAATTTTCTCACCCAGCTGTGTTTTCAGCCACCCACAGCAGGTGTACACAGCCAGATGGCCTGATGTATAGGCCATTGGAAGTGCTCAACAGCCAACGTGATATGTCTGAATAACATCGTCGACAGACATATTCGGGATACACACCCTCGGACAGGCTCACAATATATCTGCCAGTACTTGTGGAGTATCACGGCTCCCCTCGCATGCCATCGCATGCCATATGTAGTGGCATGATATGGCATGCGATGAGATGTGATTTTTACAGGTTTTTTTAGCTATTTTTATCAAAAATCGCATGCGATCGCATCGCATGCAATCAAATCGCATGCGATGCGATCTTGCACTGAAATGCATCCAAATGCATTGAAATGTGCAGCAAACATGTTAAATGCCCCCAAATGTCATTTTTCAGAGTGTACCACCCCCACTATCAACGCCAACCCGAAGCGTGGCGAGCGCAGCAAGCCCGCGAGGGGCGGCGGTACGCGTCCTACACTATCCACGTCGGCGTGGAGTTGAGAATAGAAAGTGTGGCGAGCGCAGCGAGCCACCGTGCCCGAAGCGTGGCGAGCCCCGCGAGGGGACGCGGACACCTGTGAAGCCCGCGAGGGGACGCGTATACCTGTGAAGGTATCCGCGTCCGCTCGCCACGCTTCGGGCTCGGTGGCTCGCTGCGCTCGCCACACTTTCTATTCTCAACTCCACGCCGACGTGGATAGTGGGGGTATGAAAAGGTCGTAGGACGTGTACCGCCGCCGCTCGCCACGCTTCGGGTTGGCGTTGATAGTGGGGGTGGTACACTCTGAAAAATGACATTTGGGGGCATTTAACATGTTTGCTGCACATTTCAAAGCATTTGGATGCATTTCAGTGCAAAATCGCATGCGATGCGATTTTTTAGCATGCGATGCACATCGTGGGAGCAGTGATACTCCACAAGTACCTATCTGCCAGTATGTACCCAACATAAGAGTCATTCTGACTGCATGTGGAAGCTTGTCCCGCAATAGGTTTTCATGTCAGCAGTTACAACCAGCATCATTAGTATCTGGAAAGGGGTATGTATAACTCACAGACCGTCAAAATTCTGACGGTCATTTCTCGGACATCAGAATCCCGACTGTCAGGAGCCCGATAGGGGGCAAACGCATTCAAGCCCCTATGCGCTTGCCACCTATTCTAGTCTCCCTCTATGGTGCTCTTGGACCCCCACGAGGGAAAATAGCCTGTGTAAGTCAGGATTCCAATGTCGGACAAAGGACCGTCAGAATCCCGACTGTCTTTAAGTCTTTAGTCACCCCTGGAAAGCATACACCCCAAATTTCTTTACACAGACTACAATGGAGCAAAGAAACTTGCATGCATTCCTGTGACACTTCCATGAAATGGCGCAGTTCTCATCATCTGTGTTGACATCATTGCCATTAAGTTATCACACAAAAAGGACCATTTTGGGTACTTGTGTATTATCACGGCGCCCACGATGTTCATCGTACTGCATCGCATCGCATTTAATATTGCGGCATGCGATGCAATGCGATTTTTAATTGTACAAGCAGCCTGATGGGTGCTTACAATGTTAAATGCACCCCCATTGTCAACGCCACCACCACTATCAATGCCAACCCGAAGCGTGGTGAGTGCAGCGAGCCCACGAGGGGCGGCGGTACGCGTCCTCCGATCTTTTCATACCCCCACTTGATTTTAGATAGTGTAGCGAGCGCAGCTTCGGGCTCGGGATAGTGTGTAAAGTAATCCACGTGCGCTCTCCTCACTATTTAAAATCATCTCCATGCCGAGGTGGATAGTGGGGGTATGAAAAGGTCAGAGGACGCAGGCTCGCTGCGCTCGCCACGCTTCGGGTTGGTTGATAGTGGGGGTCGCGTTGACAATGGGGGTGCACTTAACATTGCAAGCACCCATTTGCTGGCTTGCGATGCTATGCCAGCAAATGGGTGCTTGCAATGTTAAGTGCACCCCCATTATGCCCAACTATGAATAAGGCCTTATATGATCATAGAACCTCAACTGTTGACATGGACTTACATTTAGGTTCATTTTTCCAGGCAGCCTTTAATGCACACAGGTTGTCTGCCTTTTTAGAAACTAAGGCCTTCAAGAAAATATCTGTTCGAGGCTGGAGTCTAAAAAAAATAATAATCAAAATATCATATTTAAGAAATAAAATTGTATCAACATAAGAATAATAGATCTTTCAGCATCATTTACACTAAGCCAAAGTCAATATACTAATGTTCTTTTCTTGCCGCATGACAGTGTTGTGATGCATTAGTAAACTCAGGGGACAAATAGGCGTACAGGCTTCCCCCAAGTTTAGACAACTGCACATTACCTGTCAGAAATATCAGTAAAGTTTCACTATAATATATTAATGTTTGGCATGTATATTTAAATTTCACTTACTTGGCCCACGTTTTAAGCAATGTATTTGGACTTGACAGCAGAATATGAGTGTAGGAGCCCAATTTTTTTATTACCTAAAGGAACAAATAAGCATTAATATATTCCCATCTAATCTACATTATTGATGACATTTAATGTCATAATTTATATAGAGGTTTGAAGTACCACCACTTCTAACTTTTCCATACCTTCCCTTCAAGCAGAAACTTGGCAAAATACTTGTAGCGCTCTAGGCCTTCTGGGTAGTCAACTACAACAGCAGGAAGCTGCCATGCAACTCGATCTAAGGGATAAAGGACGACAAGTAATGGTCAGGTAACAAAAAAAAATACAGCAACAATCCTCCTTTATAATCATCACTGGTATATTTAGTGTAATCTGGCACCAACAGCAATTCAAGCAGGGGATACGATCACAACTGGAATGGGTCATAGGTTTGACTGTACTTAGGTCTACAGTCAATAGGTTGACCCCTATTGGTCAACGGGCAAAAAATTGAAATAAAGAAAAAAGTGGACAACATGGAAAGAAAGGCCGGCATGGGATCACATGGGTACCTTGTAAGTGTACAGCTTCGCTTGTCATGCTTTGGGCAGGGTGCTTCTACACTTGGCACACTTTTATAATCTACCTCTATGTCCACAAGGATAGTATGAAAATAATGCCTTTTTAATGTAAACCTTTTTCATGTCTACCTATTGCATGTTAACCTTTATCATGTGTTGACCTTTTGCCCGTCAATCAATAGTGGTCGACCTATCGACCGCATACCATCACAACCATGTCAACATAGATCACTGGAATCACAATGCCCACTTGTTACAGAATGATTTCTTTGGGACAGAGCTTTAGACTGCACTGACCACTGCTTACAGCAATCAGGGCTCCATGACTTAACCCAGGGGTTCCCAATCTTTTTTGATTCACGGCACCCTAGAGAATCAGAATTTTTTTCACGGCACCCCTAGGTCCCAAAAAAATTAAGTAGATTGGGTTTATATGTGATTCTTAGCGGCAGTTATGTGGTAAAGGGCAGGGTTTGCTTCTGTTTGTACACATTTTATGATTGGCAGCCACCAACACTGGTTTTGCTCATAAATAATTAACCAGTAATAATTTGAGTTGGTCCTGGACCACCAACCCGCGGCACCCCTGCATGTGTCCCGAGGCACCCCAGGGAGCCGCGGCACACAGTTTGGGAACCACTGACTTAACCCATTCCGGGACATGCGGGATCTAACCAACAACTGGTGGTCGAGCTTACAGTAGCAGACAGCCACTACCATTCAGTTGTTTTTATTTCAAATCAGGTTATAAATGTAATGGGTGACATTCAGGCATTTTCTGAGTGATTTTACAAAATCACACAGAAAATGCATGAAAACACATGTAAATCACTGTGTGTGTAGACCACACAGCGATTTAAATGTGCGGCCCCCGCCGTTCTGAATCTGCCCAAGATTTAGAATGGATGGGTCAGATCATTTCAGTGCAGTCGCTCAGAAGCTCCTGCACATCTCTCCCGCATGTGTGGCAGATGAGCAGGGCGATGCAACACCCCCAACCCCCCTCCCCCACCTGAGGCACACCCAACACCCTCCCTTGCGGCACTTCAGACCCCCCCCCATTCTCCATCCGCAGCACTTCTGACCCTCCCCTTCCCGCGGCACCCCAACCCCCGCCAATCCATCTGCAGAACCCATCCTGGTGGTGACCTATTCTTAGCGGGTCCCCCCTCATTCATTGGCGCGGTGGCGTCGAAGGAAAAAATAATTTCAAAATGGCCACGGCCAGCCTTGTCATTATATTAGCCAGCTCGAGACAGAGGGCAGCTGCCCCCAGGTAAAGAACACAGATTAAGAGGCTGAAGCCCTGGGAAGCAGCAGCCATGCAAAAGAGCTAAAATGGCCGCCACCCCAGGTGAAGACGTCACAGGAGCCCTGGGGTGGTGGGTAGGGGCCTCCTGGGTGAAGACAAGATGCAGTTTAATAAAATATTTAAAAACCTGTGTTTGTGTTTTTATTTTATTATTTCCTTTACAGGGGCTATAGGTACCAGCAGGCCTTAAATGCCCAACATGCTAGTACCTGTGGTTCTCCCAAATACCAGCATGTGGGGCAGGCTTGCTGGGACCTGTAGTCTTACTGTAAAAGACAATATTACTGTTTAAAACAAGCTATCAACCCTGCACCCACTCAGGGGTGAAGAGGATAGCCCTGGGCTTCTGCCCTGGGGTGCCCCGGAGAGGGGTGACCCCTCTATTTGGGGGGGGTCCCCACCTCCCCAAAAACTCACGGCTTGGGCTGACTAGTTAGGGTGAGTAATGCTTTGGCCACAGGACCTCATCAAGCGTGTCCCCTGGCTATGGCATTATACCCCTTGCTAGTGGAGCCTGGTGCTGGTCCTCGAAATACGGATAACCTCTATTTATTTCGTCCCCCGTATTTTGGGAACCAGGACCGCTTCAAGAGCCCAGGGCTGGTCATGCTTGCGGGGGAACCCCACGCCATTTTTTTTACATTATTAAATTCTTTTTCTATTATAGAGAAAGAAGATGACACGCACAGGCTTTAATTCCAACCCATTATTTCAATTTGAAGACTTTTTTTATTCCCCTGAAGTCGCCAAAATACTTTGTGAGAGATTTGAAATCTCTCATGCTGAATCTCTGGCACAAATCTCTCTGTGTGTGGGCTCCATTATCTGAGACATTCATTTTAAGCGAAATCTCTCATGCTGAATCTCCCATTATGAATCTCTGGCACAAATCTCTTTGTGCGTAGGGCCCTTAAGACTGTGTGGAAAGGTTAATGGGGCACAAGACTTACATAAACATATCTAATATATTTGCACTGCTTCCAAAAGAATATGTGAAATCATATTTAGCAGTATACGTACAGAATGTGCTTGGTCTGTGGCACTTCACAGTTCCTGATTCCGGGCAATAAAATGGGGAAGGGTTTTCGAGGGGGTTTCCAAAGTGGCAGTATTGAGGAAGCAATGCAGGAATCCACTCCGGCTCAATGGAGGAAACACCTACAAAAATCAAAAATCATTACAACCATTACGTATCTCAGTTTCTGCCTAGTTTAGGAGAACTTGTTTTATAAAATGGCTATGGACAAAATATATTTGTTCAGCCACTGCATGAGATGAAGCTGGCTACCATTCACTTACAGAAAGGTAGGGATTAGTATCGTACCTTTCATGTACATTTTGGTTGTTTCCAGAATTTCCTGGTAAACCACAAAATCAGGAAGCTGTCTGAAGAGTGCGGAGTTTGGATGAATGAAAACTGGATCTTCTAGAAGAGGAGTCTGGAAATGCAAATACAAAACAGTTTTTTGTTGTTGTTGATAATTTACATATGTATTTATTTTCTGGTTCAACAGAGTGAGATTTATCAAACATTCTAAATAATTAAATAACATTTTCCAGTATGTGCTAGGTGAGGGATGCCTAGAAAAATCAAATATGGGTCATTAGTTCTACAGTATCTAGGTTGACAGTCAAAAAGGTTGACCACCATTGGTCAACAGTCCTGTTTATTTGTGTCTATGTCGACATAAGAGTACCGCGTCCCCTGGCATGGCTTCGGGCTCTATTATATTCTCCCTCTGTGCCCACTGGGTTGGTAAAGTATGCACAAGTTTGAGTTAAAAAATAAATCACGAAAAACTCAATTCGACACTTTTCATGTATCGACCTTTTGGCTTTCGACCCAATTACCACATACCTGACAAATCCAGATTTTGGAAATATTCCAGGATGAGATTTTATAACCAAACTTTATAAAATATTGCATATGATGAAAACCTTACAGGTTGGTTCCTTTGACACTAGCTCCACACTATTATATACAGTATAGCAGCAAGAAGGGAAACCAAATGGACAGGAGGGGTTGGGATCATTTGGTCTACAGCATTATAGTAGACAGTCATTAGGTCGACATGAAAAAAAGGTCAACATGGTTCTCGATTGAAAGGTCATTAGTTCAACAGGTCATTAGATCGATAGTCAAGATCGACATGGGTTCTTCACAGTTTTTTTTACCCGAATGTCAACACAGTCGACATGGACACAGTTTAGTAACTTTTAGGGGTGTGGGGGATTGGGGCTTTGAACGGTGCACAGGTTCGGCTTATTTGTAGTAAGCTATACAGGGATTGAGAAAAATTGTTGTTATTCCACCAGTGTGTATAATATGAGGAGGAGTTCCTTCTCCTGAAATTCAATTATGGTGGAGGTGCACCCTTGAGAGTAATGGGGATATTGGAAGAAAAAGGGAAAAGACTCTCTTTGTGATAATCTGTGAGGGTGACCTCCCTAACTTTCAATGGAAATCTGTCCACTTTTTACTATAGATATATAAAGTGAGGGGGCAGCACACCCAATACAGGACTAGTAGGAGATTTTCCCTGTCTATCCCTAACCCCTTTGCTAATTGAGATTTCCCACAATACCTACAAAAGCCCACCTCTGCACAGTGGAAGCCAGCAGTGGTTTTAGGGTAGTTTCCGATATATTAAGGGTGATGTGACTCCCCTGAAACTAACGGAACTCCCCACCACTGCGATAGGTATATAAAGTGTGTTTTGAAATTCTCTGAGCAGGGCATCAAAGGGAGACTACATACTATAACTATCTCCCCTTTCCCCCTCTCTTTTACTCTTTTGATTCAAGACCCAGTAACACATCTACTCATGGGACTTGCTGCTGCAGGTCAAAATACGATATATATCGATATATGTCATACTACATGTATATAAAAATGTCTTTATATATAATGAATGTCAAAAAAATCTCTTCACCAAGGGATATCTATCCTTAGCATAGCTGGAACTCCTGAAACCAGCCCACAGGCACTTCTAGTAGAATTATTTGTATTGTTGAAGTTACTTAGTAGCCATCATTTTCAGTATCTGCACTGTTGAAGTTACACAATAGCCATTACCACTAGTACTTTTGTAATCACAAGAAGCTAGTTACTTTGTGACAGTCTCAACACAGTCCAGACAAACTACAGGTGTGTGATTATCACTAAAAAGTGGATCAATAGATAGTGCCTTCTATGTTCTGTGTTCTTTGTGTGTCAAATATACACAGCCCATGTGTATATGTTTGTCTAGTACCTATTTTACGTGATATTCTTAATAAAAGCCAATTTTTAGTACACTCAAATCTCCTATCTTACACTACTATTTCTATACTATCTCTTTCGATTGTAATACTAGCTTGAATTTTTTTCCATTACAAGGGGCGCCTCAAGGGCACTTTTGCGCTATGTTTCCTCCTTCCTACTTTTTTGAATCACAAATTGATCTTCCTTAAACCGTAATTACGTTAATTAATCTATTCATAAAGAGTGCCCCACAAAAAGAGAGTCTTTTCCTTTTTTCTTCCAATGGACACAGTTTAAACTGCACCACATCCCCTCACATCGCTCGCTGCGCTGGCAATGCTACGGGCACGGTGCCTCGCTAGGCTCGGCACACCATATTAGTCTGCCATGAACCCATAGTGGATGGTAGGGCATGAAATACCGCCTGTCGGCCCAAAAAACAGTGAAAAACCCCATGTCAAGTCAATAAATTGGCTCCTTATTCAAATGATTTAAATATCTAGACACTTGAAAAATACACACAGACAAAAAACGTTGTTTAGTTAATTTATAGAGAAGGCTCTTTCTTATGCCTTATAGAGAAGGCTCTTTATTGCTAAAATAAGAAAAATAATAACCCAAATTGTCAAGGAAAATTAATCACAATTAGTTAAGTGTAAGTATCAGAAAGTCTGACACTTATGCTTAACTAATTGTGGTTAATTTCCACGACAATTAGGGTTATTATTATTTTTCTTATTTTAGCAATACAGTCCTTGGTGTGAACCAGGAAATTTGAGGGTGCCGGACAGGGTCCCGACTGTTAAAACACAGACAGATGGGTTCCCGACATCCACTGGCTATTCTCCCTCGTGGGGGTCCATGACCCCCATAGAGGGAGAATAGAATAGGTGGCGAGCGTAGCAGCCATGTAGCGAGCCACCGTGCCCGCATTGTGGCGAGCGCATTAAGCCCGCAAGGGGCTTTGTTGCACTCGCCATGCTGTCTGAGTCCGGCCAGTTGGGATCCCGACGTCGGGCAAATGACTGTCGGGATGTCGAATGTCTGAACCCGAAATTGGAGGCATAAGAGAGAGCCTTCTCTATAAATTAACAAAACTACGTTTTTTGTCTGTGTGTGTTTTTCAAGTGTCTAGATATTTAAATCATTTGAATAAGGAGCCAATTTATTGACTCGACTATCTTAAGAGTGAACACGTGTTTATAACCAGGGGTGTGATATATCTTTTTGCAGTGCATTTTTATCCTATATTTTTTGTATAATATTTTTTTTATGTGTGATTATATTATGTGTGATTATTAAAAGTTACGTTTTAAAAAATACCACTTTTTCTTGATACAAAATATTTCCCATCACACTTGGGACCAATACAGGTATTTATACCCTAAGAGTGCCTCCACGGGTGTGGTATGGGACTCCGACAGTCGGGATCCCGACAGTCATTATCCCGACGTCGGAATCCCGACTGCCCGGAGTCAGACAGCATGGCGAGCGCAAAAAAGCCCCTTGCGGGCTCGCTGCGCTCGCCACGCTGCGGGCACGGTGGCTCGCTACGCGAGCCACCTATTCTATTCTCCCTCTATGGGGGTCGTGGACCCCCACGAGGGAAAATAGCGGGTGTCCGTCGGGCACCCGGCTGTCGGCATTTTGACAGTTGGGATCCCGACGTCGGGTAAATGACTGTCGGGATCCCGACTGTCGGGAACCCGTCCGGCACCCTGCCTCCACACATGAGTCGTCTTTTTCTCCGGTTTAAATATACTGATTTATGACTCTGGGGAGCACCTCTTGCCTCTAATTATTAAATTGAGATTTCTCATTAAAAACCAATACAGGATCTGGACATTGCTTAATTGTTTACTCTATCTTAAAATGGATGTAATTAAAAATCATCACGGTAGAGAATCCAGTGCGGGATCCAAGCAAAAAAACTCTCAGACTAAAAAAGTTGCCTGTAGCAACCAATCAGCTTTTAGATGGCATTTATCAAGTATATTCTAGGCAGAAACTGACAGGTTGCTATGGGCAACTTCTCTCTTCAGAAGGTGCGATCAGATCGCATTTATCACTGGTAGTTGATCCAATAGCTAGTAGGGGATGAAGAAAGTGAAATGGTTCTTCCAATAAAGGCATTATTCAATAAATCTGCTGTAGAAAAACAAATGTGTTGAAACCCATATAATACACGGATCACCATCACCCCCCCAAAAGAAGCTGTAAAGTAGCTGGGAAGGTATCCTTGATATTTATCATAAATAATAATGATCAAAAGCCAACACCCGGAACCAACCCAGCCCTGAATTTACACCAAGTGACCTTTGTAGCTAATTTTATTAATTTTAATCACATTTTTAGGCTTTTATTTTCCTGTAATGATTATTCGGTAGCAGGTAGTGGAACACAGTACAGAGTAATAACTGCATATAGATTCCACCTTGTATACGATATAATGCTTAAATAAACTTGCGAATGCTCTAGTGCAGTGGTTCCCAACCCTGGTCCTCAAGTACCCCCATGCAGTGCATGTTTTCCAGGTCTCCACACAGAATCACAAGTGACATAATTAGCTCCACCTGTGAATCTTTTAAAATGTGCCTGAATAATCTGTGCATCTGCTGGGTGACCTGGAAAACGAGCACTGTTGGGGGTACTTGAGGACCAGGGTTGGGAACCACTGCTCTAGTAGACACAGAAAGGGGTAATTATATGTAATGTGCTGACCTTATAAGCATTCCTCCATTTCTCATCAAGGAGTTCTTCTGGGCGAATCCGTCTGGCTATGTGATCCCCCAAACCAGACATTACAATTTGCCTCAGATAGTCCACTTGTGTCTCTGTAGGTGGTTGCATCTTGGAGTCAAGGAAAATGGAGACATCGGAGCACAGCGAGTTGACTAGAGAAAAACAAACACGGTAAATTATCTATCGATATAGTAATTAACAAAAAAGGATAAATTATAGTTTCTCTGTTACCAGTTGTGGTTAGCTGTCCTCGTAAACGTCTGATCTCCATCATGGCTTTAAGCCTCAGGCCATTACGTTCACAAAAATTTTGCGTCAGTCCAGAGTATTCACAAGCACCCACAGCCCCTATGAACAAGATGTTAGACTGCTGGACCATAAATAAGGCAATATATACAGTTTTATGTTATTTTTTTTTAAATAACAATAATTCCATTACTATTTTTTTTCTGATTGGGAATCAGAGTTCAGTGTTTATTATTCCTGAACTCAGATTGTATCACATGACCTCTACTTCTAGGTCAGTGATGACTAACCTTGACACACAGCTGTTGAACTACACATCCCAGCATGCCCTGCTAAAGCATGCTAAAAGCATGGCCAAATAGTAAAACTGTTGCAGGGCATCCTGGGATGTGTAGTTCAACAACAGCTGGAGTGTCAAGGTTATCCATCACTGTTCTAGGTGCTCAACCTGAGACTAAATCTGTGTTTTCATTGCTGCCTCGAGGCTAGTCTACTAATTGAATGTCCCCAAATGTTTTTTTTGAGAATGAGAAGGAACTATAAATAAAATAGAAACTCCATGCAGATCATTTTTTTTTCTTCAGTAATGTGCGCGACTTAACCTTCTCTATAATATGGCTGTGCAGGCACTGGAAACAACATGGGGAAGTTCCTACACGGAACTGACACTCAAAACCGCTCCTTCATACTCATACTATAATAAAATCTGATTACTGGGGTTTCTCAAATATAGCTATATAACATAAAGCAATTATTTTTTTTACATAATAAAACATGGAGTGCTAACTGCTTTCTAATCTGCCTTTACAGTTATCATTTTATACTAGCTTTTCCTTATGAGAGCTAGGCACCAGAAAAATATGCCAGATAAAGTCCAAATTTCCATGTGGATGAAATGCTTTCAGATATTTCAACAGATATAGGTAAAATCAATGGGCTGAAAAACGATCAGTGCATACGATTTTCCAGGGAGATGGATGACTGTCTATCCACTCAGACACTCATCTGCTGGCAATACAGTGCTCACCACACATCGCTGCCCCGTGTAACGGTGGGTGCCTTTTCCAAGTGAAAGCAGCTCAAAACAAGTAAACCGAGTTTCGAAAATGTTAGTTACCCAGTGGTACCTACCTAACATAACTATAAGATCACCCAGCTTCTGTGCAGGGCCCTGTCCTGCCCAGATCCTCTGCATCTGTAACACTCGGGCCTTCCTGCCTTTCAGTGCCTCTTTATCTTCATCATTAAGCACCGGTCTAAACAGAAGTAATACAACACGCTTAACAGTTCATACATTGTAATAACACGGAAAGCACTTTGAGCAATGTTATAGTTATCAGAAAACTGCAGCATTTTCATTAAAGCTAGTTAATTAATTACATGGGTTAATTTCTTTTTACTAGACCACTCAGCTTATCCAATGGATTGGTTGGAGAACTATTGAAGATTAGTAAAGAGTGATAAACAAGAATAGGACTCGTTGGCAAATCTGTTCTTTGGTATCCAACTTTCCGTAAGATTTGCTATACCCATGATTTTGCTTCGCTATGGGGTATTCAATCACAGGTCACGACTGTTGTTATGTCTCGACAGCCGTGACCCTTTGCCAGGTGGAACTCAATGTCCCGTCTGTCGATTGGCAGAAAGGGGGCGTGTCTGCGTAAACGGCCATGGATTGTCGATTTCTACCCGTGATTGCGACAATTCACGGCAAAACGGGCCCGACAGCTTGTAAAGTCGGTCCCTTTCTGTCGATCTGCCTCTTCAATGCTGTCGGTCAAGACAAATTAAATAGGTGCCGTCGCTATTTCCGACAGGGGAATGAATACCCCCCTTAATGCTAGGTAATATTAATGAAAATAAAATGCATCTTCCACCAACCTGTCCAGTTCCTCAAACAATTCTCTCACAGTCATGGCCGCCACAATAGTAATAATGTATGGTAAGCAATCGTGCTGCCTTCCTAGAGCCAGCATTTTAGCATAGCGTGGTGCTACTGGAAAGGATGCCATGGTCCGTCCTAGAGGGGTGATCGGGCTACTAAGTTTAGCCTTCTGCAGATCATTTAGTCTGTGGAAAAATCATATTGTATATGTTAAAACCCATCGGTAACAACTCTTCTATTCTTACCTGGATATAAGTTATATCAAGGGTGTGGATCGTATTGTCGACAGCACTTGGGTTGACAGGGGACAAGGTCGACAGTGTTAGGTCGGCATGTTTTTTTTTACTGTTTTTTAACCCCAATATGGACAAAGTCGACATGGACACAGTTGTAAGTCAATCGCAGCCCCTCGCATCACTCGCTGTGCTCGGCACACTATTTTATTCTCCCACCATGCCCTAGTGGATGGCAGGGCATGAAATACCGCCTGTCGGCACATGTCGTCTCAAAAAAAAAACAGTAAAAAAAAAACATGTCGATCTTCCGACCTAACCCGTCGACCTAATGCTGTGTCGACCTTGTCCCCTGTCGGCCCAACGGTCAACCCAAGTGCTGTCGACAATATGACAGCATCCCTATATCAACTATATTACAACATAATTTATTTGTAGAAGAGTACCACTGTACTAAACTCTAGTCTGCTGGACGTAGGTCTGAAGGCAGTTACCGTTACAGCAGTTCATTTATGGAAGAAAACACCACATTCTATAGAATATAATGACAGTACTACGGATGCTACATATCGGTGGTAAATTGCATTGTATGTTAAAGAAAAGCCTAATTTTCACCCTATTATCTGTTTACACGGCGTCCACCCACATAACATGTAAAGGTGCCCACACACTAGAAAGATCTGCGATCGTAAGATGTGCGCATAAATTATCCTTGAAATCTTTTTTCCGTCCTGGTCAAAAGATTTCAGGCAAGCGCACATCTTTACCAAAGATTTTTCTTAAGATCCCGTGTGCGTTCCTATGGATCTTTTGTTAAATCTTCTGATCTTTTGTGCAGCAAGTAAGATCAGAAGATTCAGCTAAAGATCCACGGGAGCACGCATCGGACCAAAATCGGCCGATTTTTGACCGATTATCTGTAAACATCGGCCGATATATCGACCGATTTATTGGAAATCGGCCATTCGGCCCAAAAATCGTTCTAGTGTGTGGGCACCTTAAGACAAGAAACCTGAACTGTGCAGCACATGCAGAACATCCCAGGATTATATCACTATAATGCTGCTACCAACTAAATACTTTTGAAGACTGACATTAGCACCTTGGTATGTAAATTATCAGGAACATGACTAATATCATACCTGCCAATTTTGGGAGGGTCCTTTAGTGCTCCAAGAGAGATCAATAATTCCTCTGCAGCTATTAGGGCATCAGCAGATGGAGGTGTGGGGAAAGGAAAATTTACAACCTGAAAATAAAATATATTGTATTGTAACTAGCAAATAATGTCTATGTATAGGAAGAACACAAGCAATGTATGCATGTTCTTTTACAAGCTGGTGTCCTCATATTGTATTATTTTGGTGTTTGTCTACACTGAGACATGGCAGCAGGGAAAGTGGGAGGAGCTTAGTACTAGACAGAGCAGTGAATGGCTGTATTGTAGACTGTTATATTTTGGACTTGTCTACAGGTCTGTGTTCTTCCAAGACATCGTTTATATAAGTTACAGCTTGGTCATTTGTGAAGTTATCCTAAAGGCTGTTGCAAAACTAAATGTGTAATTTAGTACTGTACCTTTAGGGACACTACGTGGGTTGAACCTCTAGATTCAAGAACACAGTAAAAAATAAAACTACAAAGAGTCAGCAATTTCAGAGGCGCATATTCAATTGGGATCAAATCTTCCAAAAATCTTGCACCACAGGGGTTTTCACGCAAAAGTAAGATTGTTGTTATTCAATTTGGGGGGAAGTGGGTATTCAATTTATTTTGAGCACCTCTGATATACACCTCTTATGTGTTTTTATGTGACGGACAGATTTTGATTGGTTGCTACAGACAACATCACATCTCTGAATTTTTAGAAGCAACAAAGTGCTATTAGCCAACAAGTCCCAGCTATTGAGGCATCTGCCTGCCGAGAATCCAGCTCCTCCATATTTAAGGTATCATATTGGTCATAGCTTGTAGTGCTGATTTAAAATATATTACAGATAATAGTCTCATTGATTGAGTGATTGAATGCTTTGATTTATATTACTTTGAGGTTTTAACAGTAAGCTACAGAGTGACAGCATCATCATTTTCCTAAATAACGTCTCTTTTTTGTTACAAATCACATTGATCTGTATGAAACCCACCTTTTCAATGTTTAAATCCTTCATTTGAAGAACTAAATCTTCAACAGGACGCCTGGTTATTTCAGGTTGAGAGAACTGTTCAAAATCACTAAAGACAGCTGAAGAGTACAACCTAAATGTCAGAATAAAGGACAAATGGATTAAATTGGTAGCAAAATGGCTTATAATTAATTAGAAAAATACTTAAGGCCCATAGACACTGGGCAATTTTGAGTTCAAAAGCCCTATTGTGGGCTTTAATACAAAATGCTCCAAAACAGCAGATGTACAAAGAAAGAAAGGTAGCATCAGTGATATGCCTATCGTACAAGGGGTGGAAAACAAATCTAATTATACTTCTTAGAGATTACATTTTTTCTGATCTAGATCACTAAATTTACAATATATTTGTGGACTGATTTACACTACAATCATTGTTTATATGACATAAAAAAAACAATTAAATATACTGCATCAATATGAATAAATATTAGTAATTAACAAATACCATCTGCAAAGCTTAAGCTGGCCATGCACTACTGGAATGTATCCCAGCAGTATATGGCCACCCGATCCCCTGTGAGCGCAAACATGTGATGTATCGCATGCGACCCCTATTCCCCACCGCTAGGAGGTGGGTCAGAGTCGGAGGTCGGACCTGCATCCAGGTCCGACCTCTGACTCAGGTCCAATGTGCACGAGACCCGATAGGAAATCAAACTCATCCAATTTGGGCCAATTTCTTGGCCAGATCAGTCGGGAACTGGTGAAGTCGGCCGAAATTGCCTTTAGACAAGCACAAAACCTGTAACAAATTATAAAATGTGCACCTGTAGCAGTGACCAGGCTCTGTACGCCCTGCTCTTCCAGCTCTCTGATTGGCTGAGGCCTGGGAAGTCCAGTCAACACGGAATGAGGAAACACCTGTTACTTTGTCATAAAATCTCTTCTTCACCTTTCCACAGTCAACTACATACTTTATACCAGGGATAGTCAATGATGTTTCTGCCACATTGGTGGCTACAACACATAACCTTGTACCACTTGGTGGGGGGCGAAAAACCTGTGAGGGAGACATTTGTTTAACTATGTATTGTAATTTTACTAAATGATAAATTACAATCATATCTAGTAGATAAAAGTGAGAAGTGGAACAACAGAAACAAACTTGAGTACGATTTACCTTGGCCTGTTTTTCGGGAGCTAATAAAGAATATAACGGCAACACAAAAAGTGGCAGGCTGGAGTCTGATTTTTCATCTATTGACAAAAAAATATATAGATTACAATATATACATACTACACCCAGTAATAGTAGCCACAAAAGCAAGCTAATTTTAATGAAAATTTACAAAACATCCCTTGTGTGTAGTACTTGGTCTAAGAGCACAGTGCAACATATCAAATATATCTATCCCCCTGGAACTTCCAAGATATCACACAGGTCGGATGTGATAAAGTTACTCCACTGAAGTCAATAAACAAGGTGGATTACTATATGAAAGCTGGTGCAATGGAAAAAGGAAATGCAAGCAGCCCAAACAACAAATAAAAAATTGCAGGCTTCCCAACATTTAGATAAAGCAATCCGGGACTCTCAAGCTCAGTAATCGCCAGGCACACCTGAAAAGTGGTATGGCCTGGTCAAAGGGGACATGGTATCACAGGAATACCTCTTGTGAGCACTGCACGCAATGTCATCTCTGTGGGGACATGGGTAATGCTCTAAGAGCTGTTTGCATGCTCTCTGTCCCTACTTAATAAAGACTGTATGCATTCACACAGCGTCTTATCACTGTTGCTTTGCGAAGCAGAGCAGTGAGTGACAGGGGGTCTTCCCAAATGCCTCCTCACCACAGGACACTGCTGCTTGCGGGTGGGGAAAAAAGAAAAAAAATGGACTGTCCCACAAAAATTGTGACAGCTGGGAGGTATGTAATTACTTAGGTGTTTTTCCAACGCAGTTTAAAAAGATTGAAAGCAAACATCTGTTGCAACCTTCACCCCACCCTTTTATTAATTGCTCCTTTTCTAAATCAATTTGCATGTGTAGCCTTTTCTCTGCTCTGCAAGTTAGCCACTGCTAAACACTTGCATTAGAATAAGTTCAGAGGTAACTTCATTGGTTGTTATTTTCATATAACAGCATACATCAGAAAAATATTACAATATGAGACCTTCGCCTGTTCCTGCATCTCCTAATTCCAGATCAAGGTCTGAGCCCTCTTCTTCTTCATCTCCTCCAGCATCCCTGTCTTCATCACCTTCATCCAGCGGCAAAGCCGAATAACTGTCCAAGTTGATTTTAGGCAAGTTCTAAATAAAGAAATACTATTATAACTTGCAGAAGAAGTTGACCATAATTGATGCAAGCACTTCAATATAACGATTACAGCAAATTCTTAAATACATTGGGGATGATGTATCAAGCAATGAACAATGGACAAGTGGACTAGTGAAGAAGTTGCCCATAGCAATGAATCCACTTTGGGGTACCATTTATTGTGTATATTCTATAAAATGATAGGCAGTAGCTGATTGGTTGCTATAGGAAACTTCTTCACTGGTCCACTTCTGCATGGTTTTCAAAGTTACATACCATATGGATAAATTTCTATGATGTAATTTTATTAAAGTGATAATACAATTTTGTGTATTTTTTAATGCTATGTCATATACCCTTTTTATGCCACAAACTAAATACTACAATTACCACATTCTTCTTGGATTTTGACTTCTTAAATGCTTTTAGTGCTTCCTGTGAATCCTCGTCATCATCTTCTCCAACTGAAATAAAAGAAAATACATGGAAAAAAGTGCAGCACGTGAATGGAGAGACCAATAATTTAACGTTTCAGTCACAGTATCGTTACAGAGATGGACAAGATCTGCAGTAATATGCTCTGTCATGGAGAAAGCCAACACCCAGCCCCTTGCTAATTGTGAGAGAATTGCGAATGGACTGTTAATCCATCAGGTCTGAATCAGGTCCTTAATGTGAAAAGCAACAGACATTATTCTATACAGCAATACATGTCCTCAAGCTGTGTGTTTATAATGAAGAGAAATCATTTTACAATGCTATCCAACAATCATCAGCTTGGAACTGTGGGTATAAAAGCAGCCTTCAGAAGGAGGAGTGCAAGTTGGAATAAAGGGACTACCTTTCCCCCAGAGAAAACACACTAGCCAACCAGATCTTCAGTGAATAAGATAGAGATGATGAAGACCAACAGCAAAGCATCAAAAATCCACTAGACGACCACATGAGATAATACTTTAGCTACAGTATATGAAATCAATATATTGAATCAAATGAAAAACAATAAGAAAATGATTTGCTGCTATCTCATTTGTATTTTGTGGGACATAAACAGTGGGTCATTGCTAAGCAGTCCACAAGAACAAATAGGGGGGGGGGGGGATGGCAACTAGAATCCTAATTGGTCCTTTCACTGATTACTTTATGCATAAAATATTCTCTTCTTATGTATGTGGTTTAACTCTGATATATATGTAAAGTTTCAGGAGCTGCCATACCTTTGGGAGTTCCTTATGGAAATGTTAAAAGTCAGTTGTGCTGTGAACGGGTGGGAGAAGGGGGGGTTGGAATGGAGAGTGTTCACAAGAAAGGAAGACTAACTCAAAAAGTATGGTGCATATTCTCTTGGAGCAAGACAAAGGACCAGGCACCCTTGGGTTCTTCAGATGCTTTAAATAGTCAGGTTACAGATTTTTCTTAAAAACCCTTTGCTAATGGTATCGTGTGCCTAATTCCGGCTCTGGAAGCTTTTAAATAGTGACATGCAGTATTACAGTTAGCAGGAAAACAGCGGAGGCAGAAGTTCACACTAGTTCTCCTGCACCTACAACACAAGTGACTAAACGGCTCAGATGTTAAATATAGCTTTTAAAGGTAGCTTTTATTTTTTTCAAGCCAGCAATAAAATGCTCTGAAATACTGAAAAGCTTTTCTTCATAGCAGGTTCCTATAGAGTGAAAGCAGCTTGTGTAATCCTGACAATTACAAGATGAATAAGTCAGACATTCGTGGCTGTAAGATGTCTACAAAAGGGATCAACTGACAAAAGTCAATTTATGGTAACTGTAAAACAAATTATATAATTTTCCCTGTGTGTTTGCTTAAGCCTTTTTTTGTAAAATGCCATTATAAAACAATGTATTGTTCACTGCATTTTGATAGATTTGGTATATTGGGCCTGAGTTGAATTCAAGAAGATTATATCTGTGAAGCCTGTCGCTGAAGTTTCACCCATAACCACTGTCCCACCACTGGCATGAAAAAAAAAGTTATGTTATCTGCACTAAGATTATGTCTTTAACATCAGGGCCACCAAGAGGTATGCCAGGCCCCGGTAAAATGTTGGAGGCGTGACCTAATCGCGGGAAGCGTGGCCACCTCCCACAATTAGGCCAGGGGGTGTGTCAGACCAGGGCCCCCACCACGCCTCTCCAGCAAGCTCCAGGTAATTAGTACCCGCCCCCCTCCTGGCAGCCCTGCTTAACCCAATCAATAGACCATAAGGGAATCATTGTGTTTTCACAAAGAGATCCTCATCAATAAAACCACGTACTTGATTAACTTGGCATTAATTGTGGAAAAGAAAATAACTTATTCTTTTAACAAGGTATTTACAAGTAACAGCAAAAAAAATCCCAAATAGGACTTTAGTAAAAAGAAGACACAACATTATATATGTTAATTCAATAACTCACCTTGAGGTCTATTTTTCCCCCGGTAAGGGAACATTTTCCTTAGTCGTCTACAAAGTGAATGTACTTCTGCTTGTCCTGTGAGAAACACCAATATACCCCCTAAGTGGAAAAAAATAAACCCAATTAGTGTTGTTTTGTGCATTTATTTTATTGAAGCGGGAGCATTGAAAATGAATATGCAATGTTCACTTACATATACTTACATATTAAGCATATCAAAAAATACATGTGTAATAAAGATACAGTCCAATGAAATAAAGATCAATACATTTCCACAACGTTCCGTAATTGTATACCCTCATATGTATAGGTACATTTTTTCCTGTTTATGGTAAACATATGTATCATTTTTAAACATTAAAATAAATGAACGTTCATAGGGCGTACCCCTGTGAATGCAGGCGTGTCGATGCCTGCTTGGAGCGGACGTCTGATGCCACCGGATAGCAGGCATCTGAATAGTAAGCATGGACTTATCATAGCGAAGGCTGGAGAAATCATTCGATGGTGAGCTACCATCAATGATTTCTCCTCCTTCTTGGCAGGAGGCATGAATTTGGCTGCTTGTTAAACAGCGAATATATGATGCCTAGCATGCAGGTCTGAAAGAGGCCTTGAGTTTTAAGATATTGATAAATGAGTCATGTAAAAGAATGACTTACCTGTAGGAAGCATCCTGTGAATCTTGCAGACCTTTCTGAAACACTCCCCAGCATAGTCATCTAATGGGGTACGTTTATTGAAGTGGACAGTGACTGGAAACTGCCTGGTATCCACCTAAATTGAAGCCACATTACGGTTACACAGATATTTTTCTTTTGGGCCTTATTCAGATCTGAGCTCAGTACAAATTTGTTTGGAAAATGGGCAAAACCATGTGCACTACAGGTTGGGCAGATGTAACATGTGCAAAGAGAGTTAAATTTGGGTGGGGTGTGCTGAAACTGAAATCTAAATTGCAGTGTAAAAATAATGCAGCCAGTATTTACCCTGCACAGAAACAAAATAACTCACACAAATCTAACTCTCTCTATAAATGTTACATCTGCCCCACCTGCAGTGCACATGGTTTTGCCCATTTCCAGAACAAATTTGTACTGAGCTCAGATCTGAATAAGGCCCTATGAGTGAGAATTCCCGGTACTTGTTTCCTAGCACGGCCACAATCTTGTGGTTCGTGTACCTTTAAGTTAAGGTACACGATCCACACGATGGACCCAATTTCCTTTGAAATCAGGTCCATTTTGCCGGCTAAGGCACAATATCGGGGGCATCGCGTCGGTCGGGACCATTAACATTGGTCCCGACACGACCGACGCGATGCACCCGATTTTTCCATAGGCTTCAATGTTAAAAAATATTTTAACATTGAAATCGTGAGGATCGTGTCGGGAAACGAAAAATATCGGGGGCATCGCGTCGGTCGGGACCATTAACATTGGTCCCGACGCGACCGACGCGATGCCCCCGATTTTTCCATAGGCTTCAATGTTAAAATATTTTTTAACATTGAAATCGTGAGAAAATGTGAAAAATGTGAAATGGGCCAATATGACCCATTTCACATTATAGATGTCCCCGTCGTCACCCCACGATAGACGCCAACCCGAAGCGTGGCGAGCGCAGCGAGCCCGCGAGGGGCGGCGGTGCGCGTCCTCCGACCTTTTCATTCCCCTACTATCCACGTCGGCGTGGAGTTGAGAATAGAATAGTGTGGCGAGCGCAGCGAGCCACCGAGCCTGAAGCGTGGCGAGCGCAGCGAGCCCCGCGAGGGGACGCGTATAACTTCACAGGTATACGCTGCGCTCGCCACGCTTCGGGCTCGGTGGCTCGCTGCGCTCGCCACACTATTCTATTCTCCACGACGACGTGGATAGTAGGGGAATGAAAAGGTCGGAGGACGCGCACCGCTGCGCTCGCCACGCTTCGGGTTGGCGTCTATCGTGGGGTGGGGTTTACGCCGTTAAATTTGGGGGGGTTGGGAATATTTTACATTGAATCCAATGTAAAATCGGGTCACAGGGACCCGATTTACATTTCATTTAATAAAAAAATCGGGTCGGTCGCGTCGATCGCATCGCATGCGACCAAATCGCATGCGATGCGATCGACGCAATTTTTCCGACACGACCACCCCGATGTAAATCGGTGTGGCCGTGCTAGGAAACAAGTACCGAATTCCCTATTTGTCCAGAAACTTTTCGCACCCGCATTTTCATAATTTACTTAAGTAGCCCATTTTAAGTGAAGTTAAGCAATGTATGTTGTCTCCCAATTGTGTGACCTATAAATATGATTCACAAACCACTTAAACACGGGTAAACAATTTAAAATTAAGAAATGAAAGGAACATTAAATGCCACAACACTTATTTATATTAATAATCCCTGATGCATTGATTGGCAAATTGAGGGAATCCAACATGCTGGATTTCCCCGATTCAGAAGACCAGGAATTTTGAAAAATCCATCTCAGATGTATGGAGTAAGTGCTTAACTCAGTTAATATGTTAATAATTATCTATATACTTTTTACCACTTTTAATTTTATAACTAGAGACAGGATTATATGCAACAAAAAAAGCTTGAAATATGCATGCAAATATGCATGAAAAATACTTAAAATATGCCTGAAAAGTGTTAAAATATGCTACATTAAATAATAAAAAAAGTAATTTTTAACTTATTTAAAAATCTGCATACAATTAGTTGCAAATAAACCTCAAAAATAGGCCCACAGCATCTGCAGATGTCAGTATGCTGGCTGCTACAGCATACTGCAGCGTCCAAAGCTCTTCTTGCATCAGCTCTTCTTGCACGGACCCTCATCTCCAGCGCAGATGGATCAAATGTCAGCATAGCGTGTGAGGACGGCGCAGTGGAAGGCTTCCTCCCTGCGCCGCATACTCACTGTGACACAGCATTTTCTCCATGCCGGGTGATGTCACAAACCTTCTGCCCGCCTCCTCTGCTGCAGAAGTCTGTCTCTTGGTGTAAAGTCCCAGGCCAGGGGCAGGCAAAGGTTCAGGAGCTTCGTAATAGCATCCGCCCTCACTGACTTTTATCAACATGGATTGGCAGCCTAGAGCAGTGTCAGACATAGCGTATATCCAAGGTTCCCCACACTGCGCACATATTGCCACAGCCTGCACACTCTACCACTACCTGGCCAGCAGCAGCAGGGCAAAGCAGTGCTGTGACTCGCGGGTGGGAAGAGGGCTGTCCTAAAATATGCACCATCATGGCGCTCTTTATTTGTACTGTATTTTTGTTATTTACTCAATGTTATGCCAAGTTTTGTCTCCCTGTATTGTTCCTTTGTACGGCGCTGCGAAACACTTGTGGCGCCTTATAAATAAAATGGTACTCTTTACCTAGAACGGCGCCCATCGCGACCATCGAATGCACTAAAAAACGGGTGCGATGCGATGCCCGCGATTTCCCATAGGGACCAATGTTAAAAGTGAGATTGGACGCAATTTTAGTGTTCAATGCCTCAATGGCCGCGATTTTTCCATAGGAAACAATGTTAAATGGGCCACAGAGCCCTAATAGTCCCCCTGAAGTCTGAAATGGCCCCCACAATTTTCAACGGCACCCCACGATCAACGTCAACCCGAAGCGTGGCGAGCGCAGCGAGCCCGCGAGGGACGGCGGTACGCGTCCTCCGACCTTTTCATTCCCCTACTATCCACGTCGGCGTGGAGTTGAGAATAGAATAGTGTGGCGAGCGCAGCGAGCCACCGAGTCCGAAGCGTGGCGAGCGCAGCGAGGGGACGCGGATACCTTCACAGGTAAACGCGTCCCCTCGCGGGCTTCACAGGTGTCCGTGGCGACGCGGACACCTGTGAAGCCCGCGAGGGGACGCGTTTACCTGTGAAGGTATCCGCGTCCCCTCGCTGCGCTCGCCACGCTTCGGACTCGGTGGCTCGCTGCGCTCGCCACACTATTCTATTCTCAACTCCACGCCGACGTGGATAGTAGGGGAATGAAAAGGTCAGAGGACGCGTACCGACGCCCCTCGCGGGCTCGCTGCGCTCGCCACGCTTCGGGTTCACGTTGATCGTGGGGTGGCGTTAAAAATTGTGGGGGCCATTTAAGACTTCAGGGGGACTATTAGGGCTCTGTGGCCCATTTAACATTGTTTCCTATGTAAAAATCGCGGGCATTGAGGCATTTAACACTAAAATCGCGTCCAATCTGACTTTTAACATTGATCCCTATGGGAAAATCGCGGGCATCGCGTCGCACCTGTTTTTTATGTACCCGCGATTTTTTACCCCGGACGCCCGCGATGCTAATCGCGGGCGCCGTTCTAGGTAAAGAGTACCAATAAAATTATAATAATAATAATCACTAGATTTTAGGTAAAATATGCAATAACCAGTGAGAATGGGCAAAATATGCAAATGCATATAATACTGTCTCTATTTATAACTATGTCTACCCTGTTTGGATCGCTGATCTGTACGGTGTTGTAGAACCTGCTTGTGTCACCCAGTGAAACCTGCTTACTGTAAGAGGTTCTAGATAACTGACATTTTCAATAAATGCAATACCACCGTAGAACTTTAACAATTACATTTTGTTATTCATTGTGCACACAATGCTGGATATTTATCTGCCTAGAACTGCATAGAAAGAACTCTTTGTTTGCTGTTCGTACCGGGAGCTGGGTGTTAAAACTTAAAGTATTTGGTAAATCCTTGACCTGCTGGTCATCAGGAAGGTGGGGGAGGCGATACACACAGGAAAAAGGAATTACAAAAGTAATAGGATTCAGCAGAGTATTAACCCTTTCTTTTTCTTCCCTAATTGCAATCCATCATATTTACAGTTTGCATTGTGTGAACAGGGTTTTTCCGTAACCTCAAATTATCACATGGCAAAATAACCAGCAGTCTACTGCCCATAGTATGCCCAGCAGATATTAGATTTGGCTTCCAGGGACACAAACTGTAAAACAATTTAGCGCTTTTATAAAGCTTCCTAAAAATGTAATGAAGGGACTGACCTTATAATTAAACAGGACACTGCAGTGACTGTGATGGGAGGAACTAGCATTTCACTATGGGTAAACAGTTTTAATTAACCCGTCTCAGTATTGGCAGAGCATATATAAAGTACAGATATAAGCACTCCTATACTCAGAGAGGGTAAAAGCAGAGTGGAATTTGGAGTAATACAAACCGTGCAAAAAGTAAAGATAACTAAAATTTGCTACCAAAAGAAGCTTGCATCACAAGGGGACGGGCAATAGCCATGCCTCATCCTTCCAGGGGCTGACCTAAAATACTAACTCCCCTGCAGTGAAAGGAGCCCGGTGGTGATATTTCCAAACACCACTCAGCTCCTGTCACAGAGAAAGAGACGAAAGTGCAGCCACAGTCTACTGGAGTGAGTCCCTTCAGTGACAGAGAGGCTCCTATGAGGCCATACCCACTGTCCACAAAGTCACTCCCCCTATTTCAAACACGGGGATCTCCTGGTGCGCACCCTGCGTCACCACCGACTCTGTTGCCACTTGCTTCTGTCCCAAAACTAATCATATACATTTTTAACAGGAAAGACATTTATAAAGAAGGAGAATGTTACTTCGGTAAAATGCTCTGGTACCTAGGAGGTTATCACGGAATTAACCCTTAAGGAGGACAAAGTGAATCAAAATTGGGCAAAACCCTTATTGCATTAGGCATCTTAAATTTCCCTAAGCCGAGTGGGTGCACTAACTTCTGTAACCCCATCTCCTCCCCCGCTAACCCCCTTCAGCGCCGCCTTGCATGTACAGGCTTCTACTGTACCGTAGAAGCTGTTGCAGCTCCCGGTCCCAGGGATGCACTTCGCCCAGCGCGTGACGTCACTGCACACATCACGCGGCTGCAGTACACAGAGGGAGCAGTGGCGCAGGCGGAAAACAAGAAGAAGAAGAACTGAAAATTGCTGTATGGTCGGTGAGGAGCAGGACTCGGGGCATGTTACTTTAAAAGGAGGAATAGGAGCTGTGTAAGAAGGACTGGGGGCATGATACTTTAAAATAAGGCCTATGATGTTTTTTATTGGGGAAAAAAAAATAAGACAGTGTCTTATTATCGGGGAAACACGGTAGTATACCCGGTCACACTTACCTTAATAACTGGAGGAGTTACTATAAAAAGCCTTTTGTTTTCTGTGAAGTCCTCAATACGCAAAGTTGCAGACATAATTACCAACTTTAGTGGGTGGCCTTTCTGTAAATGAAAACATATTACTTTGTACGGCGCTGCGAAACACTTGTGGTGCCTTATAAATAAAATTATAATAATAATAATATTAGTTTTAAAACATGGGTGATAATAATGTGCTTACCCCATTGCATGCACTTATGCTATGTTTTAAGACTACTTTGGGCTTATTGTTTTATAGTGCCTTAAAAGCAGTAAAATAAAACATAATGACAATGGCTAATGAAGATGCATTGTGAGTGAACTAAAAGTGATTATACAAAGAAGGAAACATAAAAGCAGATTTATTTTAGTAACCTTTGTCCGAAGAGGAACAATGCGAGATAAAAGTCCAATTAAAATATCAGTGTAGACGCTCCTCTCGTGGGCTTCATCAATTATTATGACTCTGTACCTGTTAAGCAAAAAATCCTTACAGGAAACAAAAATTGTTATTAGAATCCTGGTGAGCGCCAGGTTTAATAATAAGCTTTTCAACTTAAATTCATAGAACAGGAGCTACTGAATAAATAGTGCCTACAAATGATTTACTATAAGTCTGTGACTCGGGGGTAAATATATGAAAAAGCGATGAGTGGAGAAGTGTGCCAGTAGAGACGTTGCCCCTGGCAACCAATCAGCTGCTCTGTATACTTTTATACTTTACACCTTCTCCACTGGCTCCACTCTTATCACTGCGTCATACATCTCCCCCTCAGTTTGGCCTTCCTCACTGAGCCTCATCTTCTTATGTGAAATATACAGAAGTACAATTACTTCTCCAAACAAGCCATTCCTAAACGTTATCATTGACGACTAACAAATGTTACAAGAGACTGTTTATCCGCCACTGATGCACTTACCTTCTGGATTTCTTTCAGCAGCACACCATCTGTCATGAACTTTATTCTAGTTTCAGCAGAGACGTTTCCTTCATATCGGATTTGATAAGAGACAACACTTAAATGAAAAATACATAATTACTGCCAGAAAAGTGACCTAGTAATAGAATAGATCAAGCGTTTGTATAACGCTTGATCTATTCTTCTGGATCTATTCTTGTGATCTTCTGGATAAATGGGAACAGGTCGGCAAGTGATTAAATCTGACATGCTTAGGAAATTGTATAGCGTTAAGCATTAAAAATATATCAATCGAAAAAGCCAATAAAATAATTAGTTATTACTTAGGTTTTAGCACCAGATTTACTATAGCACATAACTTGTTCTTTATATTTAAAAAATAATTATGTACTTTGGCCAAACGTAATAGCCTCCAAGTGCGGGACGCAGGCCAAACTCTAAGGTTTTTTAAAGGTGCAATCAATTGCAAGGCAAAACTATGCCTTGTAAATGATGGCCATTTAGAAGAAAAAAAAACCCTCCAAGTTCAGCTGGCATCCCACATGGCGGCTGCATTTTAATCTATT
Source organism: Crinia signifera (assembly GCF_055691185.1). NCBI lineage: Eukaryota > Metazoa > Chordata > Amphibia > Anura > Myobatrachidae > Crinia > Crinia signifera. Next base: position 369,663,093 of record NC_139217.1, on the reverse strand, counting down.
ACATTTGGACAATTAATTTCCTAATGATTGCAACAAAGAGTGCAGATATTTACAATACTGGGTATATTGATTGAATAAAACCTACCTCTGAGGTAAATTCATTTCAACTGCCACTCGCTGTGACATGGTAACTGCTGCTACACGCCGCGGTTCAGTGATACCAATTATGTTGTTGTCACTAAAGTGCATAAAAAGAAATACAATGAAGTCAGAAAAAAACCTATACTTTACCCATTTAGTTGTATCACACACAACTGATATATACAATGAGAGCTAAAAGTGCAAATAGGGCTTATTTTGGAGAAATATGCAAACGAGGCATTGAGTACATCATCAATGGTGGGGAACCTGCACTCTCTTCGTTTATTACGTGCAAAACAAATAAACATGGTTCCTATGCCATAGCCAAATGTACCGGCTGGGGCTGTTGGGGGCGGGGGGAGGGTATTGTACTGATGGTCTTTCAGTTGATCTGATGCTGCATCTTAGGGTCTGCAATGACTGCTGACTGCAGGAGGCATAATTTTCCATCAGAAGCAGATGCATTAGCTTATACACATACCGATTGACTGTTCTGGGTTACCGGAAATCTGCATCTTAAAGCAATGTTTACAGATTATCAATGAGGGGAATTCTGTGCAAAGTGATGGACCCAGCAGTGTAATGTGCCGAAAACCTGCACTACCGAAAAAAAAATGGTATGTGCACTGACATGGGATTGGGCAATACCCAGTGGCCCATCACTTGGAATTGTATTCCCCCAATGAATATATGGACTAACTGGCCATAATCAAATAACTTTACAAAGGTTTTTTTATTTTTTTTATATGAATGATGCAGTTAGTTCAGCTGTCGATTTTAAATAAACCTTCCTTAAAAGGACCATCTAAACGCACCAAGGAACCTACCTTCCATAACCAGCTTCATACAGGAACTGTGGCACTTGGGTCGTTTTTCCACTTCCAGTTTCACCACATAAAACTACAACTGGGTTTTCATTAATGGCTTCCATAATAACTTGTTCTTCAGCCAGGATTGGAAGTTTTAACCTGGCTTCCTGCAGGAAATAATAAGTGTTGAGGTGCTGAAGCTCTGGGATAAATGTGAAGTTTGTATTACAATTACATGCCAACATCTCTATACCTTGTATTGAATAGTATGTAAATATTAAGGAGAAGACTTCATAAATTGGTATGGTCTGCCTACAGGGACCACCAATCATTAGAATAAGTCTTAACACTTTATTTTTGTCTCATTATTTACCTTCCCAAGGACTTATTGGCTCTAAGTCTATATATCACAGATTTTACAAACTTAATATTTAACCCATCTGTCATTGAAATGAAAAGTGGTCAATCTAACATTTAGGCCTGTGCAAGGGTCTATTGAAATCTGCTTGCTGTCCTTGTGATCAGGTTAGTTAGCACCATAGTAGTAATTAGACTCCCCTGCAGTTACATACAAACCTGGATTTCGGGAGACCGGTCAACAGGGATGAATATTGCTGGCTCTGAGGATGGAGGTGCAGATGGCGGTGGCTCTTTTACAGGCATTATCTTAGACTCTGCTTGAACGTTCTGGGACATATTTGCAACTATAGGCTGCACAGCAGAGCTGTTATACTCCACATCTTTTCCCTGCTCCTCCTCAGCTGCATCATCTTCATCAGAACTATCCGAGGACATGATACTATCTGACTCTTCACTGGTCTCTTCTGCAACAGATTTTTGCCTGCGCTTCTTGTTGGCTCCACTGATGCTGCTTATGCGCCCCAGTCCTGCACTACTGGCATCCTCCAGTGTTCTATAAAAGATAACTACATTTAATTGTCATGGTCATACAGTATTGAAAAGTAAAACTCAATTTAAAACAACTTCTCCCTGTGATATCTTGTACACTTTCCTTTCTGTCTATTTGGTGCTTAACTCACTCCCTTGTCAAGGTATTGAATCCAAACTCATTAGAGAGATATTGGGGCTCATTTATGAGAGATCGCATATTCAATGTGATCCTGGGTGGTACATCACCACCCAGGATCTCATTGTAATATGCGCTTCTATCGGCAGTATGTATTACTGAGCAAACACAGAGACAAGAGCGCTGTCCCTGCAAACTGCCCTGCTGGTTGCCAGGGGGTGGTGGTTATATCTAAGTGACAAGTGTCTTTATACATTGATAAATAGTTCCCATTGCCTTCATCTTAAACATCTGTGAATGGAATTAGTCTGTGCAAGTTTACACGAACTCAATTTACAAAGGAGAATGAGCAAGTAGCAAATTACTACATCTCACTTGGTTTATGAATGTGAAGAAAAAATATATATTAAACAATTGATAACAATAAAATGTGCCTAAACACATAGGGCCTTATGCAAAGTTGTATAGAAGCCGGGGATATATGCAAATCTATGTTTATATTAACATCATGGTTGCCTACCTGACCCTCTCCATGAGGAAGAAAATGCTCGGTTCCTGGGCTTCCCTGGTAATGTAGGATTGCCATCACCTGTGGTGAAACGCCTTTCTCATCAATTACCTAGCTCCCCACAGGTGATGGTTATAATACATTACCAGGGAAGTCCAGAAACTGAGCAGAGGGTCAGGTAGGCAACCCTGATTAACATATTCTGTATACCGAGTTGCATGCCTGCTCTCTATCTGTGTGCTTGGTTAGTTACCTGTCATCAAGACCCTCTTGTACCATACTATACTTGGTGCAAACGGCACACCCAATGATTCGTCAGCACACTGACAGACATTTGTCCATTGAGATCACCCTCTTACACTTCTTCTCTGCCTCACCTGTACTTTCACATACTTTGTTAAAGAGGATGCCCAGTGCAAAAAAACACAAGGTACACTTTGCAAGAAAACATACAGTACATTTAACAATTTCTGTAGTGTATTCAATTGACAAATTACTAAGCTAAGCATTTCAGAAAAGGTCTGCACCTTTAATATCAGTGGTTATTAACACTATGATTTGTAAGACAGAACCTTGATATGAGCTTTGCAATACCCAATACTTATTTTTCTATGCACAATAGAAGTCTATACCAGTTTTTGCCAGTCGCCACTAACAGGGCATCTGGTGAGAGAACACGGACGTTGACTAGATTTATATTGCATGCCGTATAAATCTAGTCAAGCGACATGTGGGACCAGGCATCGCCTTCGCTGTGGTGCCTACACAAGGAGCATGCTTCATTTCTAAGTGATCTATTCAGATTGCTTAGAAATAATGGTACTTGTGTAGTTTCACGGCGCCAGTATGGTGCCGTGCGTCTGAGTCCCCTTGCGGGGCTCGGTACGCTCGCCACGCTATTTAAAATCAACTACATGCCAACATGGATAGTGGAGGTATGAACTATCCATGTTGGCATGGAGTTAAGTTACTTTTTTTAACATAGATTGTGGCGAGCGTAGAACCCGGAAGTAGCACGGCACCATGCTGGTGCCGTGAAACTACACAATTACCGAAATAATCCCTAAAATCGCACTATTATATCACAAAGGCAACTATTCTTGCATTTCATTTTTGTAAAACGAGTAGGAATTTTTTTTAATCTAAATTCCCAATAAAAATCTATGCTGAAAGACTTACCTTTTAACACTGTACAAACGATCCCCTGTGCCCAATTTGGAGGTTGTATATAGTAGACTCAACTCTTTCTCTGAAGCTTGGACATCACTCAGTTTACTGAGAATATCTGCTCTCTGCCAAAAATAAAGATTAATTATTTTTAATTGTTCTGTAAGTGTAACTGCTGGAGTGCACAGAATTGTATCTGTGGTCTTAAACTATACTTTCATACAGTATTAATTTATACCAGGCATGTCAGCTGTAAAACTAAAAGTCCCATCATGCCTTGCCACAATTTAGCAATTAGGGAATGCTAAATTTATTGCAAAGCATGCTGGGATGTGTAGTTTCATATGTGTACAATACAGGTGGGGGTTGGCACTGGCGAGAAATAATTGAGACGAATAATTCTATAGGTACTGAGATAATTACTGTACCAACGTACAGAAATGGTCCGCGGTGTCTGGTTGGTGGTGCTCCCAAAAAGTTCAGTGTCTAAACTGAGAAAGGTTGAGTCACAGGTTGACAGCAAGGAAAAACAAAAACAGGTTTTGGGGCACACTTATCAAATGGTAATGTGAATAATATTAGCTAGTACATCTAATAAAAGTTATATTTTTATAATATTCACATTACCATTCGATAAGTGTGCCCCAAAACCCGTTTTGTTCTTCCAGCAGGAGGGCCACAGTTTGGACATGCCTGATTTATACCATGTGTAGTTTTCTACAAACAAGTTGTTTACTGTAATGCTGTGTACACACGGTCCGATTTCCTTTCCGATGTTGACGATATAGTCAACATCGGATCGGCATCGGATGCAGATCACAAGGGTTTTAACCCTTGCGATCCCGATGCGCGTTCACGTATCGGAAGCCAGAAAGTCTTGGCTGCCTTGTCTATATAGTGCAGATCTGCACTATATAGTCAAGATAGGATGCAAATCGGATGTGCCTTAAGATCCTATCCACGATCCTATCTGATCAGATCGTGGATAGGATCTTAAGGCACATCTAACGTGTGTACAACCATAATACTTAAATGTTATTAGTTCAATTCTCCTCCAGACAATGTAACAAATGGTAACAAACAGCTAAAACAACTGTAGCAACTTATTTTTAGAACAAAAAATGAACAGATATAAGTGTACAATTTGACCAAAACTGTTCATCTACTTGAAACAAAACAGGGTAGGTGCGGGGTTAATATTAATGTCTTAATTCTTGGGAATATGCATAGTAGATAAAGAAGACGTGTTTTCTGTTACTTTAGGATAAAAAAATATCCTAAATCAGGCTATCGGGTTACCCAAGAACACAAGGTGACCAACCTTGCTCTTTTTTTCTTTCTGTTCCAGAACCTTCTGAAGTACTTTCTTTTGTTTTCGACTTAATGGTTTTTTAGAGGCTACAGCCTCAATTTTTTTCCTTTTAGACTTTTGGGATGGTAACATCAGAGGATTGCTCTCATCCAGTCCTTTTAATTGTTCAGCTCCTGAAAGATTTCATTGTGTCAATCAGTAAAAGCAAATATTTACAGTGTTTCTAACTGCTTCATAGTTGGGAGTCTCACCTTCAAGTTCAACCTGGACATGTTGCTTGGGTTGTGAGGATTTGTCTTCTGTGTACTGTACTTGCTGTCTTGCTTTCCAGTTATGTCTCTTTCTCATTCTACCCATTTTCTGACTTCTGCAATTATTCAGATTTTAGAATACAAATAACTACTAATCTTCTAGCAAATGCTGTACTACACTCAGGAAGACAACCAGTGACAATAAAGCTACTGTGGAACTACAAGTTTCAGTATGCAGCCTTCCACATACATGCTGGGACTTGTAGTTGCAATCAGCTGGGAAGTCGCATATGTTTAGAGAAAGGTGTAGATCATGTACATGAACTGTACTTCCAACATTAGTATTAAGGACAGACGTCAATTCTGTCTACAAGTAATAAACATACAGCGTCCTACACACACATTTATACAGTATGTACATGCCCTGCTTTTATTACATACAGTGTCCACATACAACTCACTTCAGAAACCACCGACTCCTAGCAAAAAAATCTCAGTGTATGCATGGAACACACATGCTGCAGCACTCTGTGACCCGGAAGAGGAAGTGACGTCAGAGACCCATAGCAACCCACAGCTCCATAGCAACTGTACGAAGGAAGTCTCTGCACTTTGCATAGAAAACAGTATTTTCAATAATGGGTGTTGTGTTGTCACTAATAGGTTGTCTCTGGCTATACCGCAGTGATATGGCTGTAATAAAATGACGACTGTTGTCATAACTATTGAGTGCACGTGTGTAATACACAGCTTCTATAGCATGCTATAGAAAGTATTGTGAAGTATTGCATGCTATAGAAAGTATTATGAAACCTGTATGTCAGCAATAGAACCTGTGCAATTCTGGTGTGTCCTTGTTTAAAGGGATATATCATATAGATAGATAGATTAGATAGATATTTTTTTTTTTGGGGGGGGGGGGTCTCTAAGCTTCAACAGTGATAAAATGGAGAGTGATAAACAGCCAGCCAATCAGCTCCTGCCTGCCATTTTTCAAACACAGCCTGTAACATGGCAGGTAGGAGCTGATTGGCTAGCTGTTTATCACTCTCCATTTTATCACTTTTGAAGCTTAGAGAATCTGGCCCAAGATCCTGAAATGGACATTAAATGCTGCATTCCGAAGCTTGTAGTGTCCGGTTCGGGGGTGTCCCGTCTAGAAGGTGTCTTGTTCGGGGGGATGCTGTGATAGATTTTACCTGGGACATGGGGAAGGGGAGATTACAGCTTCCCCGTGTGGTCTGGACTGTTTCATCTGTTGGCAGCAAGGGAAACTGCATCTCGCTCACACATGCACAAACACAGAGGCAATCACAAGGTAGCAGACTAGCTTTCAAAGCATTTGATTCAAGTGCGCTTACTTGTATATAATGTATTTGGCGTGCTGGGGTGTGGCCTAGTGACCAGGGGGTGTGTGCATACCTCCCAACATGATGGGGGAGGATCACACTGCTCTGCTCCTGGATTTCCCTCATAAGGTATGATTTCCATCTCCTCTGTTGAAACACCATTCTTATCAATGAAGCAGTTCAACGGCAATCATACGTTAAGAGGGAAATCCAGGAGCAGAGCATTGTCTCTCTCCTGGAGAGGGTCATGTTGGCCATGCCCCCCCCCCCATGTTTTTATATAGTGTGGCGAGCGGACACGGATTACTTGACATGTATTCACTGAGCCCGAAGCGTGACGAGCGCCCGTGGAATACATGTCAAGTAATCCGTGTCCGCTCACCACGCTTCGGGCTCGGAGGCTCGCTGTGCTCGCCACACTATATAAAATTGACTCCATGCCGTAGTGGATAGTGGGGGTATGAACAGGTAATAAATCGCATGCGATATCGCATGAGATTTACTGGCGCCGTGAAACTACACAAGTACCAAAAAAACTATTACTTCATATTCCTCTGTAAGGTTACATTGTAATTGTCTCATAATCATATCATTCATTTTTCACTTGGTAGAAAAGATTATGGGGACCATTTTACCTTCAATTTTTGCAACTAATCACCCGAAAACATGTGTTTTGGAGGTTAGCTGCAAATATTAAATATTAGTGGCTGGGTGATCCCTCCTGTCCCACTACCAGCCCCTATATTGGGGATGTGATGCTGCCTGATTTACCAATATCCACAATGCAAAGCATTTCTCCATTGTTAAGGTGTGTAGTGCCTGGCGTACTATAATGAGTCTTTCAGACCCATTATTAGTACCACTAATGCCGGCAGAGTGCTCCTTCAGTGCTGCAAGCCATGGTGCACTGCACCGGCAGCACCACTGGTAGTACTCCCTCTGCCACAGCTATGGGCTACTCTTCATACAGACCCGTCTTCCTTTCCAGATGTGTCTGTTGTGGATCACGGTCAACACTGACATGCATGCGCAGACCCCAACTGGGAGCTTGCAGAGCACATCACAAGGACTGGCTCCCCTACTTGTGCTCCATATTAAATTCCACTGATAGGAACGCATTTTGCAATGCGATCCTGGGCCAGAACACATTAAATATGCAATCCATAGCAAATGGGCCCCTGTGGTACATGAGCTTGTTAGTGCTATCACTCAAGAGTATTCTAGTTCATGTTCCATGTATATTGTTTCACCACTTCCCCCAAAAAATGTCTCATTACTTATTAAATTAATAACATCATCATCAACATTATTTGAAAGGCAATTTACAATCTGCATAAAAAACATTTACATAAAAGGTAGATATAAATAGCATAGTCTTAAAATGGCTGAGCCTGTTAGAGCATACATGCTAGATTAAGGGGTAGATTATATTAGGAACAAAGGGAATATGGGTCATCATTTGAGGGAGGCACGCAGGGGATAGTGAATGTGTGAGTTTTAAAATAGCACTTGACTGATTGGAGTTTGGGATAAAGTCCCTCATTCTGATCGACCCGCAAAGCTTTGCATCTAAATGCTGCCTGCACGAAGGTCGGCTGCCCGCTGCATGCACTGCGAATCTCCCCGTGCGCATGAGAATGGTCACCGACCATTGAATTATTTCTCTAGAGCTCGCAGATCTAAAGGCCCCCACACACTAGAACAATTTTTTGTCCGATTTCTGACCGATCGTACGATATATCGGCCGATTTTAACAGAGAATCGTCAATAACCGACCGATTATTGCAGATTATCAATAAAAGTCTGCTGATATATTGGACGATCGGTCGGAAATTGGACAAAAATAGTTCTAGTGTGTGGGGGCCTTAAGACACTCTGGTGTCTTAGATCTGTGGTGCTTCTATACGGGAAGAGGGTATCAACTGCGTCACCAGGGAATGTCCATGGGCCGCCGCCACCTGCCCGCACTGCTACGTGTGAACAGGCTTGTGAATAATCAATTTGCCGCGCCCGCTCGCACAAAGCGGCTGCACATGTGCAGAAAAGTTTATGCGCAGTAGCTAAATATCGCTCCCCTGTGCGTTTGCGATCAGAATCAGGGCCAAAGTCCAATCAAGCAAAGCAGGGCCATAATTTCAAGGTGTGAAATTATATTTTTTCCCTGACCACTGGTCTAATGTGTACCCAGCTGTATGGTTTTGTAACGCTGAATTCAATGCCTGCGATACAGAGGAGCGAGCAATAGATTAGACTTGTTTTCTTCTTCCTGACCACCAATATATATCGAGCCCGGTGTAAATGAGGACTTCAGAATTTAATTTAGGAAATGTTGCTGGAGTCGGTCTGGGTCACCAGTCACCACCTATAGGCTGGCATGGGCTGTTCGGTCGGTCAGTGTTGCAGCAAGCAGGATATTTTATTGCAGCAATCAGGATATTTTATTTAGGAAGGGGCTGTTCTTCCGGTGCTGGGAGGAGACGGAAGGTTGGGCTCATAGATTGTATCGCAGAGAGCGAGAACTGGAGCTGCTACCGACGTCTCTTGCTGCTGCCATCTGCTCCTTCACATCTGCCGCTGCTGGGACATGGATCGCCTGCGACGGAAGCTGCCCTGGTGTCTCACGCTACTGCTGCTGGTCTCCGGGGCGCTGAGCGCTCAGGCCACCAGGAACCGGGGACATGAGAAGCAGAACAACTCCTTCCGCAAGGCAGCCACCGGCTTCTACCAGACCATGAGTAATACCTTCGGCGAGGATAACGTGAGAGCGGTGCAGAAGGTGGGACATGCGGCTGCCTTTGGGCTCCTAGGGAAATAAATATAGCGGAATGTGCATTTAGGGGAAGGAAATGTCAGTTAGTGTTGGGCATAACATATGTACCCTGGTTCTTTTACATTGCATGCATGCATGCATGCATGTGTCATACCCTGGGCATTCTGCATATGTACTGCCTGCCTCCATTTCTTATAAATAGCGACATGCACATCGCCTGTGCGAGCTATTGGTGTGCACATGCTGTATGCCTTCCTTGGCCTTGTTGCAATACATTGCAATTGTGGATCGGGTTATTTGTATGCTGTAATTGCCTATAGGGCATTATATTTTAGTCCGTGCAATCACTTATGTGTACCTTGTAGTCCTTTTTTACTTGTTGTTCTCTACAAATCCTAATGCTTTTCTTTCGTCATGGACTAGTCAACGGTGATGCTGATATACATAAAGTACAGTATATTGTAACCATAGATGGTAAGTTCCTCAGGGATACGGTCATTGGGTCACCAAGCAGGTCGCCATGCAGGTAGGTCGACAGGGTCATTAGGTTGACATGGGGACGGTCAACAGTCAAAAGGTCAACATATATTTTTTTATTGTTTCTCTGAGCCAACGTGCCGGCAGGCTGTATTTCATGCCCTACATCCACTAGGGTGTGGTGGGAGAATAAAATGGTGAGCCGAGCGTAGCAAGCCACCGTGCCTGAAGCATGGAGTGCAGCCGCGGTTGTACGTTTCGGTGTCCATGTCGACATGACAGGTGCCGGCAGGCAGTATTTCATGTCCTACTATCCACTAGGGTGTGGTGGGAAAATAAAATAGTGTGCCGAGTGTAGCATGGCGAGCATAGTGAGCCATGCGATGGGACGCGGTGCTATGTGTTAGTGTTTATGTTGACTGTGTTGACATTCGGGTGAAAAATATAAATAAGAATAAAAAAAACATGTTGACTTATTACTATCGACCTAATGACACAGTTGACCTTTCTGCATGTCGACCTAGTGGTGTCGACCTACTTGCTGGTGACCTAATGATCCATACCCGTTCCTCAGTTAACACTCCAGTGTTCTGAATGTGCATTACACATAATAGAACAAGTAGAATTATTATGCCATTATTGCTGGGTACACAGCGCGACATTGTAGCGGAGAGGGAAACCCAGCAGGGTAGCTGGCACTGCATACACACTTGCTGATGCTGGCAATGACCTAGTGGGGCCATGTATGCAAGCGCAAGTACATGCATCTTGCATGTACAGATTATGGAGGATGGCGCTGAGGAGGTATAGGAGCGAGCATCATTAGCAACATAGTGTGTACACAGTGGATGATATGACTATTTTATTGTTCTGACCCGCCTGAATCAGCAATTATTGTCTGTGTGTACCCATCTTTAGATTATGTCCAATCTTTCTGGTTGGAGCTAAAATCTGGTAATATCTTGGCAATAAATCAAAAGTATTAAACCAGTTTGGTTAAACATCCATTTTTTTTTTTTAATGTATGTTTTTCAATATTTGGAGCACGTGGTCAATTGTAGTTTGCTCCTATATATCACCAGATTTTTGTTCTAATCACAAAGTTTAAGCTCCATACACACGGAGCAATATATTGCTCAGCGCCCAATTTTCAACAGCGACCAGAGATGGTCGCTGATAAAAAGGAGACTCTCTGCTGGGGGAAACAGCTGATTACAGGAGCATGGTCCTCCAACCAGCGACCACCCCAGGGCTGGTCACGGGAGCGCGCTACCGGCAACAGCCACCCCATACACACGGGCATATGGTCACTTAGCAACTATATCGCCGGGGCTACAATCACCCCGTGTGTATAGGGCTTTAGGCAGATAATCTAAAACCCCGTACACACGGTAAGATATTGGCTAAGCAATTTCGACTAGATGTACAAGAGATTTTGAAGTAATGATAAGGCCCATACACACTGGGTGACTTTGAGCTAAAAGTCGCTCAAAACAGCAGGTTTGAGCGGCTTTCAGCTTAAAGCCGCCAAGTGTATATGGCCTGGCGATGAGCGGTGAGTGCTGCTGCGCGCTCCCGCAACATCGCCGGGAAAGCCGTTCATCTGCTGGTTATACCAGCAGATGAGCGGCTTTCAGGACGTCTTTGCATAGTGCTCCGCTATGCAATGCCCCCCCCCCCCTCCATTGGTGCCGGGCATGGGTAAAGCCGCTCAGTATGTATGCACCGATTGTCATCATCGTTGTCCATACACGCTGGGCATAGTCGCCCAGTGTGTATGGACCTATAGTCTGTGATCGAGTCAAAATTACCTATGCTAAGCAATCTATGCTAGACAATATTGACTAAGCAGGATTTTGGCTAACCTTGGACATTTTAACTAGTCAAAACCTCACTGTGTGTACACCCCTTTAGTGTATAGCCAGCACAAGACATTTGTGCCCTGTACCAAAGCATGACCATTGATTTTTATTGAAATGTATTGCATGTAAATGGGCTGCCAGGGGAGTTCAAGAGATATTAAATGCAATATATCGTGGTTGCTGACGGCCGCACATCTGAAATCTCTTATGTGCAGGCAGAACAGTCTACCAATCCTATGCGCACAAGGAGGCATTTCAGTTGAATGCAGTCTTTAGGCCCATACACACTAGAAGATTTTCATTTCAAAATCGCTAGATATATCTGTCACCAAAGTAGTGCGTACACACTGAGCTATTTTCCCAAAGAGCAATAGATTTTCAGGAGGTGAAAGACTTTGCTGTGAATCTTTTATTGTAAAAGACTATTCAGGGATTTCTGTTCTTGGGGCCTGATTCAGAACTTATTGTTGGGCTGTGTATATTCAGAGCTTAGGTAAACGCCACCCCACACTGCCCCGACCGGGCAATATCCCGCCCATGTGAACAACTACGATTTAATTTGCAGCGGTGTGCGTAAGGTGAAATCTGTTCACCTGTGCCAGCAATTTATATATTACCACCATAAAAAATATACATTGGGGGCAGTGGTGGAGGTAACATATACATTGCTGGTCTGCGCCAGCAATGCTTATGTCACTGCTTGTATTGGTCGTCAGCAGTGCTTAAAGTGGTCCTGGTGAGGAGGTGGAACTCGCTTTCCCCCCACCCCTCATATGCGACAGCCATGGTGGGTACTAAGGTGTTTGGTGCCTCCCTGCAAGCTTTACATTTATGACCTATCCCATGAAAATAATAATGTGGGCCACATAATACCACCCCTAATTATGCCCCACAGTGCATAAGACCAACACCTAATAAAAAGAAACTGTGCGCTCATGGCTTTGTGGAACATTGGATTATGCACACCGTAATGCCAAGTACACATTATGCCACACAACGTAATGCCCATTATACCACACATAGTAATGCCCATTACATAATCTGCCACATGAGTGCCTCTTACCTACATGCTTATTGCCAGGGGTTACATGCAGAGTCAGGGATTGTTACTGTGTGCACTGCAATGCACTGTGTGGTAAAGGAGACAACCGGGCAGAGTGGTGGGAAACCCGGCTGTCTCAGAGCAGGTTCATCTGTCTGCGGCACTGCTATTTCTAATGACGCACCAGCTGGCGAACTCCTGATTGGCTGCCAGGCTGAATACTCCGACTGGCTCCCGAGTAGCGAGCCAGTGCATCATTTGAAATAGCCTTGCCACGGACAGATGGACCTGCTCTGAGACTGCCGGGTTTCCAACCAGACTTCCTCCTTTAGCGATGCAGGAACAGGCAGCGGGGCAAGGGGAACAGAACAGAGGTGGATCCGTTCCGCCCCCAAAATGTAACTGACGGATCACAGTTCCACATTGTTCTGGGTAACTTTAACCCCTGGTAGCCAGTGGTGCCAGTAATATATACATTGGTTAGCCCTAAGTTCTCTAGTGCTCTACATCCTTTAATTACGGTATACATTATTTAGTTAGGTCACTGGGACTGAAATCTTGTTAGCGAAGAGGACATAGAGTACTCAACCTTTGCTTTACAATGCATCATTACCTTTTCTTTAAGGGCCCTACATACGCAGAGATACATAACGGGAGATTCAGCACAAGAGATTTCACTCTTTCAGACAATGAGCCACATACAGAGAGATTTGTATCAGAGATTCATAATGGGAGATTCAGCATGGGCGATTTCAAATCTGTCACAGAAAGTGAAGTAAAACACTGCACTTCATCACAAAAATAATGTTATATGGTATAGACATCTACCACATAAATAATGTCTTCTTTAATAAGTGTTCCTTCACCACCCCCTAGTATGCCCCCCCCCCCCCCCCCCCAAAAAAAGAAAAGTTCAATCATTGGTGGCTAGTGGACCCCCCCCTTTTAAACGTTGGTGGTACAATGGGAACGGACATGAAAAATACTTACCAAGTCTGAAGTCCAGCGTCTCGTCCTCTCAGTCATGCAGACAATAATTTTCTATAATTAAAAAAATGGCATGGGGTCCCCCCCAGGCATGACCAGGCTTTTTTGAGTGGTCCTGGTTCCCAAAATACGGAGGACAAAGTGAGTGGGGTCCCCCATATTTTGGGGACCAGCACCAGGCTCTGGAGGTAGCCCTGGTTTCCAAAATACAGGAGACAAATGAATAGGGGTGCCCCGTATTTTGGGGACCAGCACCAGGCTCCACTAGCAGGGGGTGTAATGCCATTGCCAGGGGACACGCTTGATGGGGTCCCGTGACCAAAGCATTACCCGCCCTAACTAGTCAGCCCCCCAAATAAGGGAACCCCAGGCCTGGGCTGAAGCCCGGGGCTATCCCCTGGGCGGTGGGTGCAGGGTTGATATCTTGTTTAACAGTAATATTGTCTTTTACAGTAGGACTATGGGTCCCAGCAAGCCTGCCCCACATGCCAGTACATGGGAGAACCACAGGTACCAGCATGTGGGGCATTAAAGGCCCGCCAGTACCTATAGCCCCCTGTAAAGGAAATATTAAAATAAAAACACAAACACAGGTTTTAAATATTTTATTTAATAAAAACACAAAGGTTTTTACATATTTTATTAAACTGCATCTTGTCTTCACCCAGGGGGGCTCCTGCCCCCCCAGGGCTTCTGCGTAGTCTTCACCTGGGACATCGGCCTTTTAAGCTCTTTTGCAAGGCTGCTGCTTGCCACGGCTTCTGCCTCTTCATCTGTGTTCTTCACCTGGCGGTGGCAGCCTTTGCATCTCTTTTGCATGGCCGCCGCCTCCCAGGGCTTGTTCTTCTGGAGCTCTTCCCTGCTCCTCCTCCGCCGTTGGACTACCTGCCTCCTGTCTCGAGCTGGCCAATGTAGCCAGCTCTAGGGGGTGGGGTAATGACGCGGCGAGCCGTGATTGGCTGGCCGTGGCCATTTTGAAATTAGAAAAAAAAATCTCTCCTTCTCCCGTTGCCGCAGAGAGGAGAGGCGGGGTTCAGTGGGGGTCGCGAACGGTGCTTCCGCTGGTGGGGGAGGGGAGTCAGGGGTGCCTGCAGGTTCTGCGGCACATGTCTGCAGCATTGTCAGTCACTCAGCCCTGCTCATCTGCCCGCAGCCACACATGCGGGAGATTGGGCAGATTCAGAGCGGCGGCGGCGCGCATGTAAATCGCTGTGTGGGCTATACACACAGCAATTTTACGTGCGTTTTTAGGCATTTTCTGAGCGATTTGTTAAAATTGCTCAGAAAATGCCTGAATATCGCGCTGTATGTGGGGCCCATTACAGTTTGTGCAATTTATGTGGTTCGACAAGTCTGTTGATATGGTGTGCTTTTTTTGAGGGGGAGATTACATCCTATATAATAAAGTATAACATTCTCCACTCCGATATGGAGGGAATTTTCCCCAACAGAGTAAGTCAAGAATTGCCATGTTTGTGCTTGCAGAGCCGCTTGCACTGTTGTTACTTACTTGTTGTCTTATGTTTCACCATTTGGATGGGCTGGTAGGTAGTGTAAAATAAAATAGTATGTGAGTAACTGTGAGATGGACTGTACACTAGTTTGTGTAAAATACCGTAGGACAGGGTTTCCCAATCTTTTTTGAATCACTGCACCCTTGAGTATCAGAATTTTTTCACGGCACCCCTATGCCAAAATAATTTGTAATTAGATTTGGTTTATATGCGATTTTTAGGGTCATTTATCTGGTAAAGGGCAGGATTTGCTTCTGTTTGTACACATTTTATGATTGGCAGCAGCCAGCACGGGTTTTGCTCATAAATCTACCCAGGGCACCCCTGCATGTGTCCCGAGGCACCCCAGGGAGCCACGGCACACAGTTTGGGAACCACTGCCATAGGAGAATTCACTCTGTCTATGCAAATATCAAAAGGGAGCCGAATGCATGGAGCGTATAGTCCAGTAAATGCATGTTCTAGTCACATAGCTGCAGCATGGGGAGTGTTCTCACTAACAGTGTCTCCTAAACTATGAGCCCTCTATAGTGCTGCTTGTGGTCTGGTATCAAATCACATTGTTTTGGTTGGCATCTTTAAAGGCTTCTTCCTGCACCTCCCCTCAATTCACCTTCTCTGCATGGCTTCCGCTAGAATCCCTGCCATCCATATTCCTTCCATGCCTGCTACATTATCTGTGATGGTGGTTCTACTGGTCTCTTTGTCTTTTGTTTTGTGCCTGTACACACCAGAGCGATCCTGATTGTTAGTAGATCGTTAGCAGATGTGTTGGAGCACACAATCTGCTAACGATCTGCATCCAATCTGATCCCAATCCAATCTGAGTCTGTATCTAGTTGAATGGGTCTTTTACAGATCCTATCTGCAGCAGGTAGTATCTGAAAAACATGGCCAATCTACATACAATCTGTTGGAATTGGATCCAGATTGATGGGATTGAGCCCTAATCATTCTGGTGTGTACCCTACATAAGTCTGAGATTTTCCACATGTACCTTTCTAATCCCCCCCCCCCCCCCTTCAGATACAAACATTGTGTATATAGCTCCCATTATTGTTATCTTGCAAATCCCCGTTCATTTCTCCTGCCTGTTCTATATATATCTATATATATCTATATATATCTATATATATATCTATATATACATACATACATACATACATACATACATACATACATACATGTTACAGGGGTTAGGCACTACCTGTAACAGTTCTTTAAGAGCCGGTGCCTTCACAGGAATTGAAATACAAAGCCAGCAAGGGTGTAGCACTCATAGCATAGAAACCAAGGACCACGAATACGTCATACAGTAACAACGTTTCAATTTATAAAATTGTCATCAATTGATGACAATTTTATAAATTGAAACGTTACTGTATGGCGTATTCGTGGTTTCTATGCTATGAGTGCTACACCCTTGAGATATATATATATATATATATATATATATATATATATATATATATATATATATATATATATATATATATATATATATATATATATATATATATATATATATATATATATAATTATTCTGTAACAAAGGTGAGTGACGCTGAAATTTTTAGTGGATATTATCTCACCAATGTTGGCACTAAGGGTTATAATTTACTTATAAAGAAGCCAGAAACCATGTTGGTGATATTGTAGGTACTGTTTCTAGTCTGATGAGGCAAATACATGACATGCAGAGAATTGGTAAGTATTCTGTACGTATTAAGAAGAGAACACTTTGCTCTGGAGATTAATGTCTAGGACCCCTTAATCTCCAGCCATAGGGTTTGGACCACCACAGAATGGATTACATGTGTAGGTCACATGAAATAGAGGACTAGTAGGCATGCTCTGTCACAGACTATAGAGGAGATAACACGGCTCACTGTACCTACTTTGGGATTTACTTCTCTATTCCTTCCATGGGAATCCTGAACTTGCAGGAACTCATCCTGAGGTGATTTTCACTCTGACATCAACCTCTATGGCACTTTGCTAAGCTTTCCTTTGGGCCAGGCTGTCTGTCTTGGTGCAAGTGAGAAACAGATCAGTGGGAGCAGTGTGGCACTGGGCCGTTGAGTAGTTTTGCTAAGTAACCTCCTTCACATTTTTGAGATATAATTCATTTTTCCACATGGATATAAATATTGTCTATATAGCACCAACAATGTTAAGTGCTGTACAGCAAATATATATTTAATTCATAAGTATTTGATATGAATAAGCATATTCACACGGAAGTATTAGGTGGTGCTGTGAGGCAATATGGTGATTGCTATGCCACTGTGCTGCCCCCGATGGTCCGTCCCGTCCGCGCCCCCCCCCCCCCCCCCCCCCTCTAAGGGCGGTATTCAATGTGAATACCTGCGAGGTGCAGCGAATCCTTTTTTGGATTCGCTGCACATTCGCCACGTTCCGGAGCCGGCGGGCTCCGGTATTCAACGAGTCAGGGGCAGCGAGCCGCAGGGAGCCTGAGGACGGTGCCAGGCAGAGAGATGGTAGTCTCTCTGCCTAGCCCAGACCTTTGTGGGGGGTTAGGTGGGCTCCCCGGGTGCCAGGCAGCACAGGCTGCCCCCCCGGGAGTGCCAGCAGGGGGGCGTATATTCACTACACACGATCGTAATGATCGTGCAGTGAATATATGAATATGTAATGAGCGGCTCGGCTCCGGCGCCCCCTGCTGGCTGCTGTGTAAAAAAAAAATAAAAAAAAAAATATTATTTTTAAAATTAAATATATATTCATGTGCTTACAGCACATGAATAAAAATAGCATGCCCCTCCTCAGAATAAAATTCCTGATTTTTTTTGACACCAAATGTAAAAAACAAAACACTTTATTTTAAAAGTTCACATTCCACTTCACCATAAAAAGATAGCGATTCCTACTCGGTGAATCATGGCGAAAAAAACCTTCAAATGTATTCGCCATGTGGTCATTGAATAGGGTGATTCACCGTTTTTGTCAAAAATTCGCCAAACAGCACAAATTCGCCATAAAAACATGGCGAATTTCATTTTAATTCTAGTTTGAAAATATAAAGTACAGGTTGAGTATCCCGTATCCGAATATCCCTTATCCGAATTATTCCAAAAACCATACATTCCAGAAAGTGGGGGAAAAAAAATTTTTTTTTGCTAAAAACTCACTAGGGACATTTGTAACAGCATTACTGAGGACATGATATGTAACTGGCACTATATATGTACAAGAAAATGATTGCTAGGCATTCAAATTCAATATCTGAGATAAAACATGAAACAAAATTTGTGTACTAAAACCTTGTTTTTTGAACAAATAAAATATATTTGTGTGCATTTCATGTGTTTGATGTGTTTATACAGCATAAATGCAAGATACTTCAAAATACATAATTGAAATATTAAAATATTCCAAAATACGGAATAATCCGTTATCCAAAATTCTCCTGGTCCCGAGCATTTTGGATACGGGATACTCAACCTGTATATAAATTCTGAACAGATTTGACTAAATGTAGCCTGTATGTTGAATCACATGACAATCATGCTACTTAGTTGGTTGATTGGACATGTAAACAGTTGACAAGTAGTTGCTATTACTATTTTATTAAGTCACTCACACTGCAGCTATAAGGCGATAATTCGCCCTTATTTTTTTTTTTTACCATTTCAAAACGGTTATAGCTGCAGTGTGTAAGCACCAGTTTTAAATTACCGGTTCAAGAAAATTGGTAATTCAAAACTGGTACAAAGAAGGACCTACGTCTTTCAGACCCATTATTTGTGCAGTGTGAAGTGGTCCGGTATATTGGATCCCACACTGTTGTGTCCCTCCTCCCCCGGTACCTGGCAGCATGTACTGTACCACCGCTTTCCCCACCCCCCTCCCTGGTACTTGACAGCGTACGGGGATCCTGGCAGCGAGGTACATGCTGGCGATGCAGAGTGGTCTGTTCATCCAATGAGCAGTGTGCGGCGGGGTCCGTTTGGCACGCTGCCAGGTACCAGGGGAGGGTGGGGAGCTCAGGCCAGGTACCAGGGAATGGGTGGTATATTACTGGTGTATTAGCGTTTTTGTACCTTTCACAACGGGTTCAATGTGAAAGGTACAAAACTGTAATTAACCAGTAATATACCGTTTACAACATGCAATGTGAAAGGGGTTTAACTTGCTTCGACCCGTTTTAAGAAACGTGTAAAAAATTAGGTCAAAGCAGGTTTTGCAGTGTGAAAGCTGTATTGTTTTACATACTTTATATGGAAATGGACCTTGCCAAATGTGCAGCAGTTCCTAATCATTTGCTGGCTACTTTGAAGAGCGAGCTTTTGAATAGATGACAATGTTGCAAAATGGCCATGTATATAGTGTGTTAGCATTATTGGCAACACTAGAACAACTTCATACAGTGAAGCATTAAAATGGATCAAATCCTTCCAAAGCATTCTCTCCTCTAAACTGTAGACAGATTAAGGGCTCTTACTGAGATTCAGTCCTTGTTGAAATAACACCCTGCAATGCCACTAATTCCATAACTACCAGTCTCACTTGGCAGCCTGAAAAAATCCATATGCAGCCAGATTGTTGGTACATTTACTTTCCTCTTCTGCCTAATCCTCCTATTTTTCATACACTACTCAGGCTGTAGTTACACCCTTGATTAACTTGTTTTGTAGGTTTAGTGGTAATTTTAATGGAAGAAATGAATATAGCTATCCTAGCGTTACATTCCTGGGCACAGACCTTGTGTATTACTGCAAAATAACAAAAAATGGCTTCCACACCAGACAATATTGTTTTGATCCTAAATATATATATATATATATATATATATATATATATATATATATATATATATATATATATATATATATATATATATAGTGACAAAAAAGGAGAAGGGGTTACAGGCACATAACAAGACAGTGTTACAAAATCAAATGTTAACAAATATGAGTCCTCATCAGGTAGTGGAAATGAGGCATCTAACATAATAAAGAGTCATATCCATATCCTATATTAAGAAGGTCCTGTACCTCTTTTACACCGACGCAAAAACCCAGGTTTTTCCCTTGCGGACCCGGGTCAGCGGCGGTGTAAAAGGGGTCAACCCGTGTCTATTTACATGGGACTTCTACCCAGGTCCTGACCAGGGTGGAACACGGACAGGAACTGGGTAGTGGGCAGTGTAAATGGGTATGCCCACTACCCAGGTCCTGTCACTACCCTGTAGTCAGTATGGAGGTTGGGCGTGGGGCGCACACAGCCTCCGCTGCGGTCTGCTGTACTGTGCAGACAGCAGCGGAGGCAGGGAGGGGGTGAATGGATGCCTGTGTGCAGCATCCATTAACCTTGCGGACGCGGAGGGGGCTTGCGGTGCCCGGGAGCTGGGGGCAGCCCAGCAGCTTACCTTTTGTGCTGGGCAAGCCCCCAGCCTGACGATCGGTGGTCCTGGGGGGCTGATTGGCGCTCCCGACGCTTGGATACTCCAAGTGCAACCCCCGTTTACACTGCAGGTTGGCACCGGAGTGTAAATGGTGCATATCCCGTATCCAACCTGGCTTGGAACTCTGTTCCAAATACCAGGATGGATCCAGGATTTTGGTGTAAAAGGGGTATAAGTCAGTTAAATTATGTACTATTGGCCATTTGCTAATGTGAAATCCGCCGATATGGATTTGATAACTGTGGCTGCCGGGACCCAGCAGGGAGGGAGGGAGGAACGCATGGGGAAGGCATGCTGCCTTGAGCAGCGCGGCCCTCCTTTTTAATCTAGCAGATCAAAGCAGAAATAGACTGTGCAGACAAGTGTGTTTCTGCTTTCTATCCGGAGGCCCTTATCGGGATCAAGAAGGTAATTTTGGTTCTCTCACTGTTGAATTTTCACAGCGGTGGGCAATGTTTTGTGACTCCACATGCGCATAAACATTTATCCGCATGTGCAGCTGCTTGTTGTGAGCGGCCACAGCGAATTGATTATTCCCCAGCCGCTCGCACACAACACTGCGGTTGCAGGGTGGCAGGCCGTAGCCATGCCCATTGTTTCATTTGCGTTCCCATGAAAACTATGAGCAGATGTCAGCTGCCGCCCGCTTCCCGCGCAGGGAGCTCACAGATGTCTTACATCTGCGAGCACTGCAGAAAACATTCGATGGTTGGTGACCATCAAATGATTTCCTCCCCACACGCAAGCTGTGAATGGATGTTTATGCAAAACATCCATTGCTATGCTTGGGGGGAAACAGACATGCGAGGGAGGACGGACGGTCATGCAGGCGGCGTTTGGTTGACTCCAAAATCTGCAGCTTTTCGAATTAATCTGAATGACCTCCCGAATAGAAAGTGACCCTGAATCATACTGTGTGTACACAATAGATAGCAATGAGGATGAAATACCAGCACCAATATTTTATAGAATTCAGGTTATCATGAAGATAATACTTTACATGTCTGCTAGGCACCACATGGAAGTTTTAGGCTTTGTACCTTTTGCTGCAGTATTTATAGACCAAACCAACATTTTAGTATGCTCATTTCTTGTGTGGAAAGACAGAGCAAAAATGTCAGCCTGTATCATTTTCAGTGACATACTGATTGCTTGTTTCTATTCCTAGTTCTTTTCGCGTCTGACAGAGAGGTTTGTGTATGGTGTAGATGTCTTGGTTGACACACTATGGAGAATATGGACTGACCTCTTGGATGTACTTGGAATGGATGGTAAGTTGTTTTTTTTGTTTGTATGTTTTTTTAGTATGTGTTCCCTCCCCCAAAAGCATCTATTTTTAGAAACCCCCAGGAGCACAGTCTAGATAAGGCCACATAGTGAGCTGGAAAGTTCTGAAAGGTGATTTTCTCCTGCCTTTAACAAGGTAGTAACTGGCAGAAGCAAGTTGTATAGATATAAATAGGAAAAGGGAAACTGTCTTAAAGGGATTCTGACCAAATTAATTTACATTATTATATACAGTATAATGTCCTGTATTTGTGAGCTCCTATAGGATGCCTACCCCTATACACCAGGGGTAGGCATCCAGCTGCTATGCAACTACACATCCCAGCCTGCCTAAAAGAACACATGTGGCAGGGCATGCTGGGACGTGCAGTTCCACAGCATTTGGCATTCCAAAGGCTGCCTACTCTTGCTGACAATATCAATGATCTACTTTTTTTAGATTCCAGCAAGAGGTATGGATCATTGGATAGACATGAACTAGAGTAGAGAAATAGGAAGAATGCCATTCGCTGGTGCACCTCTGTCAAGTGCTGCGTAATATTTATGCGCTATATAAGAAATTATTAATAATAAATAAATTGTCCAGTGTGTATGCTGACAATTTATTATTTATTAACAGTTTCTGACGTTTGCCTTGTCAGTAACATCCTCAGTTATCTGTACATGCAGGAGCCATACTATTCCCTTCACCCTGCTGTTATGGACGGCATTGGCAAATGTGCACGCACTTGCCGATGCCGGCACCTCTTTAGGTCCAAGTTATGTATGATCTCACTGGGTACACCCATTATAAGTGTATAGCCAGCATAACTCTATTCATAGTCTGCATACAGATAACAGCTATAGCTTGCATTTCTAGCCCATGTACCACCACTTAAGACACTAGACAAGAAACAGTTATGTAACGAGCGCTCTTCATTGCAGTATAGTGGGAACAAATGAAGATAGGTGAACCTCTTGCTAAGGGATATGGTCACTAGGTCGACATGCAGGAAGGTCGACCTGGGGGTTTTCACTTTTTTCTGAGTTGACATGTGCCAACATGCTTGTGTCAACCTAATAACCCATGTAGACCTAGTTCATGTCTAAATTAAAGGAAAGAGATATGTCAGTCGCACAGGTCAATAACGTTTTTATATTGATTCAAGGACCCTCCCAGATACAAGTACAATTATAATAATTTCGTGTAGGTAACGAGGGTGTGCTACCATAGGCATGGAATTGACAAGAGTAGAGAAATAGGAAGAATGCCATTCGCTGGTGCACCTAAGAATTAATTGAACTCATAATACATAACTTTTATTGGGTATACATATAAAATTTCTGCGAAATAAAACCAAGACATACAACAATCACACTAATAAAAAAGGGGAGGATGTTCCCCTGACTCAGTGTGACCCCCTGATCACCACAGCCCCAATATGTGAGTTATTTATTCTGTTGCCTATGGTACACAAAAAAACAGAGTAGGTATTCTCTTATTTCAAGAGGACTCGCGGTAAGGTCTTTTTTTATATAATAAGTTTTATTCTCTCGCAGGGAGACAAATCTCATAGACCCGGGTGAGGCACGCAGCTATTGAGGGCAATCCTCCAATAGTGCTGCCGTCAGCCCTTGTAGCCGCTACCGTCCCTTAATGCTGAGGGCTGGTGAACCGTATGTGAGGTGTGCAGGCTTGCACTTGCCTCGTTCACCCAGCTAGCTCAGATAACGCTGAGTCTGGCGCCAGACTAGCGTGTCGGTCACCGTGTGGACCGCTCACAATGGTTGCGCAGCAGTACAAATCAAAATTTCAACATTGTATGTGGGGAGGGGAAGAGGGGGTTTTACAACACACTGAGTGTGTTAAGACGGTCAGCGTACGCTTCGCAGTGAACGCTTCCTCAGGACGCTGACCGTCTTAACACACTCAGTGTGTTGTAAAACCCCCTCTTCCCCTCCCCACATACAATGTTGAAATTTTGATTTGTACTGCTGCGCAACCATTGTGAGTGGTCCACACGGTGACCGACACGCTAGTCTGGCGCCAGACTCAGCGTTATCTGAGCTAGCTGGGTGAACGAGGCAAGTGCAAGCCTGCACACCTCACATACGGTTCACCAGCCCTCAGCATTAAGGGACGGTAGCGGCTACAAGGGCTGACGGCAGCACTATTGGAGGATTGCCCTCAATAGCTGCGTGCCTCACCCGGGTCTATGAGATTTGTCTCCCTGCGAGAGAATAAAACTTATTATATAAAAAAAGACCTTACCGCGAGTCCTCTTGAAATAAGAGAATACCTACTCTTATTTATTCTGTTGCCTATGGTACACAAAAAAACACTCACATATTGGGGCTGTGGTGATCAGGGGGTCACACTGAGTCAGGGGAACATCCTCCCCTTTTTTATTAGTGTGATTGTTGTATGTCTTGGTTTTATTTCGCAGAAATTTTATATGTATACCCAATAAAAGTTATGTATTATGAGTTCAATTAATTCTTAGGTGCACCAGCGAATGGCATTCTTCCTATTTCTCTACTCTTGTCAATTCCATGCCTATGGTAGCACACCCTCGTTACCTACACGAAATTATTATAATTGTACTTGTATCTGGGAGGGTCCTTGAATCAATATAAAAACGTTATTGACCTGTGCGACTGACATATCTCTTTCCTTTAATTTAGACATGAACTAGGTCTACATGGGTTATTAGGTTGACACAAGCATGTTGGCACATGTCAACTCAGAAAAAAGTGAAAACCCCCAGGTCGACCTTCCTGCATGTCGACCTAGTGACCATATCCCTTAGCAAGAGGTTCACCTATCTTCATTTGTTCCCACTATACTGCAATGAAGAGCGCTCGTTACATAACTGTTTCTTGTCTAGTGTCTTAAGTGGTGGTACATGGGCTAGAAATGCAAGCTATAGCTGTTATCTGTATGCAGACTATGAATAGAGTTATGCTGGCTATACACTTATAATGGGTGTACCCAGTGAGATCATACATAACTTGGACCTAAAGAGGTGCCGGCATCGGCAAGTGCGTGCACATTTGCCAATGCCGTCCATAACAGCAGGGTGAAGGGAATAGTATGGCTCCTGCATGTACAGATAACTGAGGATGTTACTGACAAGGCAAACGTCAGAAACTGTTAATAAATAATAAATTGTCAGCATACACACTGGACAATTTATTTATAATTAATAATTTCTTATATAGCGCATAAATATTACGCAGCACTTGACAGAGACTATTTGAACATTCACATCAGTGAATTAAACATTCTGATTTTGTCATTACGATTCCTCTAGTCTAGCCTGTACCCAGCTTTAGGGGTGTGTGACTGCATCTCCTGTATGTTCTGTCACAGATTGAAGGATTTTGGAGGGTTCCGAAGTAGAAAACTCTGTAAGCAAACTTAACATTGCCATTTAGTACAGGATCCTGTTTTGGGATCCTCAGTGATACTCCAAAATTGTATTCAAAAGCAAATTCTGCAATTCATACAGAAATTTTACTCTGGAGCTTGGTAAAACAAAGTACAACCAACACTGAAAACATTTTGTCTTCCTAAAAACAAAAAAAAAGCACATACAGTAGCTTGCATTAAGTATTAAACTGATGTGCTTGTACTCCATTCAACACTTGAATACAATGTTCCATTGAAGGAGGTGATCCACACCCTCTCTCTGGGGAAGCCAAATAAACCAAAGGTTCTCGGACCCCAAGCAGTTAGGTATCCTCACGGTGAGCCTAATGTGATGTGGTTTGAGCTGTACCGATTATCGGTAGTTTGCACAGGGCCCACTCTCCAAGGAAGTTTGAGAACCACTGAAATAACCAAAGATAATATATAGAAGGGCTGACCACAGCGCTGGGACAATATGTCCAATAAATCTGTAGGACTTGCAGGTTTCAAATAATTTCTCCAAGAAAAGGCGACGTGAAATGCGTCAACTTAAAAATATATATACCGTATATACTCGAGTATAAGTCGAGGCACCTAATTTTACAACAAAAAAACTTGGGAAACTTATTGACTCAAGTGGGACTCTCACTCGAGTATAAGCCGAGGGGGGGCTTTTTCAGCATAAAAAATGTTCTGAAAAAGTAGGCTTATACTCGAGTATAGAAGGTAGTCACTTTATTTATAAAAAACGGATCAAACCATAGGACCAATCCAATAAAAAAAGGGTAAAAATACCACAAAACATCAAACACATGAAAATAACAGTTCTATGTAAGAAGTGATTATCAGAGCACAGGACCTCTTAGGGGATGTGATTTTTCACCTTAAATCCACTGATCTTTAACAGGATTTCCCACTTGATAGGACGTCTGTCCTTCTCACACTGGTACTCTTCCCTTAGGCGCCACACTGCCACTGTGGTTGACCTAGGGTTTTCCCTGTGTTTGTTAGGTTTCCTGGTGGTAAGGGAAAATAAGAAGAGAGCGGGAGCCAGGTGCACGGGTAGCTGGTAACAGGTGTGCTCCCTCCTGTCAGGATCTGCCTGCGCTCGCAGTCTGGTAGGGTCACGGCAAAGATGTTTGTATGCCGCGATGCTCCTCTGGTGATATATGCTCTCTTCCCGGCTAATGATTTTACTAAGCCGTCCGGGGCTGCTACTGTAAATATGCAGACGTCTCCACCGGCACTTCTCCCCTGTATCTGGTGGCTGTCTCCTCTCAAAACTCTGGTCTCCAGCTGCTCACCACGTGTGGTGCCTAAGGGAAGAGTACCAGTGTGGGAAGGACAGACGTCCTATCAAGTGGGAAATCCTTTTTAAGATCAGTGGATTTAAGGTGAAAAATCACATCCCCTAAGAGGTCCGGTGAGCTGATCATCTCTTCTTACAAAGAACTGTTATTTTCATGTGTTTGATGTTTTGTGGTATTTTTACCCTTTTTTATTGGATTGGTCCTATGGTTTGATCCGTTTTTATTTTTTTATAAATAAAGTGACTATATATATATATTTTTAAGTTGACGCAATTCACATGGCCTGTTCTTGGAGAAATTATTTGAAACCTGCAAGTCCTACAGATTTATTGGACATATTGTCCCAGCGCTGTGGTCAGCCCTTCTATATATTATCTTAGATTTTTTCCTTTGGAAGTATATTGGGATTGAGCCTTTCCAATTTGGGCTAAGCAGCAGCAGGGAAAGAAAGAGCTTGAGGCTGTTTGGACTGCTTTATCTTAAAGTCACTGAAATAACCAGTTGGTAACATTTGCTGCCTTAAATGGGATACGAAACTTCTTTGTGAATCTTGCATAAAAGTACTGTACCTTTTGTGCAGATCCTTCCAATGGAGGGGGTAATAACACTTTGTTCAAGTAGGCTTTTAGTTTTATTGTAAGTTCACTTACTTTGCCCTTCATCTTCACAGCAGATGCATTGCTGGTACTTTGGGTGGAAAGGGCAACTTGTATCATCTCAGCACCAATACTTTAAGCTGGGTACAAACTAGATGATATTTGTTACGATTTTGCCGGTTTCGAAGGATCAGAATAACAAAGTCTAAGGGGGATATTCAATCTCCGGCGAGCACCTCCCATCGGGAGATGCCCGCCGGGCCCTATTCAATGCTGTCTTCCGCGACAGCATTGAGCAGGGTATCTCGGCAGAACGAGCCCGACATCACTAGCTGTCGGGCTCGTTCTGCCGGAAAGTGACGAGCTGTCAGCTGCAGCTCGCCTCTTCCCGGCCGCAACTCGCGGCCACGCCCCCTTTTCGCTCCCCGGCAGGCGGGACATTAAATCCCGCCTGCGTGTTCTCGGTCGAGCTGACCGAGAACGGGACTGGGTCACGGCGGTCGAGCAAGCTCGACTGCCGTGACCCTGACATTGAATACCCCCCTAAATATAGTCCAGTGTGTAAGCACTATTTTACTGACCATGCAACAACACTGTCAGCACTGCGATAGCCATCATCGGCAGGTGTGTGTATGCACTTGCAATGCTGCCATGTCACAGACGCTGCTGATCTCGCTGGGTACACATCGTTTAGTGCGCACACAGCTTTAGTGGTCTTCTGATCTATTTTGCTATAAATGAGTCTGAGGAAGCTGGCAGTGTGCCTGAGAAATGTGCTACATGTTTATGCGACAATTATTCCATGGAACTCATTCATTTTCTCTTTCCTAGCTATTGTTTATGCAAGATTGGATTTATGAAACTCCCCTTTCAATGAACTTCTAATTAAGCTAAAAGCCTATTTAATGCATATGATTTTTCTGTCCATATTGATGTTGCAAAGCAGAAGGCTATTTTCCATTATTTGTCAGCAGATTTGTGAAAATATAAATAACCACTGGAAAATACTGCTTACAGCACTATTCACCCACTGCATTCTAGCACCTTGTACAACCAGTTTTTGCCATATCAAGTCTTTTGGGATACGTTTCTGGTAGGGTTTGCACTCTAGGGGGTAGATTTGCTGATGCTTCTAAATATTAAGCGGTTATGTTGCCCATAGTAATCAATCAGATTTTGTCTGATGGCAACAAAAATCAGCATTGAATCTATTTGCAATCCCTTTGCAACTTGGCTGACAGGAAGCCGGCATTGGCGGTGGCAACTTGCACTCCAGGTGTTACAAGAACTACATCCCAGCAAAACTCTGGCGGGGCATGCCAGAATGTATAGTTTTATAGCAGTCCTCTTTTGTGTGGACTGCCCCTGGTCTAGACAGTGCCTGGGGGCTATGATGCATTTTCCTATATTTATACATGTCTATACATTATTTTTTTTTTTTTTTAGACATAATATTTTTTTAACTTGTTTTTCACACCTCCTTTTTTTCATATTCATAGTTTGAGGTTTTTTTTGGTAAAATAATTATATACTATTGGATGTGGCCGCTGATGCAATATTTTGCAAGCCTGCACACCATGCACTGTATGGTTTTTTCAGGAGTTCAAGGGAAATCGACCTTGCATCTTAAGAGCTTATTGGTTTGCAGTAAAAATACATTCCGAAACTCTCATTGTCGTCATTTTCTAGGATGCAATAGAGAAATGATAGACAGAATCTTATTGGTTTCTATGGGCAACATCATCGCTCTTCATTTTTAGAAGCTTTAGTAAATTTACACCTTCATGATGTTGAACATTTTTGCAAGCCACTGTATGATGTCCATTTTTGATATGGCATCCTTAATTTTAATAATAAATGCTGCACTGTTGCAGCATAATGGAAATCTAAATGCAGCAATGATTGTTACAAAGGTGTGTGTGTGTTTTTTTTTTTTTTTTTTTTACTGACTTGTTTGTAAATGTAATATATAAACTCTTGCAAATAACACTGCTCATTGTGTTTTCCAGCATCGAACCTCACTCACTACTTCAATCCCGCTGCAGTTGCCAGTAATCCCACCAGGGCACTCATGCTGGTGGTGGCTGTCCTGTTGGCCTATTGGTTTGCTTCTCTTTTCCTGGGATTTTTCTTCTACATTCTACATGTTGTCTTTGGACGATTCTTCTGGCTAGTTAGAGTCTCCCTCTTTGCACTGTCCTGCGTTTATATCCTGCAGAAATATGAAGGTGAACCGGAGCATGCTATGCTACCTCTTTGTTTTGTGGTGGCAATTTACTTCATGACCGGGCCTGTTGGTATTTACTGGAGGAGGAACAGCAGCAACAACAACCTAGAAGAGAAGATTGACCATTTAGACAATCAAATAAGACTATTAAATATTCGTCTTACCAGAGTCATAGAAAGCCTGGATAGAGCCAATGACCAGTAATCCTCTATTGCGTAACAGTCTACACCAGCTCCCTTTTTAGCACATAAAGCACTCTCGTTTTTAAAGCAGATCTTCTGTTTGGTCTGTAGTCTGATTGGATCAAAAAATTCTTTGTAGAGCATAAATCACTAATGTAATGTAAATGTAATAGGTAAAAACAAATCCTATTTTAAAAGAAACGTTAATGTTGAGATTTACAGTAAACCCTTCAGCTATTTCTGGTCTTAACTACATTTGGGTTCCTTTCCAAGAGTACATCATTTTAAATCTGTCCATACACAAGCGAATGCAATTTTGCCACAGATTTGTGATGCGATTAGTAATGTGCCGATTACTGAACAAACTGGCAGTCCGTCAATAACTAATCCTTCCCATACGGATTTGGAGTAGGATGATGATGATGATGATGATGATGATGATGAAACACAGATATTTGGGCACAGTTTGGTCTAAAATGCCTTATTAGCTGCACATATCTGTGTTTCCAAGGACAATTTAATGAATAACTGTACCCAAGACTAAAGTAGTTTCGGGTCAGATTAGGCCAGGGCTGGGCAACACCGGCCCTCCAGATGTTGATGAACTACACATCCCAGGATGCTTTGCATTAGTTTTGCTATGTGGCCATGCTGAAACTGATGCAAGGCATGCTGGGATGTGTAGTTCATTAACATCTGGAGGGTCGGTGTTGCCCAGCCCTGGATTAGGCAATATAAATAATATATACTGAAGCTCAGATATCTGTTTATCCTTCTGAATTCTCTTAGCAGCAGGCAGTTTCACCTGCTTGGTGCTTTATAAGATGAGGAAGGACTTCAGGTTGTGGGTCAGATGTACTAAGTTTCAAAAAGTGACAGAGTGGTAAATTATCTGCCAACCAGCTCCTGTCATTTTTTACACACAGCCTGTAACATAACTGGTAGGAGCGGATTGGCTGGTTGTTTATAACTCTCCACTTTGTTACTTTTTGAAGCTTGGTACATCTGACCCCAAGGCTTCTGAATTCCGCACACAATTGGGCATTGCCTTTTTATTTACCGCTCTAACTGTAGACAAATCTGCCTTTCTAGTTTTGGCCAATTTTTTTTATTGCTGCAAAATTTGTTTTGTTTCTTAATTGGAATACCAATTACTCAATTGGTTCAGGCTTTTTTTTTTTTTTTTTTCCGCAAACAGGTTTGGAGGCCCTTTCATATCTGGCGGGAATAAAATAGATACATTTATTTATGAGGGTATATTTTATGTGCATCAATCAAAGCAACTCACTGCCTAAAAGTATGTTTCATATACGAACAATATTGTTAAATGTCATCAATATTATCTTAAGCGTATCCGATGTGCTTTTTTTATTTTTTAGATTTATATAGAAGTTAAGTTGGTAAGTTCATTATTTTTGAAAGTAAGTATTTCGTTTCATTTTTATATCTATATTATATGTAGTTTCCAGCTTGTGCAAAGTGCTTTCTACACAGTGCTGTGTATTACATATAGTACATATTTAGTACATAAGTAGAGTATACGGACTATTAAATGTGCTGTAACTACTGTGGTATATGTTGTGCCACCCTGTATACAATTTCAGGTTTATTGGAAAAGTTTGTACTGAATTTTGAATATAATAGTTAGGTTGTGTCGTAAAATTCATTTTCATTTTACACATTCATCTTCGAATATTAGCAGCTGATGTTGGCGCACCTGCTGCTTTAAATTTATCTCAGGGTTTGCTAAGCGGCAATAAACCAGTCATGTTTAACATTTATAGCTTGTCTATGGTAAGATGGAAAAAACTATTTTTTCCAAATCTAATTTTGTTTTACAGGACAACCCTAAATGAGCTAAGCCGTGTAATTTGTATGTGAGTAAAGTTAAGGGAGCATCCAGCTGAATGAAGTACTTGGTTATTTTCAAAAATCGAATTCAATTCATATAAACCAAATGCAAAATGATTACCACTGATATTATGCTGCCCATACTGACCGCACTGAATTATGCAGCAAGGAAATGAAACCCACTTCCCCAATTCTCTTTATACATTGTATGACAGAGATCAGTAGGTCATGACTGCGGTACCTTCCTGCGTTACATTTACACCACTAATATGAATATAATTGTAATGACATTATAATTATTGTAATCTCTGAGTAATCCTATTGTCTCCTCAAGCCATTAAAAATTTTATGCGGTGCATAAGCTGTAATTATAATTTAGAATATATATATATATATATATATATATATATATATATAGTGCAGTATAGATGTGCTTGTTTGGTTTTGCACCCTTAGGGATTAAAGAGTAGAGAAAAATCATAATCTAACAAACTTAATTAAAGGTTATGGTGGGAAACAATATTTTACTATCAACTGCACAATATTGTATAAGTAAACATATTGCAGTAATAAGCAACACAAAAGCTCTTGGTGATTTAAGTACTAAAAACTATTTTCATTTATTTGTTAAGACACTGGCAGGGATCCTATTGGGTGTAATCCTTTTAGCCTGTGATCATTATGGAGCTATCCAATTATTGGCCGTTTTTTTATCAGCCGATGATCAAGCAGTAGCACGAGGGATAAGTTCCGGATCCTGTGTATTATCGCAGTTCTGAAGGCTGCTTATCAGGGCTAACTGCATAGCCATGGGCTAATCTTTGATGCTACCACAGCTAATGGGATACCGGCTTTTCTGTAAGTAAAACTAAATACATTTTCAATTAAACGTTTCCCTTAAAGCATGGGTCCTCAAACTGCGGCCCTCCAGATGTTGTGAAACTACAAATCCCAGCATGCCATACCACAGTTTTGCTATAAGGGAGTGTTAAAACTGTGGCAAGGCATGCTGGGATTTGTAGTTTCACAACATCTGGAGGGCCGCAGTTTGAGGACCCATGCCTTAAAGTGTTTACAAGTATTGTAGTTTAGAATGGAATAAGTATACATAGGTCAGTATCTACAAATTGGTTTATGTCATAGTGTATGTGTCCAGCTTTTGTTATGCTATCTAGGAAATCTGATGTTTTCATTTTTTTTTTTTTAAATCCCGATTGCAATCATCTCTGGTGGTGTATGCAACATTACTTACAAACTACTAATAAAGTCTTTAGTTAACTCTGAAAGTTACATTTTTCTGCACATTCTGGTTTTATTACAAATATTACGTTTCCGTTTAGTTCAAGCAGACCACAAGTGTTCAGTATATATTAAGTGTGTGATTAGGGTGTTATGATGTTTTAGGATTTATATAATGTTACTATTTACTTTCATGTAGTACATGCACTGTGTGTAAGGTGTAACCATCCACTTAACAGTTGAGGCCGCCATTTTGTTGGCCGAATTACAGCCTACTAATGCAATAAGAACTTGTACACATTTCTCGTGCTTTGTCACAAGCTTGTAGTGGATTCATTGACTGAGTTTTCATAAATAAAAGCTCAAACCACAAAATAGCAGCCTCCACTGTATGTTAACAATGGTAACCGTTTATTTAACCTCAGGGAGAAATAACTTAGTATAGTCTCTATTCTTGTCATTTCAGAAAAAATTATTGAGATCTTTTCTGTAGATGTGCGTGTTGCATTTTAAGCATGAGGACATAGTCTTTACTCATTATTATACACAAACTTTGATCGTTGCGCTATGGATTATTCGGTTTATGATTGTGTGAACTGTAAGAATGACATATGAATCAATAGATGCTTTGCCAGCTGTATTTACCCATAGATATAATCACATCACATTGCCATGCATTGCATTTGGAACACAGCGTGAGTACACCTAGATAAGCTAGTACAAGGAGAATGAGACTGGGTCTTTTTGTACTGTAAGGATATGGCAAGATCAGGTACCAAAAAAACAGGCAGTCATATTATCCATTATATTAAACTTAGTGAATAATTAAGATTTTCATGCAATACCCAGTAAATCATTCATATGATACCAATGTGAGTATTTTATTTCATGAAAGCA
The DNA here is from genome assembly GCF_055691185.1 of Crinia signifera. NCBI lineage: Eukaryota > Metazoa > Chordata > Amphibia > Anura > Myobatrachidae > Crinia > Crinia signifera. The sequence goes on along the minus strand of NC_139217.1, from coordinate 369,629,529 downwards.
AACTTTTCTATGCTCTGTATTACAATGGCTATTGCTGCGTACGAATATCGGTTTAGTTCTAAGATTGGTTTGTAAAATGGTGTTTTTAACAGTTACTCTTTTATAAGCATATATATAGTTATTGAATAGCCACTGCCTTAAGGTCTGGGCAATATAACCACTCAATGTAAATGAATGTCACCCCTTCGCTTGTTTCTCTGTAGTGAAGCTGTTTGGTATAGTTTGGGTATTTAGGATATTGGCATTGATATTAGCATTGATAAACTTGAAGTAGGTTTGCTAAGTGTATTAAGGTATTACATCGTTGAATTAGGATTATTACTGTATAATACAGTGGCCATTTAGGCCATCCAGTCATCAGGCATTATATTTTCTTATATGTGTGGTAGCAGAAAACTTGTTCAGTCTGTGCAAATGGTTTCAGTAGTTGACACTGTGCTTAAACGTAATTTACTTTTAGAAGTTTCTCCAGATACTGTAGTATAGCAATTAACAAAACATGTTTTTTTTTTTTTTTGTTTTTTTTTTAGTTTTCATAGATTTTTTTATACTCCGACTCCCTCTAGTGGTTTATAAAGGTCAATTCTGTTCAAAATGCAGATAGAGGGGATGGAAGCTAGTATTAAATATATTTCTATTGTGTGCAGTAAAAGTTTGCTATGTTATAGTGGCCTGTAACACAATGGATGTTTTCAGTTTTAACAATTTCCTCTTCTATGTCTTAACTGTAACTCTCAGACAGTTGTAGCGATAACCGCTGTCCCTGCAAGTTACATTCCAGGCACCTTGTACTGTGGAACGTCTCCTCCAAAGAATCTCACACTGTGTGCAGCGCTGTATGGAAGTTGTAGGAGAGGGATTTTGCCATAGACATAAAAGCAGTTTATTCAATCTAAAAGCGTTGTCCGTCAAAGGTGCTAAACATTGTAACGCTCTGGTTTTTCTGAAATTGGTACATATGGGTCAGACCATAATCCCCATTGCTAATGGGACAGTCTGCATTATTAATTGGCCTTTTGAATCAGATTATGTGAAATAAGAGCCATCATTCATAAAATTGTATTGATAAATTGGCCCTGTGTCAAGAGCAGCATGTTTGACTTTACACAAAATAGTAGATATAATCAAATTGTAGGAAATATAACGGTACTTATGTAATATCTGGACTCCCGTTTTTCTTATGAGACCGCGTCCCCTCGCTGCGCTCACCACGCTTCGGGCACGGTGGCTCGCTGCGCTCGCCACACTATATAAAATCAACTCCATGCGTAGTTGGATAGTAGGGGTATGAAAAAATGGGGTGCATTTAACATGGGAGTCCAGATAATACATAAGTACCAATATAACTTCTACATGCTAATGTACGTTAGAGTTACAAATCTACATGGGTGACATCTATTGTTTTTATATTAGGCTGCAGAATGCCTAGTAATAACCAATCCATGCATGTTTTGTAAAGTTTCCTGCATCCCTAAAACTCAATATGCCATATAAGCTAGTACATTACTGTGCTAAGTTCCATTATAATGTGTATTCACGTACAACATATTACAGGGTAAGCGTTATGCAGCTTTTAAACCTATATAAATGTATTAAATCAGTGATGAAAGTGCCAGCCAGGTAAACATATACAAATTCTAATTTGTTATGCTGGGAGTACATGATTGAATTTTACATTTAGATGAAAACACTTTTTTAAATTTTATGCTGGGAAAAATGTCTCCTGTCTGTTTCTTACACTAGCTGTCATAAAAATATAGCATGCCTTTATGTATGCTAGGACTAGACAAATTCTGGTTCTTCAGCCTTTGCTGCTGCTGAAATTTGGAATCAATTAAACCTAACCGCAGCAGGGTTTTGCTTGATAAGTATATAATATATTAATACAGTCTTTATTCAAATAAATATTTACATTTTAGCATTTGTAACATTGTACATGATCTCCCCTCATTTCAGAACCAGTGGAAAGCATGTGACTTACATGGACCATACGTAATTGCATGTATCACATACAATGAAAAAGTTACTGGTTTTGTATTTAACTTTTTTTTTTGCGCTGTTTCATAGACTTTTCGAAACACCTAATTTATAATTCATATAAGTGCCAGCATTTGTACAATCGGTTAAACATTTACAGTTTTTAAGAAATACTTTGAACAATATATAATAGTAAACAAGCTGCGGTTTCTTGATGTGGTTAACCCACAGGTTCAAAACATGCAGTTTTAACTTTCCCGCCTAAACAAGCTATGGTGCAGAAGCTACCTTTTTAATAAATTAAACCGCTAGTCTTGTGCTTGAATGGAAATCATTTTTTGAATGGTAGGCAGGAGTTTAAATACGCTATGGTTTTCCTACTCTGGGACAGGTGTTTTAAGCCTGGAGAAGTAATCTAGTGGAAGATAAGGCATCAGCCAGTCAGCTGTGTTTAAAAAAAATGGCAGTTAGGAGTTATTTGGCTGAAGTGCTACCACCTTCCACTTTATCACTTCACCAGGCTTACTAAGTGTCTTTGGCAATGGGGCATGAAAGTACTAATCATATCCGCCCTACAAACCAGTAAACCTTATAGTTAATACTAAATAAGAACACTGGTTGACTTGTGGGGTTAGTGCTGAGAGAGGAGGGGAGTGGGCATACAATTACTGATCAAACCAGCAAGTTAGTCTATTTGTACATTCCATAAAGAGAATTACATGTTAAGCCAAATATATGTATGTGCAATAATTTAGGAGTTTAGCGTGTGTAACTCCCAAAGATGGCAGTCTCTATCAGGAATATTAGGGTTGTATATATTCGTATGAATAGTAATGAAATGCAGTGTTTAGATGGTTTATCATTGAACTACTTTACTGCCAAAGACCAGGGTTTATGGTTCTCTACATAAAACTCAATAAAACTAGGCAGCTGCGATAAGTCTTAATGGCCTCCAACATACATTCTGCAAATCTACCAGCAAGGTATTTCAACAATTGAAAGCTGTACCCATTGCCATTTACAAGCTGTGACTGTTAAGATGACAAGCATCACGTTTGCCAAACAATCCTATTTTCCTATAGTGATCATGATCGAGACTTTAATACATGCCTATGGCCCCTTCTTAGCCTCTGCAAGTGGCTCAAACTCTAATTTTACAGCTATTTTTCAGTTCTGTCAAGATCTCAGACACATAAATGACATTGGTTCAATAGTAAAGACAAGATTTGTAATATATTTTCTGTACATAATGGTTAGAAGCTCTTTTTGCTCAAATACTTACACATTGGTAGAATTCAAGTTTAGCGGTAAAGCTGTTTAAGAGTTTGTTCTATAAATACATAGTCTGACTGTATTTCCTACCTACAGTAGGTACTGTGAGTTATAGCTGTGACTTCAAAATACAATGTATGTTATTTATGACTTATAAGAGTATTTGACAAAGTATTGGCAATTCCTTGCATGCACATTGTTATGTAATTGTGTTCCTTTTTCAACATATACTTGATGTAACCACAATTGCTTAGTGTAATCTTTCGGTGAAGTATTACATTGATTGCTGTATGAATATGGTATATAGAAAACAATCTATTTTTATCTATCCATGAATTGTTGTAGAAAAATAAATTTCGAGAAGGTATTAATAAATAACTTATGTGGATTCTATGTCTTTATGCTTGAAGTGTACATCTTTTAAGATTTTTTTTTTTACTATTACACAAAGAAGGAAACTGTACAGTTTTTATATTTGGTTACATATAGTGACCTGCCATACTGTTACCCTTTTTCCACTAGAAATCCCCATATGTCCAACTCCAGTAATTGAACATTGGCTTGAAACCTCATTCACACTGCACACTGGATCATTGTTAGGAGCTGGTCTTCCCTCTGACAGCACTTGCCAGAGTGGAAACTGCTCCTTGACCCCATAGTCTAAACCAGGGGTGGTCAAACCTGTTTTCAAGATCTACCAGCAGTTCATGATTTTCAGGCAACCTGTGAATCTATAGTAGGAATGAATGCAGCACATGTTTGAAAATGTGACCACTACAATTGTGCACCAGCTAGATCAGGCATGTCCAAACTGTGGCTCTTCAGCTGTTGTCAAACTACACATCCCAGCATGCATTGCCTTAGTTTTAGCATTCCCTAATAGCAAAACTGTGGCAAGGCATGATGGGACTTGTAGTTTTCACAACAGCTGGAGGGCTATAGTTTGGACATGCCTGAGCTAGATGATTAGGAAAACTTGGACCATTAGTTGATCTCAAGGACCAGTTTGGCCAGCTCTCGTTTAGACCTACTGAACTCCTAATTTTAATCACAGCTTAGAAGGGGCAACAAATTGTTGTGGATTCGCAATCCTGTTCAGCAGCAAACAAGGAGAACTTCTACAACCAACCATGAGAATCCCAAAAGTCTGTAGTTCCGCTGCATCAGATCCGTTGCACCAACAAGAAATCTGTAGTGTTGTTGAATCCATTATTATTTTTTATTTATACATTTTGCAAAACATTTGAGTAATTTAGATTATTCTTAATGTTTAAACAATGGATTCTGATACCGAATAGGACAAATGCTCCGGTGATTTACATTCATCCAGCAGTAGGAAAATACACATGATGTACTGTGACCGAATTATCTATCTATATCGTGAAACTACATCTTTCTCTTTAACATTAGATACCCTACTAGCTTGTGAAGCATTTGCTTTGAGTTGGCTTACTAGTATTTTCCAAATCATTTATAGAAGCCTGGTACAAAAATTGCTGCATATAAATGGAAAAACTGGAGGTCTACTGCGTCTTACCCAATCTGCTATTTAATTGCATGCAGTTAATGGGCGGAGGTATTAACGATGTGTTCAAACTAGGGCCCTTATTCTGATCGGTGCGGTAATATCCGCGTGCATTCGTGCTGCCGATGTTTTGTGTCTGCGCATGTGCAGAGGCGTCTCTGCGCATGTGCGAGCGGGGCGTACGGCCAAATCCTGCATGAAATGTGAACACTCCGAACAGGGGGTGGAGAGGGGCGTGAAGGGCTATTTGGGCTCATTACCATATGCATACGCCCCGCGTTTCATGGGCGTTCCCATGAAAACGCTGGGCGTACGTATGGTAATGCGGCCGTGACGCACGTGTAGGGGGCGGGCATATGACATCGCCGTATGTCAGCTGCCCGCCCAGATCTCTGCTTTTGCACGGAAAAATGTCCGTGTGGTCTGAGGTTGCGGGAGCTGGTGGACCACTCGGTCCTGCATTCGATGGTCTGCGACCATCGAATGATGGGGGAGGTTCCCTGAGATGGTGGAGGCGTATTCCGTGAAAAATACGTGCGGTCCGTTCGGCCAGCTTCTTACCGCGTACGGACGGAGTTGGCGATCCATATGGAAGGCGGGGTTTCGCATGCACGGTCCCGGCCGCATATTCGGATGCAGCCGCACGGATCAGAATAAGGGCCTTGGTATGGATCATTACGCAACCAAAAAAGGAGAGAGGTTTGCGCCAGTCGCACAGGAAAAATATTTTTATAGATTTACATGAGCCCCTATTGTTTAGTGATCACACTACTTTACTTGAAAGATTTCTTAATGATGGTAAGCATGTAAGGGGGTGCTACCACGGGACACGAATAGAGACAATTTTTATTGGGAAAGAAAGAATGTCACTTTGGTGGTGCACTTCAAAGGAAAAAGAGTTGGTACTTGTTTCCTAGCACGGCCACAATCTTATGGATCGTGTACCTTTAAGTTAAGGTACACGATCCATACGATGGACCCGATTTCCTTTGAAATCAGGTCCATTTTGCCGGCTAGGACACAATATCGGGGGCATCGCGTCGGTCGGGACCATTAACATAGGTCCCGACGCGACCCGATTTACATTTCATTCAATGAAAAAATCGGGTCCAAAATCGGTCGATCGCATGCGATGCGATCGACCCGATTTTTCCAACACGACCACCCCGATGTAAATCGGGGTGGCCGTGCTAGGAAACAAGTACCAAAGAGTTTTTTTAAAAAGTAACTTTTAATAGAAATAGCTAATAAAATGTTGCGAAATATAGACTAAAACAAAACATAGAACACAGACAGTGTGGTTAAAAAGGATACTGAATCCTCACACAGTGATCCCCACTGTCAGGCCGTCCCCTAATATGTTAATATCACAGTTTCTATTGGTGCGCGTCACCAATGACACAAATATTTAGTCAGTCCTGTACGTGTCACTTTTATCCTACAATATAATATTGATGAGGGAACTTATGAAATGTCCCGTTGGTTAAAGTGACAGTTCAGGTGGTGGTGTGTATGGGGGGTGACAGGTGCTTCACGTATATTAGCAAGGGGTAACAGCCCGGAGCCTGTATCGTAGGGCTGTGGGCATGTGTTCCCTGACGCTAGCTGGGTTTCACTGAGGCAGCCAAATCCACGCGCTGGCAACTGAGTCAGCGCTGGAATATTTGGCTGTCCGGAGGGACCCGCCGTCGTCTATAGCCGTGGCTCTGGTATCGGGTGTGCGCCAGAGTGTCAAGCGGTAACACTGCCGGTCAATCACCACCCCGTCTGGAGCTGCGGTGAGTGGCGCCACTACACCGCTCCACGGACTCACAGGAAAGTGACAGCCGTTGGTAACGCCGCACTGTTTAAGCTAAACATATACAAAATACATTCAATGAGGGGAAGGGAGGCAGGGGGGTATACACTGCGGGCGCAGTCGGTCTGCGTACGCTTCGCAGTTAAGCTTTGTTAGGGTCCTAACGAAGCTTAACTGCGAAGCGTACGCAGACCGGCTGCGCCCGCAGTGTATACCCCCCTGCCTCCCTTCCCCTCATTGAATGTATTTTGTATATGTTTAGCTTAAACAGTGCGGCGTTACCAACGGACGTCACTTTCCAGTGAGTCCGTGGAGCTCGAGAAGCGGTGTAGTGGCGCCACTCACCGCAGCTCCAGACGGGGTGGTGATTGACCGGCAGTGTTACCGCTTGACACTCCGGCGCACACCCGATACCAGAGCCACGGCTATAGACGACGGCGGGTCCCTCCGGACAGCCAGATATTCCAGCGCTGACTCAGTTGCCAGCGCGTGGATTTGGCTGCCTCAGTGAAACCCAGCTAGCGTCAGGGAACACATGCCCGCAGCCCTACACCACTACCTGAACTGTCACTTTAACCAACGGGACATTTCATAAGTTCCCTCATCAATATTATATTGTAGGATAAAAGTGACACGTACAGGACTGACTAAATATTTATTTGTGTAATTGGTGACGCGCACCAATAGAAACTGTGATATTAACATATTAGGGGACGGCCTGACAGCGGGGATCACTGTGTGAGGATTCAGTATCTTTTAACCACACTGTCTGTGTTCTATATGTTTTGTTTTAGTCTATATTTCGCAACATTTTATTCGCTATTTCTATTAAAAGTTACTTTTTAAAAAAACTCTTTTTCCTTTGAAGTGCACCACCAAAGTGACATTCTTTCTTTCCTAATAAAAATTGTCATTACGCAACCAGTTTGAAGCTGTGTACACACGCTTCGATTTTTATTTTTATTTATTTTCCCTGTTTTCAATTAGATTTTGCTTATAGAAGCAAAATTGAATTGAACCCTATTTGAAATTGAATGGTTTTTAGGATATTTTCGACTGGCGTTCAATTCGATGCACTCTCCCGTCTTCTCTATATTGAAAAGAAAAATAGACTGCAGCCAAGGACAGTGTTCGCGAAAACCACCCAAAAAAGTGGGTCCTAGGGACCTTTCACTTCTAAAAATTGGGGTCCTACCTGACCTTTTCTGGGTCCCAACGGAATAAAGCCTCTCCCCTTCTCCCCAGCATGGCACATGTGGGTCGGGGAGAAGTTTTGTCCCACTCGCATAAAGATACATATGCGGGGGCAGCCGAAGGACACACAGTGACTCTGAAGTCTGAAATCTGCTCTCAAAATGCAGGGCGCGCGGCTTTAGGGTGCGCAGCGGCAGCAACCTTTAAAACCTACAGTGATTGGCTGCCGCGTGGCCACTGTTCAATGATTGGGTCCCGGCGGCCGCTGCAGTGATTGGCTCACAGGACACAGGTTTAGCACAGCGGGTCCTGGCGGACCCTTTCAGTTTTAAAAACAGTTTTAGGGTAAAATACGTGCTATAGTGCGTTTTTGCGAACCCTGCAAGGAAATATCGAATATAATCAAGTAAATTGAATGTGTACACTGTGAAATTGAGATCGAATCAAATGTAAAAGAACAGATCTAATGGAAAGCTCTAATGCCAGATCTCGTAGAAAATTAATTCTAACGCAAATCGAAGTGTGTGTACACAGCTTGAGGTTGACCACTATTGATTGACAGGCAGTAGGCCAATACATGAAAATGGTTGACATGCATTAGGTTGACACAGTTTAAAGTTTGATAAGCAAAGGGTTACCATAATGTAATTTTTGGGGGTGTCTAGGGCAACATGAACACTATTAGTGAACTGGGTACACTCGCGTGGCTCTCTTCACTCACCATGCATTGGTTAATATCATATTCCATGTCCACTGGGACGGTAAAGTAAGTACAAGTCCTTTTTTTAAAATGTGAAAAAGTCATGTCGACTCATGTGTCCCCTACTGCCTGTCTACCAATAGTGATCATCCTACTTACGTCGACCAATAGTGGTCGGCCTAATGACCACATACTTTTAAACATCTGGAAGCTTTTGGAAGTTTGGCTGCATTTCATTAAAACTAGACTTTTGTACTCAAGTCTAAATGTTTCCGGTATCCAGGTGAAGATCCTGCAGGCAAAGAGCTGCTTACACACTGGTAGTAGTAGTAGTAGTTCGTTTATTTATAAGGCGCCACAAAGTGTCCGCAGCGCCGTACATAGCAAACAAAAAACAAATTACAGGGTAACGTACAGGGTGTGTTGATAAAATACAGCATAAATAGGGGTATAGCTGGAGAGCTAAAATCAGCACCAGTTCTGAAGTAGATGTCGAAATTGTCGAGGAGACTGAAGATGCAGTTGAGGAAGAGAAGAAACAGGGCAGGAGCGCTGGTGAGGTAAAGAGGTAGGGTGAATACGTGAGGAAGGAGGACCCTACTCATAAGAGTATACAGACTGAAAGGAGGTGGGTGGACAAACAAAAAACAATAGGATAAGTTGGAACCGATGGAGAGTTAGGGTAGGCAGAATAGGAGGAGCAAAAGGTTAGGAGGAGGAGGAGGAGGGATCGGCTAGTCGGAAGAAGTGGGTTTTGAGGGAGCGCTTGAAGGAAGTTAGGGAATCAGAAAGCCTGATGGGTGGAGGGAGGTTGTTCCAGTGCAGGGGGGCAGCGCGAGAGAAGTCTTGGACACGGGAGTGGGAGGAGGTGATTAGGTGAGAGGTCAGGCAGCGGTCGGCAGTGGAGCGAAGAGGACGGGAGGGAGTGTGGATAGAGATCAGTGAAGAGTGGTAAGGAGCAGTGGAGGAGGAGAGAGCCTTGTAGGTGGTGGTGAGGAGAACAATGGTACAATGTGACTTGAGATTGTCTTGGATTTCCTGCATAGCCACTGCATCAAGAAGAAACAAGAAAAGAGGATGGTGGAGCGCTAAACCTATCAGTAACACACTATGATCAATTGGGTATTACATTAAAATAAACATGAATTTAATATGACATATATAAAATCAACAGTACAAAATTAATAAAAATATGCACATAGATAAAAATAAATAGCTACGGACAATGAAGGTTGGAATATTACCACTTGTTCCTAGTATGATCCCTTTATAATGATATTGCCAGATCTCCCACTTTGTAATCCAAGTGACTGGTATTGTGGGTTTCCATATACCTGCAGAAGTCCCAAGTTGTAATTCCTGAGGATGTTTATCAGGTAGCCTGTAAATACAGGTGGGGTCTCCAAATTTTGAGCAGGTGGTGGTGTCCCTTGATGGCAGAGTCCAGTAATGGAAACAGAGGTGTATTTTTGTGGGGTCCAGAGAATGTCCGGTAGGGATCTGGTTAGAGTGGATGGAGGATATATTGTCCAATGTCCAGTAGCAAGCAGCACCTGACGCGTTTCGTTGTTATCTAACAACTTTTTCAAAGGTCCTTTGAGACCTTTGAAAAAGTTGTTAGATAACAACGAAACAGGTTTAGCGCTCCACCATCCTCTTTTCTTGTTTCTTCTTGATTTTTTTAAATAGGGAACTGACTCTTCCCCCCCCCCCCCGTCCTATAAGCGCCTGTATTGTTCATCTAGGTGAACAAATCTTTCTCTATAGCCACTGCATAAGCCTGATAATAAGCGATAGCCTTTCATCATCAGGTGCTCACAGATTAAGACAGACCACTTCCAGTCTATCTGCCTTGTGGACTTCCTTTGTATTGCTGTCATGACCCATCAATGTCTTGGACCACAGAACAGAGAGATCAATCTTTGCCCATAAAGCTACAATGATGGCTTAGATTAGAATATCTTGATTAATCTGAAAACAGGATGTTGATGTAGCCAGATAAGTGGGCTTGGCCTGAAGTACAGTCCAATCTTGCTGACAAATATTGAGAGGAGACCTACAGGACAAAGTTCCCACATCCTGAAATGCTTCTATTTGAAGAAGTAGTTAGAAGAAGAATACTTAAACATTTTAGATATTTTCTGAATGAACAGCTGCAACTGGGCCACCTCAAAGGTGAGATAGGAAACCAAGCAATGTATGTTTTTTGGTATTTCATGGTAGGTTACCTAGTCTTGGGTAAGAATAAATGATATTTGCGCTCATTTGTTCTATATTGTACATAGCCCCAGCTGCATGGCAGTATTTCTGTCATAGGGCCTAATTCAGACTGGGTAGGAAAGCATATTTTTTCTCAAATGGACTAAACCAGGGGTAACCAACTCCAGTCCTCGAGAGCTACCAACAGTTCACGTTTTCCAGCTCACCTCGCAGCTACACAGGTGCACTCATTACTGACTGACATTTTAAAAGATCCACAGGTGGAGCTAGTTTTTTAATTGAGTCTTTATTTTTCATTTTTCAACAAACACATAAATGATAAAAAACAAAACATTACAATACATATAGAAGACACGGCAGTCCATTATACAACAGCAGTATAACTGAAGGGATGAATACATTCGGGACAACGATTGCTAGGATACGAGGACATTTATTTGGGGACAACCCCAGAGGTCGAGTAGAAGCTGACATGATTTAAGGGCTTTGTCTGGCACAGGGGAGAAGAGCATTAATCAACTACCCATTCGCACGGTTCTTTAGGCTTGACTTAGGAGATAAGTGAGAAGACTGGATATCTGCAATATAATGCTGTGTTATTTAAGAGGAATTCATACTTATACTTAAAAGGAAGTATCGAGAGTGGAGAAGTGTACGCTAGTAATAGTCCTTATGGCTCTATACTGTTTTTTTGCGCCATAAAAGTGAGTATAATCGAAAAAAGTGCAAAAGTGCTTTAAGTGCATAGTGCTTGGAAGCCTGGAGGACCAACACAGAATTATATATCCTTATTGATCGACCAGGATATACATGAAGAAAAATAGTGATATATAATATTATTTATTATTGTTATTAAAGTGCAATACGTGCGGGGTCCATAACCCATTTTGTGACCTGATTCGGACACCCTGTCAAAAATTAAAGGGGTTGGGGATATCCTAGGCTAGAGCCCTCGTCCCCTTAGCCCGTATAATTGGTTGTGGATTTAAGCTCTGGGATATTACTTGAGGTGACTTCGATCAAAATATACAAGACGTGATATATTGACACATTACTAATAGAAAAAAAAAAAGAAAACTGAAAAACCTTCACATGTGAGACCCGAAGTGGACATTTAAAACTATGGGAAACTCGTTGCCCTTCCTTAGCTTGGCTATCCTTTGAATTGATAGAAAACCGAGCTATGCCAAGGGTACCAAATTGGTAGAAATTTTATACTGCGCCCCGTAGAGGCATAGTGAAATTTCTCGTGTTCATATGTGGTGTTCACTAAATTAAGCCATTCATTGAACGGCGGCCCTTTTTTTGCCATCCAATAGCGAGCTATTACTACTTTGGCAATTGCTGTGAGATGTAAGAACAGAAGGCTCAACTCATTGGTCATTTCACCCTCCTCCCATAGCCCCATAACCAAATTAATATCGGTAAGATTTCCCTGAGTCGCTCCCAATCCTGAGAGCACCTGGCAGACCCTAATCCAGAATTGGTCAACTTTACCACAAGTCCTCATTAAATGCCAAAATGTTGCCCCGTTTTCGCCGCACTTTGGACAACTATCAGCCCCAGATCCCCTCATTTTTCTTAATCGTACTGGGGTCATGTATGTGCGATGTATGATATTGAACTGGACTTGCTGTACACGTATGGAATTGGTTGCCTTTTTTGGAATTGCTAGGGCCGCCTGCCAGTTACTCTCTTTGATAGCGGGAATATCGACTGCCCACTTCTGCATTAGTAGAATTAGCCCTTCATCTGGGGCGATAGCGGTTAAATATCTATAGAGTTTTGACACACTTTTACGCGGGGTAAGTTTTCTCAGGAAGACTTTAATAGGGGTATCTGTTAGCCATTGTTCCCTATCCCTTCCATACCCGGAGATTGCGCTCCTCAGCTGTAGGAATCTATAGAACATAGACCTTGGAAGGGCGTACTCTGCCTGGAGCTGGGCGAAAGATTTGAAATTACTGTCCAGAAATAGCTGATCCAATGAACTGATACCATATTGTGACCATAGCCTTCCCCCTTGCTGTCTAGTAATCTCTGGGGACATGGGTAGGAGAAGAAACGATGATTCTGGATCCTGACCCCTGAAATTCTCTGAGGCGCACACCGTTCTCCAAATTCTCATGGCCTGGGAGACTATGGGGGGGTAGGATCTACTTAGTGATCCAGAAAACAGGATCTGCATCGGGGTAACATTTGGATCTATACACTTTATGAGCCTAATCAGTTCAGAGGGCTGTTCTTCTGGTTTCACCCAAGTCCTTAGATGAGATAGCTGAGCAGCAAAATAATATCTCCTGAAGCTCGGTAGGGCCATACCCCCATTATCCCGATCTCTACATAGGGTGACGAGTTTTACTCTAGGGCGCCTGCCGCCCCAAATGAACGAGGACACCACACTATCCAAACTTCTAAAATATTCATCCCTGATATATACTGGGGAATGTTGAAGTAGGTACAGTATTTTGGGCAGAATTACCATCTTAATTAAATTCACCCGACCCTGCACCGTTAAGGGGAGCTTAGCCCAGCACTTGAACTTAGATCTAGCTTCTTGTATCGCCGGGGTTATATTATCTTTTATAAAATCCTCTGTTTCTACCGACACCTTAACTCCCAAATATTTGAACCCCGTAGTCTTCACCAATGGTACACCGAGCCCGCAGCCACTCAAGGTATCCTCTCCCACTATCATCAAGTGTGATTTGCTCCAGTTTACTGTGAGCCCCGAGAGTTCACCAAAATGACCGAGTTGCTCGATCACAGTTGGGAAATCTCTGTTTGGGTCGGCCATCCCAACTAGAAGATCATCAGCATACAGGGATATGAGATTATATTTCAAATCTCTCCCAATATCATCAGAGTATAATTTAGCTCTTAACAAACAGGCCAAAGGCTCTATCGCTATGGCGAAAATCAGTGGAGAAAGGGGACAGCCCTGCCGAGTCCCTCTAAACAGAGGAAATGGCTGGGATGTGTACCCATTAATTGAGACTCTAGCCCTAGGATTCTTATACATGAGCCTCAACCGTTTGACAAAGCCCGACCCAAACCCGAACGCCTTCAAAGCACCCCATAGGTAGCCCCACTCAACGGAATCGAACGCCTTGTTTGCGTCGAATGAGGCTACCGCGGCGTTCAGCCCCTTAATCTTCATATGTTGAATGTAGGAAAAAACCCTCCTAACATTGATCGTGGTAGATTTTCCACGCATGAACCCAGATTGGTCAGGGTGTACTATATCCTGGATTACTCTGCCTAGACGATTAGCCAATACCTTGGCGATTATTTTCGCGTCGGTGGGCATGAGAGAAATAGGCCTGTATGAGTCGACACTCATGGGGTCTTTACCCTTCTTTAAAATAAACACTATAGATGATTCAGCCATGGAGGATGGAAGATCGTCCTCAATCATCATAGCATTACAGAGGACTACCAGACGAGGAATCAGAGCTTTGTCAAATTTTCGGTACATCTCACCAGGCAGGCCATCCAGTCCGGGGGCCTTCCCCAGGGGAAGGGAATTAATTACCCCCTCCACTTCTTCACTCGTGATGGGGGCATCTAGGAGGGTTTGGGCATCCTGCGATAGTGTGGGGAGGTGTAGACCCCGAAAAAACTGCGTCAACTCCTCCTCACTGGATTTCTGGGCTGATTGATAGACTTTGCCAAAATGGCTGACGAATTCCTCCACTATATCTGGAGTTGATGACCGAATTTGGCCTTGTTCAGTTCTAATGCTAGAAATAATATTAGAAGGCTTGTCCATCTTAAGCAAAAAGGCCATGAATTTGCCTGCTTTATCCGAACCAGTGTACCACTGGTGAGAGCCCACTTTAAGCCTACGATAATTGACTTCTTGTAAATATTCTAACCACTCTGTCTGAGTCCGTTGCCATTCCACCCTATCGAGGTCTAAATTGCTAATTTGATAAACTCTTTCTAAGTCTAGAGTTCTTGCCTCTAGATCACCTGCCTTCCTACGATGAAGCCCCTTCAAAAACGAGATTTTTTTAATAAACACCCCCCGTAGGTAGGCTTTGAAGGCGTCCCATACATTAATACTTGACGATGAGCCGTCATTGTATTGAAAGAAAGACAAAATTTCTGCCTCGATCTCATCCTGATTTAACTGGGGGAGCCAGTAGGGCTGAAGCTTCCAGTACCTGAATCCAACGGGCTCTGCCAGATCAAGCTGCATGACAAGGGGCGAATGGTCCGAAATCCCGCGGGCCTTATATTCGATATAGGTAATCCTATTTAATAGGGTATCTGAAACAAAAATCAGATCGATCCTGGAGAATACACCGTGGGTAGGGGAGTAGCACGAGAATTGGCTGGTTGCCGGATGTCGCAATCTCCATGGGTCACTCCACCCAATCCCCTTAATAAACTCTGCAAATCTACTCTCCCCTTTGCTAACAGTTTTATTAGATTTTCCCCATCTATCCATTTGTGGTGACATTATATTGTTAAAGTCTCCCAAACAAATCAGATGGTTAGTGGGGAAAAGAGTGGTGAACTCTACTGCTGCCCTCAGCACATCGTATGAAAAGGGGGGAGGGATATATACTACCATCAGGCTCACATTTACATGATTAATACTGGCATCCAAAAAGATGTATCTACCCCCAGGGTCGATCTTGATAGTGCGAGTCTCAAAGACTACTGTTTTCTTGATTTAGATAGAAACCCCCCTAGATGCTGTTGAACAAGGGGCATGGAAAGCTGAACCCACCCAGGGGCGTTTTAACGATAACAATCTATCCCCACACAGGTAAGTCTCCTGAAGGCAGATGATATCCGCATCCAGGGATTTGCAATGGTTTAGGACTAGTGAACGTTTCACTTTGTCATTGAGACCTCTGACGTTCCATGTTAAAAATTTAGTCATCCCCACAATGCCTTATCGATGTCCCTTATAAGCTTGACCATGGAGACTCTCCTCCCACGCTTCCCAACTCTCCTTCCTCCCTTCAAATAAACTGCCTTAAGACATAACACATAACAAACATACAAAAACCCTACAATAACCCCAACCCCCCCCCCCCACCCTGTACAGCCCATCACCCCTGGCGTACCTGGATCCCTACTCCCCCCTTCTAAGCTCTACCCCAAGCTTATATCTCTAGGGGCTAATAGATATATGGCCACCCATGGCGTGACCGGCTCTCCCCTCTTTTTTTTGACAAAGGATTTTTCTCTTTTATTCCTTTTCCCACTATCCCCCCCTCCCCCCCCCCACACGAGAAAGATCAGCAAAGATATCAAAAATACATTATATAACTGGCAGACTACTATGTAATAGGACAGTCAAAAACAAATAATCATCCAAATCCACTAGTTGGCAAGAGGGCCCGCACCCGGGTAGGAGCCATCCAGCCCACCCACGGCATCAACAGAGATGGAGAGAAGTATAGTTTTCCTATTGACACCAATTCACAGTTTCAAGGGATACAGCATGGAATATTTTAGATCAAACTGCCTGAGCCTTGCTTTGATCTCCCTGAGTTTTACACATACTTTACCCGCTATCCCCCCCTCCCCTCCCCCCTACAAGAAAAATCCGCCAAAATATCGAGGATACATTATATAACTGGCAGACCACTATGCAATAGGACAGACAAAGCCCAAGTAGTCATGCTATTCCGCTGGTTGGCGAGAGGGCCCGCACCACGGTAGGAGCCATCCAGCCAACCCGCGGGATCAGCAGAGGTGAGGAAAGAATTTGGTTATTCCCGTTGATATCAATTCACAGATTTGAGGGATACAGCATGGGGTATATCATATCAATCTGCCTGAACCTTGATTTGATATCCCTGAATTTTGCACATACTTTTCCCGCAGTCCCACCCTCCCCTCCCCCATACAAAAGAAATCAGCAAGAATGTAAAAAATACATTATATAACTGGCAAACTACTATGGAATAAGACAATCAAAACACAAGTAATCATGCGAATCCGCTGGTTGGCAGGAGGGCCTGCACCAAGGCAGGAGCCATCCAGCCCCCCCGCGGTGTCAGCAGAGGAGAAGAAAAATTTGGTTTTTCCATTGATTTCAATTCTCAGTTTCAAGGGATACAGCATGGAGTATTTTAGATCAGGCTGCCTGAGCCTTGCTTTGATATCCCCTGAATTTTACACATACTTTTCCCACTATCCCCCCCTCCCCTCCCCCATACAAGAGAAATCAGCAATAATATCGAAGATACAATATATAACTGGCAGACTTCTATGCAATGAGACAGCCCAAGCGCAAATAATCATGCGAATCGCTAGTTGGCAAGAGGGCCCACACCAGGGTATGAGCCATCCAGCCAAACCGCGGCATCAGCAGGGGTGAAAAAGAATTTAGTTGTTCCATTGACTTCAATTCTCAGTTTCGAGGGATACAGCATGGAATATTTTAGATCAAGCTGCCTGAGCCTTGCTTTGATATCTCTGAACTTTGCGCGTTCCCGTTGAATGTCAATGGGGAAGTCTGGGAAGGCCGATATTTTCTTGCCCATATGCCCAAAGTCTGCCTTGTTCCTGGCTGATCGCAAAATACAGTCCCGATCTCTAAAATTGAGAATTCTGGCTATTATTGTGCGTGGTGGACCCCCTGGAGGAGCAGGACGGGACGGCACACGATGAGCTCTTTCGATCACGAACTGTGGTGAAAACACCTCCCTCCCGAATTCCTGCACTAGCCATGTCTCGAGGAATTTTTCGGGATTGCTGCCTTCCACCCTTTCTTCGAAGCCAATGAACCTTACATTATTGCGTCGAAGCCTCCCTTCAAAGTCTGACATTTTAAGTCGCATGTCTGACAATTGGCCGGACATAGATTTAACTTGGACTTGGAGAGGAGCCATGGCGTCCTCTAATGATGAGACACGGTTCTCCACCTCTGTAACCCTTTCCCTGATCACTTGAGCATCCTGTCGTAACAAGGAAATATCAGATTGAACTTTGTTGATCTGCACCATCAGGTTGGTTTCGCATGAATTGACTGCATCAAGTACTTGCTGCAGTGAGACCTCCGTAGGTCGTGGTTCGGCCGACGCTTTAGACGGGGTAGTCTGTGGGGTGTTAGTCTGGGAGCTATTTGCTGCCTGAGTCTGTGATCGTGCATATTTTTCTAAGCGAGCTGCGGCCGCAGTCTGGCCGGTCTTCCCCATCTTTGCACGTATTCTAGCTCTTCCTTGCTACTGTTGTTACCCCCTGTGTAGGGTATTTTTAACCCTGTGGGCAACTATGTGCCGATAACTGTCCAATACTTTAACAGGACGTATCCCAGTACTTTATCCGCCAACCAGCCTCTCAGAAAAAAAAAAAAAAAAAAAAAGAAAAAGAAAAGAAAAAAAAAAGGAAAAAATACCTTTATCCACGTGATGAAGAATCTGGAGGGTTAGGTCAGCTGTAGATGGTACAGGCCCTCACATCACCAGGATGCCGATTTTTTAATATGCAATATGCAGCTTTACTGAGGCGTTTGCAGCAGGTGGTAAATCTGGGGGGGGGTCAGGTAAGCAGGGGAAAGTGCAGACTCTTGCGGCACCTTCAACCACGGTATGCGACTTCCCCAATGTGCTTGCCGCTGAGAGCTGGAGAAACGCTTCCACTTAAGTTTTTATTTCACTGTTCGGGGAGTAGCCAGGCAATCTTGTACCCCAGGAAATAGCTGTGACTGCAGGTGGTTTGTCACAGATTGCAAGTGAGCCTTCGCTGAGCCATGTGCTGTACTGCACTATTCCCTCTTATGACCGCAATATCGCTGTCAGGAGTCGGGGAGGGTTGGATGGGGATTGCTGCCCGTTCCCCTTCTGTCGCTGTGCTGAAGTGGAAGCGGCTGATATCCCCCGACAGCCGAGCCGCGTGAGGTTGCCGTGAAGAATTTTACCAGAGGGGCCGCAATAGACCTCCTCTCTCTCAATCTCTGTACCGGCGTCTCCCGGCGGCGTTTCTCACCCGGCAGTGATGTGCGCTGCGTGAGGTCAGCCGGAAGGAAATGAAGCCGGGTGCGTCCTTACGGCTATGCGCCGCTCCGGTGCCGCACGCCAGCCGGCGGGATTGCGGAGGAGAACCGGAGAGACCGGGGGCGTATGGTCGCGGGGTCAGCCACCTCTAACAGTAAGATGGTCTTTCAGCTGTCTCTCAGTCATTTGTTATAGCCGGGCATGGGGGTCCTTTGCTGGGTCTCTCACGTGCGCATGAGGCGGGAGAGGGACGGGGTCCAGGAGAGAGCCGGCATCAACCTCCCTCACGCTAACGCCTCCGTGGCCACGCCCCGACAGGTGGAGCTAGTTACTTCACTTGTGATTCTGTGAGGAGACCTGGAAAACGTTTACTGTTGGTAGCTCTCAAGGACTGGAGTTGGCTACCCCTGGACTAAACCATGTTCCACTCCAGGGAAGGCAAATTTAACCGAGAGAGCATAAAGCAGGACAGACAGTACAGGCCCTAGATGCCTGCTGTACATTAAGATCGAAAGCACTAATGGCCTGGCCTGCAAACTATTAAATGGCCTGTAGAACTATGGAGTAAAAATAGATGTAGAGTGTTATTCAGAAAGGATCTCAAAACCAAAATCTTTCTTTAATGGACAAAACCATGTGGGGTGGGGCAAATGTAATGTGCTAATAATTGTATATTTGGATGAGTTAAATACTGGCTACTTTATTTCAGTTTAAACACACTCCATCCAAATCTAACTCTCTCTGCACATGTTACATTTGCCCCACCTGCAGTGCACATGGGCCCTTATTTTGATCGGTGCGGTAATATCCGCGTGCGTTCGTGCCGCCAATGTTTTGTGTCTGCGCATGTGCAGAGGCGTCGTACGGCCAAATCCCGCATGAAATGTGAACACTCCGAACAGGGGGTGGAGAGGGGCGTGAAGGGCTATTTGGGCTCATTACCATATGCATACGCCCTGCGTTTCATGGGCGTTCCCATGCAAACGCTGGGCGTACGTATGGTAATGCGGCCGTGACGCACGTGTAGGGGGAGGACATATGACATCGCTGCCCGCCCAGATCCCTGCTTTTG
The DNA here is from genome assembly GCF_055691185.1 of Crinia signifera. Lineage (NCBI taxonomy): Eukaryota > Metazoa > Chordata > Amphibia > Anura > Myobatrachidae > Crinia > Crinia signifera. The sequence goes on along the minus strand of NC_139217.1, from coordinate 369,609,807 downwards.
CACGGAAAAATGTCCGTGTGGTCTGAGGTTGCGGGAGCTGGTGGAGCACTCGGTCCTGCATTCGATGGTCTGCGACCATCGAATGATGGGGGAGGTTCCCTGAGATGGAGGAGGCGTATTCCGTGAAAAATACACGTGCGGTCCGTTCGGCCAGCTTCTTACCGCGTACGGACGGAGTTGGCGATCTGTATGGAAGGCGGGGTTTCGCACGCACGGTCCTGGCCGCATAATCGGATCCGGCCGCACTGATCAGAATAAGGGCCATGGTTTTGCTCATTAGAGAAATATGCTGCTTTTGAGATCCTTACAGAACCCCTATAGACTCCTATAGGGTATTGAACACTTTGTGCAAGATCCAGCTGATGTGTAGCTGCTGCTGCTGCTGCTGCTGCTGCTGTGGTGATTTGGCACGGTAAATACATTCAGCCATAATTGAACAGCACCCACTAAATCCATTAGACGGACAGTACACTCAGAGCACACACAAAATGTTTGTTTTATACGCTTACACATTGTTGACTCTGCTATTGCTGCTTTAGGGTTTAAAGGTCAGATTCAGATAGACAAATATTGTAGCTCTAGACCTTAGAATAACCTGGTGATTTCATCAAATGATTTATTCTTGCTCATTTGTTACACAATATTATCCTTGAATACACTTATTTGTGTAGTTGAATAAACATAGGCATAATGCCACAATTTGCGGTCTTGTCATTGTACATTTAACGCAAAAAGGAGTGTGTGGGCGAATCATACATTTGTACACTTGGGAGGCAGGAACATGTTAAGAGACGATGGAATGGGGGGGGGGGGGTAGGATAGTCTCCATCCAGGCCCCCCTCCTCTCTAGTTGGCAGCATTGAGCACTAGTAGACCCATGCACTGTGCCTGACGTAGTGAGACTGAAGGCCCAAGTGACAGCCAGACTGTGTTGGGGGAATATGATTTATGGACCACATTCACCCCAGAAAAGCTAAATTCAATATTGCTGCAAATGTCTCACAGTAACAGTAAATGTCTCACACACAGCCCATCCCATACGATGTGATCATTTACACTTTGTCAAGCTCCAAACACTCAAACACATTTCTTGCTAAGGAATGTGGTGACTGCTAATTCTGGCCATATCCTAACGCACAACTACACAAGCCTTTGACTTCTATAAAAGTATATTATAATTCTTTACATAAAAGAAATACATGGCTTCAGCGACCATATTGCCAGCGATTTTATGCCCGTGTGTACACACCTTATCAGATTATATCAGATTATTTTTATATTTCAATGATGTATCTTGAGGCATCTTGCATTTATGTTGTATAAACACAACAACCACATGGAATACACACAAATCTATTTTATTTGTGCATAAAACAAGGGGTACTTGTTTCCTAGCCCGGCGCCCGTCGTGGTAGATCGCATACCTTAAGTTAAGGTATGCAATCGACGCGATGGACGGGATTTTCTGTTAACTAAGTGGCTTTATTGCCGGCAAAGAGAAAATCGCGTTGACCGCGTCCATCGCATGCCACTATAATGGCATGCGATGCGATCGACGTGATCAATGCGATTTTACATAGGGAGCATTTTTCATTAAGTATGTCAAATGTCCCCCCATTGTTAATGCCACCCCACTATTAACGCCAACCTGAAGCGTGGCGAGCGGTGGCGGTATGCGTCCTCCGACCTTTTCATACCCCCACTATCCATGTCAGCGTGGAGTTGATATTATAAAGTGTGGCGAGCCACCGAGCCCCAAGCGTGGCGAGCGGACGCGTATACCTGTGAAGTTATGCTTGTTCGCTGCGCTCGCCACACTTTATAAAATCAACTCCACACCGACGTGGATAGTGGGGGTATGAAAAGGTCGGAGGACGCGTACCGCCGCCTCTCGCCACTCTTCGGGCATTCATCGTGGGGTGGCGTTAACAATGGGGGGGGGCATAGGAGGGGGTATGCAATTAAAATTGGGGTTTCGGGGGCTTTTTACATTGGGCCCAATGTAAAATTGGGTTTCAGGGACCATTTTACATTGATTCCAATGTAAAAATCGCGTCAATCGCATCGCATGTGATTTGGTTGCATGCGATCGACGCAATTTTTTTAGGTCCCGATGCCTAAGATAAAAATCTCTGGCACCGTGCTAGGAAACAAGTACCAAACAAGGTTTCAAAACATGAAACAAAGTTTGTGTACTATCTCAAGTACAGAATTTGAATGCCAAGCAATCATTTTCTTGCACATATTTGGTACAAGTTACATATCATGTCCTCAGTAGTGGTTTTATAAATAAATATTTTTTTGGTACTTCTGTAGTACCCGGGCGCTCACTAAGTACTTTGCTTAGTGTGGTATTCTCCGTAAGAAGATCACATCGCATCGCAGTACCCGTTTTATTGTCACGCGATGCAATGTTACAAAGTAATATTTTATTCACTGCTCTTTTCCCGCCTGTTAAACGATGCGTAAGATGCATTACCTGTAGTATAATTTGTACACACCCCCACTACCCAAGCCACCTCTAAGCCTTATCAGCGCAGCGTTACCCCACTATCCACACCACCCTGAAGCGTGACGCGTTCTACCGACCTTTTTATACCCCCACTATCCACGCCGGTGTGGAGTTGATTTGATATAGTGTGGCGAGCGCAGTGAGGGGACGCGGAATAAATGTAAAATAATCCGCTTCCGCTTGCCTCGCTGCGCTCGCCACACTATATAAAATCAACTCCACGCCGACGTGGATAGTGGGGGGTATGATAAGGTCGGAAGGATGCGTTCCACTGCACTCGACACTATTCGGGGTGGTGTGGATATTGGGGGGGGGGGGGGGTTAAAAACACATTCACAATAGCCATAAATGTGGACACATGTTAACGTTTAACTTTAAATTTACTTAATAATTATCATGAAATATAAGAAGAATAATGAAAAGATTAAGAACAATAATATCAATAATAAAAGATTAAAGAATGATATGAATAATGATTAAAAGATTAAGAACAATAACAAAAATTTGAAAATATTAAATAATGATAAAAAAAATCAGTCACTGAGAGGGCACTGCAGTAGCCTTTGGCAGTAGGGTCAGAGCATGTAAGATTCTTTAAAATGGATCTTCTGCTCCCAAACTTTTCCTCCACATAAACTCCTGTAGATAGGATTCTAAGTGGTGCCTTGCAGTGCCTCTCTGTCTTTTATTGCACCATTTGGCAGCCCCCCACATCTGCTCTATATTTTGGGTACCCCAGATTCAGGGTCGACAAAATTATAGCGGTGATTCACCCTGCAATGTTCCTACCCTGCCTGCTGCAGTTCTTGGGTATTATATGCCCTCCAGCAATCAGAATAGATGACGCACCCTGGAGCGACATTTGCATTGATGGCAGACATAAACGTGGTGGCGTCTTGCCTTTCAGCTGCGGTCAGGAAGCAGGCCTCTGTCTCCCTGCATATACCACCAAATACCCAATGCTTGGGCAGCATCCTCCCAACATTATACTTTCTCTTAACAAAAAGAGTCTCATCCACCTCCACCACCAATCCAGTGCCTCCAATTTGGGTCTGCGGCTGTGACAGCAGATCCATGGTGCAGGCCACCCTCATGAGGCCGTTGTACTGCACCGTCATCTTAATAGACATATTTAGTTCCCTCTATCAGTACTGCACACTGGTAAACTCCTGTGCCCAGGAGTAGAGAAACCGGACCAGGGTCAGGAACGGCAGCCGGCTTCCAGGGAACCAGTGGTCTGCTCGGATGCTGACCTTTATACGGCAACACTTTTTGTGGCAGCGCCACGTCCCTTGAAAGAAAGCCTCATCGGATGCCCGTTAATGCAAGTCTGTGTAACAGGCAGCAATTGCTTTTTTTGAAAAAATAATTAAGCTTATTCACACAAAACATAGATACGGTAACTGACAAATATCTACATGGGCGGATTGGCCCACTGGGAAACCGGGCTATATCCCGGTGGGCCGGCCCATTTCAGCCATGTAGCGGCCGCTCGTCCCCCCTGGCTGGGCCGCGGACCACCCGACTGCTATCCCCACGGTTAGCGGCCGCGGCCACAGCACTTTTGCCCACAACTAAGATGGCCGCGGCCAGCCTCATCTCGTGCAGCAGTAATACTGGCTGCGGGAGCGCTGGTGCGCATGCGCGGCCGCACGCAGCAGCTCCCGCGGCCCCTCTGAGCATCTGTAATGCTGTTGAATTGATCCCTCCCCAGCAGGCAGCGCAAGTTTTTTTCAAAACAGGATGGGCGGCAGAATTAATGAGTAGTGTGCAGCGCCGCCCACCCTTCTACTAGCCACCCTATAGCAGCAGCAGCAGCCTGGCAGCCACAGCCATACACTGGAAGAGCCAGCCAGGCATGGGCAGAGCCAGGAGCAGTTCTACAGCAAGCCAGCCAGGTATGTAATGTTGGCTGGGGATGGGCATTATATGTTAATGTGCTAGGGAGGAGTGTGTGTACTGTGTAACCTGTTAATATGTGTGTGTGTGTGTGTGTGTGTGTGTGTGTGTGGGGGTGACATGTTCATATGTGCAGGGAGGGGGGTGTCATGTAAATGTGTGCTGCTATTGGCTGGCAACCCATCACGGTGTGTGGCATATGTATAATGGGCATCACGGTGTGCGGCATATGTATAATGGGAATCAGGGTGTGTGGCATATGTATAATGGGCATCACGGTGTGCGGCATATGTATAATCGAGCATCACGGTGTGCGGCATATGTATAATGGAGCATAACGGTGTGCGGCATATGTATAATGGGCATCACGGTGTGCGGCATATGTATAATGGGCATTACGGTGTGTGGCATATGTATAATGGGCATCACGTTGTGTGCGGCATATGTATAATGGAGCATCATGGTGTGCGGCATGTGTATAATGGGTATCACGGTGTGTGGCATATGTATAATGGGCACCACGGTGTGTGGCATATGTATAATGGGCACCACGGTGAGCGGCATATGTATAATGGGAATCAGGGTGTGCGGCATATGTATAATGGGCATCACGGTGTGTGTGGCATATGTATAATGGAGCATCATGGTGTGCGGCATGCGTGTATAATGGGTATCACGGTGTGCGGCATATGTGTGTGGTATGTGTATAATGGAGCATCACAGTGTGCGGCATATGTATAATGGGCATCACGCTGTGCGGCATATATATATAATGGGCATCACGGTGTGCGGCATATGTATAATGGGCATCAGGGTGTGCGACATATGTATAATGGAGCATCACGGTGTGCAGCATATGTATAATGGGCATCACGGTGTGAGGCATATGTATAATGAACATCACGGTGTGCGGCATATGTATAATGGGCATCACGGTGTGCGGCATATGTATAATGGGCATCACGGTGTGCGGCATATGTATAATGGGCATCGCGGTGTGCGGCATATGTATAATGGGCATCGCGGTGTGCGGCATATGTATAATGGGCATCGCGGTGTGCGGCATGTATAATGGGCATCGCGGTGTGCGGCATATGTATAATGGGCATCGCGGTGTGTGGCATATGTATAATGGGCATTGCGGTGTGCGGCATATGTATAATGGGCATCGCGGTGTGTGGCATATGTATAATGGGCATCATGGTGTGCGGCATATGTATAATGGGCATCATGGTGTGCGGCATATGTATAATGGGCATCACGGTGTGCGGCATATGTATAATGGGCATCACGGTGTGTGGCATATGTATAATGGGCATCACGGTGTGTGGCATATGTATAATGGAGCATCACGGTGTGTGGCATATGTATAATGGGCATCACGTTGTGTGGCATATGTATAATGGGCATCAGTCTCCCCTCCCTGCATCCTCCACCACTTTGTGACTCCCCTCCCTGCATCCTCTGCATTCCCCCTCCTACCCTGCATCCTGTGCCACCATGCCGCCCTCACACTCTGCGTCCTGTGCCACCCTGCGTACGTCCTCCCTCCCTACGTCCTAAGCCACCCTGCATCTCCCCTCCCAGCATTCTATGCCATCCTCCGTCCCCCCTCCCTCCCTGCATCCTCTTCCACCCTGCCACTCTACTCTCACCCTTCATCACCACCCCCTCTCACTCTTCATCACCACCCCCTCTCACCCTGCACCAACCTTACCCTGTGTCTTCTCATTCCGTTGCATAATGTGAACTTTAGCTCCTACTGTTATGATGCATAATGTAATGTAGGGTGCTGCATAATGTTTTTTTTTTAACTCATTCTGTGTGGCATTTTGTGAATTTTGGATCATTCCATGTGTCATAATGTGAATATTGGCTTATACTGTGTGGCATAAGGTGTGCAGGTTTTTCAATAAAAAAAAGGGCCCTCTTGTTATGGTGCATAATATGTTCAAGGGAGGTGGCCCATACTCAGTGTCCCATGGCGCGGGGGGGGGAGGGGGAGACAGTTGGGAGACCCCCTGTCACCCCCCCCCCCCATCTCTATCTCCCCAGCCACACAGGCTGCAGAATAGACGCTGTACGCATGCGCCTATTCTGCAGCCTGAGGGGCTGGGGACATAGGCAGCAGCTCAGAGAGCCACTAGTCATGCCCCCACAGCTGCAAAAATGGGGCATGGTGAAATAGGCCACGCCCACACAGATAGACCACGCCCCCAAAATTTGGCCGCGCCTATGGCGCGCAGCATCACACCGACCCCCCCGTTTAGGGCTGCTGCGAGATATTTCCCGGGCTGGTTTTATTTCCCAATCCCCCCCTGAACATCTATCAGTACTTTATGCATATAAACTACTGGGATCGCATTGCATCGATGCGATTTCCTTCTGCAACTGTACGTATGTAAATTTGGAGCCTGGGTAATACATAAGTACCTTTTTTTTTTTCTTCACTTTTTGGAAATGTATGGTTTTCGGAATAATATGGATAGCGGATATTTGGATAAGGGATACTCAACTTGTATTACTATTTATCTGTTCTATATGCCATAAGAAGATGGTAATTATAATACATGCCAATAACATCTTTGATATGCAACTTTCATAATGCAATTAGTTCCAGGTACTCTTCGATACACACATTAGCATCTTATCCAAATAGTTATGTAGTCTGTGTGACATGGGTATAAGGCATACTTAAACCCCCACCAAGTCGGTCAGGAGGCTCCCAAAAATTGTTCTGCCCCTCCTGGCCCACTGGAAAGGTGGTCAAGTTACCCGCTTTCCCAAGAGCCCTCCCACCCCATCCAGGATGCTTAGGGGCCCATTTACTATGAATTGCATGTGCAGTGCGATCTGGGTGGGATCTTACAGCCCAGGCTTGCATTGCATTTATTATAGTGCAGGGACAAGGCCACTGAAAGGAACTCGCCCCTGCGAACTGCAGTGCTCAGCCAGGTGCCAGGGGTTCTGCAAATGCGCAGTCAGCGCTAACCCCCCGTTACCTGCTGACCGCACCGCACAGCCAGCTACTCTGGCCGGAAGTGTAGTGAGTAACCCATTGGCTACAAGGGGCTACCGCCATTCTGAGGTAGCCTTAGCTGCGGGACCAAATATATGGAATGCATTGCATTCTGGATATTGATAAATCGGGCAGCATCGCATCTTTCATAGAAACATGAGGGGTGCAGCTGTGAGTGGGACAAGAGGGATCGCAGCAGGTACCGGAGATTCCTGCTTCAGCCCCCCGTGATACATGCCAAGGGTAGTTAATATATTTGTGGCTGACACAAATTAGCAGGAAATATTGAATAATAAATGGGTCCTCTTAGGGTTACTATTCCTGACAGTCCTGAAATTAAGCCCGGTGTCAGGAGTCCAGATGGGTGACATTCTCAGACTATACAATGGCCCTTATTCAGAGCTGATCACAGTACAAATTTGTTCTCAAAATGAGCAAAACCATGTGGACTGCAGGAGGGGCTGATGTAACATGTGCAGAGAGAGTTATGGTGTGCACACACGTGAGATTCCCTTGCAATTCGACTTAAGATTCGAGTGCTGTGCAATCTTTGCTAATTCTGTACTATTTACATCCAATTCATACAATCTGCATTAGATTTGCGCTATATAGTCAGTGCTGCCCTGTCTACCTGGGTTTCAATTTATGCTGTCACAGGAGCGCGCATCGGGATCGCATGGTAAAAACCTGTGCGATCTGCATACAATCTTGACTATATAGTCAAACTCTAATGTCAAATCTCACCGTATGTACACAGCATTAGATTTGGGTGAGTTATTTTGTTTCTGTGCAGGGTAAATATGTAACAGGACTCCTGTAATGGAATGATATTGTACCTGGCTAGTCGGGGGCAGCTTCAGTTGCCTCGGGATGCTTCACGGCCTGTCCTGTCGGATTTCTTGGCAGAAGATGGAACACCCCAGGAAGGATCCCACAGAATGAAACCCACAACAATTAGCAGCTCAAAAGGGTTTATTTAAAAGGAATGAAACTGCTGGCTGCTATAAAGGAAAGATTATTAGAATCAAATGCAAACAATGAAATATTATACTGCTACCGTGTTTCCCCGATAATAAGACACTGTCTTATTTTTTTTTTTTCCTCAAAAAAGACCATAGGTCTTATTTTCGGGGGAGGGCTTATTTTACATGTTACATGTTACATGCCCCACTGCGCCTTTAAAAAAATGCCATCCCAGTCATCCATAATGTAACGTACGGTACATGCCCCCACCTGTTTGTGTAAGGGGATCTCTCTAAATGGATTATTACGTACTGTAACGGTATTGTGCCGGCGGTATTGTGCTGTGCGCGGCGCGATGTGTGCGGCGTGACGTCACGCCGCGCCTACCGCAATGCATCCCTGGGAACGGGAGCTGCGGTGTTGCAGGTGAGCGGGCGTGAGTGAGAGGAGGTGAGCGGAGGTCAGCGGGGGTCAGCGGGGGCTGAGCAGGGGCTACACTTATCAAATACATAAAATTACATGGGGAAATTGATAGGGCTTAATTTCGGGGGAGGGCTTATTTTGGACCAGCGTCCAAAATCTGGGGTAGGGCTTATTATCGGGGTAGGTCTAATTATCGGGGAAACACGGTATAAGGAGCTCCAATACTATGCAAATAATCAGTTAATGAATACATTTTAACGAATCCGCGTCCCCTCGCCACGATTCGGGCTCGGTGACTCGCTACGCTCGCCACAGGTTTATATCCAACTCCATGCATGGTTGGATAGTGGGGAAATGAAAAGGACCCTTTTTCCCATAGAATCCTATGTTAAAATAAACTCAGTCCATTTTAACATTGAATCCTATGGAAAAATCAGTTCCATCGCATCGATCGCATCGCATGCGATTTTGGTCGCATGCGATGTGATGCGATGGACCCGATTTTTAAATCGGCAGCCCAGATACTACATAAGTACCTATTCAAGTTTCTAGAATATAAACAATTACTGGCATTAATCAATAAGTAAATGGCTTAATTAAATACTAAAAAGTGAAATTAACGTTGTTTACAAAGTGTCCGCCAGATGACGTGAGTCCGTAAGGCAACCTTTGGGCTTTGGATAATTTCCTGAAAGGATAAACTGGGCCCAGTTATTTGTATTCCAATAGGGCTTACAATTGCAAAGACTGCTCTCCATGGGCCTTATTTTAGTTCACTCTTTCTGACAAAATCCTTCTTAGATGGACAAAACCATGTGCACTGCAGGTGGGGCAGATGTAACTTGTGCAGATATAATTAGATTTGGGTGGGGTTTTACTTCAAAGTGAGATCTATATTGCAGTGTAAAAATAAAGCAGCCAGTATTTTACCTTCACAGAAACAAAATAACTCACCCAAATCTAATTCTCTCTGCACATTTTACATCTGCCCCCCTGCAGTGCACATGGTTTTGTCCATCTAAGAAGGATTTTGTCAGAAAGAGTGAACCAAAATAAGGCCCCATATATTCAAAGGTGAGCAATAGAGGCCGCTGCAATCACAGATGAAGGCAGCAGTTCCTTTATCCCACAGATAGAGGGCGCTGTGCTGAGAAGATGTGACAATGTCCACCAATGTGGCCGTCTCCCCAATAAGGGGGGGTTTTGTTGGGCGAACGAAGGGGCAATCTCCCCAATAGAGGGCACTGTGCTGAGTGGACAGAGGGACAATCTCCCCAATAGAGGGCACTGTGCTGGGTGGACAGAGGGCCAATCTCCCCAATAGAGCGCACTGTGGGCTCACTGCCAACCAGAATGAGAGGATTGGAGGGTGAGGTGAGACAGGGTAAGGCTGTGGAGTCTGTTCAGGGAATAATTTCCTGCTCAGTGCTGCCAGGGATTGGGGCTGAAAGGGTGGCCGGGTGCCTCTCCTTGGGCTCTTAGGTGGGGAAACAGCCAGTGGACGGGGGCTGGGTACCTCTTTGATCCGCTGCAGTTGCCAGCTCCCGCTGGTCACAATCCACCTGCAGCTCTAGTGCCTGCTCTGATACAGCTGGGGTGCGCAGTGCTCTCTGCCCAGCTGCCTGCCACTGTCACCACTCTTAAACCCGTGGCAACAAGCATTTCACTCCCCCTTGGAAAATAGCATTCACTCCTCTGTAGCAAAGAGCATGTAATCCCCCTTGGCACTGAGCTTGAAGGCCCCGGCATTGAGCAAGAAACCCATAACAATTAACATGTAGGAAAGTGCTCCCCCGCCCGGCGCTGGCCAATCACCCGCTCCTTGCCGCGGCCGACGCACCGGGGGTGAGGCAATGTGGGGGTGGTAGAGGAGGCTTGGGAAGGACTGGCGTCTAGCGCAATGCGCCACTGTAAGGCACCACGGGGGGGTGGGTGTTTGGAACGGCGGGCGTCCACCGCAGTGTCGCTGGTAGCAGGGGGGGAGAGGAGTGACAGCTACTCACCTCCATCCAGCGGGGTCCCGGCTCCCAACTACCGCCCTCCAGTGGCCGGCGCCCTAGGCAAATGCCTAGAGCTGCCTAGTGGTGGCGCCGGCCCTGGGCATAATGTGTAGTGGGCATTATGGTGTGAGGCATAATGTGTAATGGGCATAATGTGTGTGTGACGTAACGTGTAAGTGGCATTACGGTGAGCCAAATCAAGAGTAGAATTAAATCAATAGTTTAAAAACCATGATAAGGCAGGTCAAGGGGCGGGTCTGGGGCCGGGTCAATGGGTGGGCTGTGGGCGGGTGGGTGAAGAGGCCACTGTCTGGGAATATCTCAACACAACCTTCCGTGGTCGACCCAATGCATGTTGACCTAATATGTGTCGACCCCAATGGCCCATCAAAGAATATTCACAAGTTACCTCCAAAAATGCCCATTTTCAGTGTGTCTTAATATAGAGGGGCTAAGGATACCAACTTTGTGTTGAGAGATTCCCACAGTGGTCCCTTGACCCCAGGGCCGGTGCTAGGTTTCTTGGCACCCCATTTTTCATACTCACCTGGTCCCCGGTGTCCATCTTCAGAGGCATTCCTGGTTGCAATGATGCATTGCATGGGTGGTCTGGTGATGTCATGATGCCACCCACGCAATATATCATTGGGAAAGGGGATGCCTCTCAGGATGGACGTTGGGGACTGCCAGAGGTCCAGGTGAGTATAAATCTATATATATGGGATGCTGGCAGCCAGAATACCAATGTCAGCATCCAGTTACAGGGAATGCTGTCCCTCCCTCCAGCATAACCCTAATGGTGCGTACACACGGGGGGAGATATATTGCTAGCAATATATTGCTGAGCAATATATTGCTCAGTGTCTCCTTTTCATCAAGGGACCAGAGATGGTCGCTGATGAAAAGGAACCTCTGCTGGGGGAGCCGCAGAGGTAATTAGCGACCACAGTGGGGCAGAAAACGGGAGCACGCACCCGGCGATTTATCGCCCACACTCCCAATCACTGGCAATATGGTCGCCTGCGACCATATTCCCAGCGATTATAGCCCCTATCGCCCCCGTGTGTACACAGCATAACTCTCCTGTTTCACAGTCTAAACCTAAGTCCCCTAGTAGTGCCTAAACCTAGTGAGTCACACACACAGAGATGAGGGGGTCACACACAGAGGAAGGATTTAGGGGATGGGGAAGGTTTCACATACAGGAATTGTGGGGTACAGGGGAGACAAATAGAGAGGAAGGGGTGCAGGGGGTAACAACGGGGATTAGGGTGGTGGGGGGGTTACAATAGGGTGCAATGCGGTTGCTGGGGGGGGGGAGGGCGGCGGGGGGGGGGGGGAATAGTGATCACCGCTCTCAGCTCCGGGGGTCCCTGCTCCCGACTACCACCCCCCAGTGGCCGGCGCCCTAGGCAAATGCCTAATACTGCCTAGTGGTTGACCCGCCCCTTGATAAATAGACTAATTAATGAGGGGACTGTAAAGAAGTGTGTTCTTATTAAATCTGGTGTTTCTAAAGGACCCACAGATCCTACATACTATGTCCATACATTTTGGGTAATAGATGTTTTGATCTCTTACCTATGGGTATTATAAACAATTTTCTAAGCATGGCACTTTCACCTTTAATTACCACCACAATATCTGACAATACAATGTTGTTTCTCTATCATACCTCCCAACATGACCCTCTCCAGGACGGACAGTATGCTCTATTACTGGACTTCCCTGGTAATTTATGATTGCCATCACCTGTGTTAAAACACCTGTCTTTTCAATTAACCTTTTCAAAACAGGTGATGACAATCATAGATTAAGAGGGAAGTCCAGGAGATGAGCATTTTTGCCCTCCTGGAGAAGGTCATGTTGGGCGGTATGCTATATATATATATATATATATATATATATATATATATATATATATATATATATATATATATATATATATATATATATATATATATATATATATATATATATATATATATATATATCAAAATTGATTAATAAACTCTGCTAACTGCACCAGGGGCCAAGTCCTACTTCAAGTGAATAGTTGCATAAAATGTATTAATGAAGGGAAGTGTTGCGGTCCTTTTTGTGTGAAGAGGACTGCAATGTGCAGCTACATACTAATACTGCACGTTTAGTTAGTGTCATGGACTCGGAGGGCACAGACAACATACAGTTAAAGAATTTTCTGCCAGGCGGAGTGGGTGTGACCACCAGGCAGCGATACTACTGGCAGCGAGCGGCTTCCTGCTGTATGTTGCTTCACCCGCTGCAGGAGGTTGCGCCCCTCTACCGTGACGCTGATTGGCTGAGACGCGTGTTTTGCTTTCGCACCATTGGTTTCCTCTACTGACAGCCTCACATGAACACAACGAGCACTCGGCTGATGTGGAGCCAGTGTAGTTTCAACCAATCACCGCCGATGTGTTGCCTTGAGTCAGGCTATATCCCTCCGCCGTATTGGCCGCGTCAGAGACCTGACTCCTGTCCATTGAATGAGAGTTGAGAGACTGACAGCGAGAGGGAGGAAATTCCCCGTTTGCAAAAGCGCAGGCGCAGTAGTGCCTCTCACTCCCAGCCACTAGTCACACAGTCGCACAGTCAGTAGTAGCTTACTGTATTAATGATGGAGAAGGTTCATTCACACAGATAACTATAGTGGAAGAAGTTGTAATTGCTTGTTGTGTGACGCAGCAGCCCTCTGCCTTCTCTATCACTTCAGAAAACAACAAAAACGCCATTCAATCCCTTCTCTTTCGCTGCGTCATACTTGCCTACCTGATCCTCTCCATGCGGGAGAAAATGCTCTGTTCCTGGACTTCCCTGGTAATGTATGATTGCCATCACCTGTGGGGAGCTAGGTACAGGTGTTTCACCACAGGTGCTGGCAATCTTACATTACCAGGGAAGTCCAGGAGCAGAGCATTTTCTCCCTCATGGAGAGAGTCAGGTAGGCAAGTATACTGCGTGGCGAGCGCAGCAAGCCCGCAAGGAGGGGGGTGGATTCCGACCGCCGGGATTTCATACTGATTCCTCAGGGACAGTGTGGTGCTGGGGCTATTATAAATGCGCTATCCCACTAACCTCCACGCACTTGGGCACTTCCAGTGGAGGTTTCCTGGGGGAACCTTGCCTGAATTATAGCCCCAATCTGTGGCCATAGTCTACAATGGGCTACCGCTATTGTTAGTGTCCCCCACAGCTATCAGGAATGCTTTGTATTCCAGATATTGGTAAATCATTGCATCACTAATAGGGATTTATGGGCATAAGCGCCGATTCCGTGGGTGCTCCAAGGCCCGAGCACACATGGGCCACGGCTGGAGCTCACCTGTTGCTCGCTGCCAACCTGTGCCACTGAGTCTGAAAACACATTGACGGAACTGCTTGGCAGTCAGCGAGGGGTCCCTGCAGTGGATGGGAACTCAGTCGCAGGGTCCCTGCGGTCGATGGGAAGTCAGCGGGGGACAGCTACTAGCTCCCATCTGCCGGAGAGACCCCGCCACTGACTACCCATCAGCTGCAGGAACCCAGCCTGCCTCTCTCCTGAAGTGTGTGTGTGTGGGGGGGGGGGGGCTGTGGGGGCCCATTGCAGGGCCACAACGCTTTCATAAAGGACTCGCCACATTGAGCACCCACCAGTAAGACCATAAATCCGCGCCCCTGCCTATGGTGAGGAAATGGAGAAATCATATTGGAGATATCTGCTGTGGTCCCTCCTTCATAGGTTGTAGTGGTATATATATTTGTGGCTTACCCCCCAATATGGTTGTTTTTGGGGAAACAGTTGCAATTATCTACAGCAGAGGTGGGGAACCTTTTTTTGCCAAGGGCCAATTGTATGGTGGAAAAATCCTTCGGGGGCCATATGTAAAAATTTTTCTTACAAATTGTCTTGCTGCAGCCGTCCCACGCTCCGGCGGCTGCCGCTGAATAGGACTGACAGTCTCCTGTTGCTGTTAATTAAGAGGAAACTCGCAAGAACTACCGACCTCTCGCAAGAAGTCCCCTGTACTTGACTCCCGGCAAAGCCACCGGGTGGGTAGGAGGGCCACTCAGACCGGCTACGGGGGCCGCATACGGCCCCCGGGCCTGAGGTTCCCCACCACTGATCTACAGCATAAGCCCCTAAGCATTACCAAATGTAACATGGAGGGAATGCAGCAAATATCTCTGATCATAATGTATGTGTTCCGCAGCACAGATAATATTGTCTGGTGATGACAAAGACAGTTATTAGTGGGGGTCTGGGTATTTGAAAGACACCTCCATTTTACACAGGGCCTGCCCGCCCCTTACGTCAACTACGTAGCTGAGTAAAGTTTCATAATAATCAGGGTGCTGACAGTGTCTTCTCAATTGCTGTCAGTGCTCTGATTACTATAGCGCCCAAAGGCGTAACTACCATAGGTGCAAGGGGTGCAGCTGCTATGGGGCCCAGAGGTGCAGGGGGCCCATCTTTGCTGTCTAAGTAATATGTTCTACATACATTTATCACCATCAGTTGCTGAATAGAGGGCCCTTACAAACTGTTGCTATGGGGCCCATGAATATCTAGGTACGCCTCTGATAGCGCCTTAGCATATGGGAACGCCCAGTGCTTCATGGCCGTTCCCACTGGGCATTCTCATGAAGCTGTGGGGGGTGGGCAGCTGACATCACCGCCCACCCATTTCCTTCCCAGCGTGCACGCATATGTAAGTGACTTGAAAAGTCACTTTTATATGCGTGCACATTCCACATCATTCGATAGTCCCCGCTTATCAAATGATGTGGGTGTTCCCCGCAGCATGCGAACGGATGTTTATGTTAAACATCCATTCCCAGCCTGTGTGTGGGAACATATGCTGCGAGGGGGGGACTTGCAAGGCTGCTAATTCACAGCCTCGCAAATCAACCAGCATAACCCCCTATGTCTATGGGGCTCTACCTGCTGCAGTGTGTCTAAGGGTCTCTAGCTGGCGCAGTGTATATAAGAAGCACTACTGTGTGGTGTAATGTGCCCTACATTTTTGCTGTGTGCTTTCTGCGGGCACTGTCCCTTTCTTTAAGTATCAATTAATACCCCACGCACATTGTAGCTCCACCCACAATATCCACAGTGGGTGCTAAAATCTATGTTTGCTTACCAAACAATTAGGCTCAGGTCGGCCCTGATTTTATGGATTCCAGGTTGGGGGTGAGATAATCTCCCATGCCAGGAATTCATGATGTCTCAGAAGTAGAGGGGGATTTACCTGGTGATCACCCAAGCAGAAATTTCTATGAGCATATGATTTTAAAGAGGAGACTAGCTTCTTTCTAATAAGGGTGACCCATCTTTCTATATTATGGAACAGAGGGATTTAAATTCATTTTTTTTCTTGTGTACTTTACAGATCCCTTAGCATGCATATGTGAACTTTGGGCATGTCCCCACAGTCATCCAAAAGGTTCAATACATTTGTGTAAAGGTGCCCATACACGTCCCGATGCGGGCGTGCATTCTGGGCTTAAATAGCACGCACCTTGTGCATGCGTTGTGCATGTGATGCGATGAAAACCAAGTACAAAAAGTATGTGCAGCACTTTTTGTACTGTGCGATGAGGCGCCGCGGGAGCGCGCACCTCAAAGCACAGATCGCACCGCCCGCATCAGGACATGTATGGGCACCTTTACTGTCAGATGCTAGACAGGATTTACAAGAATGGACTGGCCTTTTGGCTAATGCCAGAAGGCCTGATAAGCCAGACCAGCCACCTGAATGCCTGTCTGGAAAGTGTTGCTCAGCCAACATGCTGAAATGGAGGGTGCCTTGAGGCCACACCTGTGTAATTTGCAGCATAGTTTCATGATTGCCATCTACACCCTTTTTCTATGGATGCTTACTTCATGCTGGGCCTGAATTTGACCTCCGGTCCATCCTTAGCCAGAAATGTTGCCTAGCTCTACAATTTTGATTTTTTTTTTTTTACTGTGGCACGAAGCTACATTTTTTTGTGGTTTAAAGTCCTGAATGTCTAGAGTGGGTGAAGGGTAATTTGGAGCCTCTGTTCAAATGTCAGTAGAACTGAATTTTTAATCAGTTATCCTAGAATCCTAGCCCAATGTCAACACTGAGTCAGCACCATGCTTGCCAGCTTAATATATACCATCAGAAACTATACATAAATGCTATCCCAATATGAAAATGCTACATTTTAGTGTATTTACAAAAACAATTAGAGCTACAGTACAACATGATCTTGGAAATTTACTAATAAAAAGATGACTCACTATATGCTACATTATCAGTATTGCAACATATACAAGTGAGATTGAAGCAAAAGCGACATTATACATTTACCATCTATTACTATTTTACTGGGAGCTAAAATCCACAGTACCATCCTGTGATTGACTGAATTCCGCCAATGTATTTAGATACTACAAATATTAAAACATAAACATTTACAGGAAAATGTCAAATCTTCTAATATAGGTACATCACATGTCTTGAAATTATAGTCAGGGCACATGTGACAAACATACCCAGGGCAGAACTCAGAGTTGCTTATCACACCAGCATGAAAAAAAACCTGCAATTTTTGACTGCCGGTGCTTCTCTAGTGAAAACCAAATGCTACTGTTATAGGAAAAAAAGAAACAAATACAGTACGGTGGCACCCTTGTGACGCTGATTTAGCCAACCACTAACTAGTAACCTCAGTTATCAGTAGCTTGTCACGAAAATGCTACTTTTCTATTTCTTGTTACGTGCTCCGTGTCATTTCAAAGTTGCTCAGACAACATCAGTAAGGTTTAAACATTGCTAAATTTTTAGAAAAAAAAAATCATCAGCGGCAGAACCTCGCAGCAGAGGACAGGGGTGTGGCACTATTTTATTTCGCGGAGGAATACAATACAGCAGTAAGTTACCTCGCTTACATGTAAAAAACAGCGTGTCAGACTCAGAACGTGTGTGTGTGAGAGAGAGTGACAGAGGCACCCAGCACAGCACACATACATCCAGCATGTCTAGGAAGGAGGAGCCGATGGAGGAGATAATGGAGTCCAAAGTGATGTGGTACCCTGATTCCAAGAAGATCACCCAGATGGATGAGTTCAGGGCCAGAGTGAATAACAACTGTGGGCTTAATCTGGGTGAGTGATGATCACAGGGGATGTAACCCTGACAGTATGTGGCATTATGGTGGCAACTAAGTAAGTGGTACAATGAATGCACATACAGGGAAATCATTTATATGCAGTCCTGTACAGCTCCATGTCAGTAATGCAAATGTGGCATACAAGGCTGGTGGGTTCTAAAGGCAATCAATGTTTATGAAGTGATGTGTAACTTGGTTTTTGGGCAACAATAAATAAAAGTAAAAAGAAATATGATCCTGGAATATGGCCTGAGATGGAACTAATATACTTGAAAAGGAGAGTTCAAGTTACTGTCACTGTATGCAGTGCAGGTTACCTGTAATATGCAGGTGGCAATGTGGCATCACTAGTTTGTTATCAGTAAATACTAAGTTTGTTGATTTGCTGATGTCAGTGTTTATTACACGTCCTTCTCCCTATTGGCCAGATGCACTAAGCTTCAAAAGTGATAAAATGGAGAGTGATAACCAACCAACCAATCAGCTCCTGCCTGACATTTTTTTTTTAAACACAGGTTAGGAGTTGTAGTTAGGAGCTGATTGGTTGGTTGTTTATCACTCTCCATTTTATCACTTTTGAAGCTTAGTGCATCTGGCCCTATATCAGCTATACAGCAACACACCAGTACAATGTTCTGTCGCTAGGCTGTAAACATGTATTTTTGAGATATTAGCATATACATTTCACTGATTATCTCTTTTCCCTATTTTTTTATTTGATTACCAGTTACAAATTCATCATCTTTTATAATTAAACAGGTTACATGCATTGCCTACATTTTTAGTCAGTGTAGAGATATCCATAAATTGATTGAAGGGACTATTCAGACCTGCTTAGTCAGCTCTGAATTCGCTATGCCGGCTGATGCTGGGAATTACCTCAGTGGTGGGCAGAAAGGGCAGTCGCTGGGGTTCTGCCCAGCATTTTATGGGCATGCCCACAAAAATGGTGGGTGCGCCCATGGAAACGCTGGGGGGGACACCTGAGAATGTAGGCGTGTCCACTGCATTTTAACTGCTTGCTAGGCAGCTAATATCGCTGCCCAGCGAGCAGGTCTGTTGAAGGCCCTTAATTATAAGCAAGTTACGGTTGTCTCTTGCACAGAGTGGGGTCAATTTTCCATCCAGCACACTGCAAATAGCACTAGGAGGGAGCTCCCGGAGCTATTCAAAACGGTGCACTATTATGCTGGTACTCGCGAATCATTTTCAGGTAATAGGACCGACCCCCATGTCCTTGTGTTCTAAAGTTTTTCTTCATTTGAAAAATGTTTCCCTCCTGGACCTTGATAAAACCCATTTGGAAGTTTCTATCATGTCCCCCTTTCCCTTCTCTGCTCCAAACTATACATACTGTATTGATATTTATTCTTTCCAGGTAAGTTTTGTGTTGTAGGCCATGTACAGTTTTAGTTGCCCTTCTTTGTACCATCTCTAGAGTATTTATATCCTTTTGGAGACATGGTCACTTTATGTCTACTTTAAACTTTTCCACACTAAACAAAATTACTAAATTTCCAAGGCACACCATCAGACCCCCATGGGAAAACACTGCCCCCCCACAGGAAAAAAACAATCCCATATGTCCCCCATAGAACGCAAAAAGGAAAGCCAAATTGACCCCCAGATGGACACAGTACAATCTGTGCCAGACTCATCTGCTTGCAGAACACAGGAGAGACCTTATGCTAATGTAAATTGTTTCAGTGTGTAGTGCCCCAGGAGGTTGAGTTAAAAATGTCCTCATGTGAACACCATACAAGTCACTGCCTAGCTGCCTTTATGTTTCCCAGGGAGCTAGTGGGGACAGTATAGCAGCAGGACACCCGATGAGCTGCTCTGTGACTCCTCTTCTCTAAATCTGATTCATGTCTTATTCAGTGTCCAGGCAGTAAAGAGCCCTTGAACTGGATCTGGGACTGGCACTGACACCATTTTGAGAAAGGGAACAGTTGCCAACCAATGGTGATTAGCAGATTCAGGGGGGTATTCAATGTCAGGGGTACGGCTGTCGAGCAAGCTTGACAGCCGTGCACCTGTCCCGTTCTCGCTTTGCTCGACGTGAGCTCGGCGGTCGGGATTCAATGTCCCGAGCGGTGAGAAGGGGGCGTGGCCGTGAGCTGAGGACGGAAATAGACGAGCTCCGGCCGGGAGCTCGCCTATTTCCGGCTTTTCTCGGCAGAACGAGCCCGACAGCTTGTGATGTCGGGCTCGTTCTGCCGAGAACCCCTGTTCAATGCTGTCGGGGAAGACAGCATTGAATAGAGCCCCGCAGCCATCTCCCCCGTCGGGAGATGGCTGCGGGAGGTCGACCATCATTGAATACCCCCCTAAGTGGAGTGTCCAGCAGCCAGATCTGGGCCCACTGACATCAGAAAGGGGTGGTCTTTTATGCCCAGGACAGAGACAGGACTGGTGCAGGAAGAGACCAGTTAATAACAATTAAACTGGTGGTGGTGGCTGTAAACTGGTGTGGACATCTCTAGCTCTGGTGGCACACTTGAGAATAGCTCATGGCACACTAGTGTGCCACACCACAGTGTTTGAAAAGCACTGGTCTAGAGGCATAGATGTGGCAAACTGCAGCTCCCATGTTAAATACGGTAACAGTGCAACTAGCTCCAAGGCACTAGTTAACGCAGCTTTCCCCCTACTATTAGTTGTCTATATACTTCATTAGTTCCAATTTATGAAAACAGTCTCTGTTTCTATTCTTCTTATTGAAGCCTTCATGAACTCTACAATTATGTTGATAAAATGAAAAGAACAGTAATCTAGTTTAATTAAAAACTGTTTGTCATGGGGTATAAAGGTTGGCAAAAAGTAAAACTGGCATGCAGCATGTAAAACAGAACAAGCCCAGTCTGAGACCAACAGACTGGATTTAACCACCTGCTGCACTGTCCATATGCTGTGAGGAACTGACTATATCAATGAAATACCTGCATTGGCATATGAATTACTCAATCTTACAATTTAATCTCATACTTAAGTGACTGTTACACTAGAAGATATAGTAAAAGATAGAGCCAGATGCACTAAGCTTCAAAAGTGATAACATGGAGAGTGATAAACAGCAAGCCAATCAGCTCCTGTCTGCCATTTTTCAAACACAACATGGAAGTAAGGAGCTGATTGGTTGGTTAGCACTTTCTGTTTGTTTGTTTTTTTATCACTTTTGAAACTTAAACCCCTTTCACACCAGCCCAAATTCCTGGGTTGAGTCCGGGAACAACCGGTACTAGCGCTGGTGTGAAAGGTTCCCGGGACAAATTACTGGGCTAATTTGCAGGCAATCCAACCCTGCCAGGTAGCAGGGTTGTTCCCGGGTTCAACCCTGGGACCTGGCTGGTGTGAATGGGTAGGGTATATTTACCCGGGTTGACGGTCCTCAGTGTCCTGTCTGGCCAGGAATCCACGAAGGCGGCGGGTGCAAATGATGGGACAGGCGGTGGATGATGATGACGCAGCTCTCCGGCAGCAGTGAGGGCGCCGGAGAGCTGCGTCATCTTCATCCACCGCCTGTCCCGTCATTTGCGCCGCCGCCTGTGTGGATCCCTGGCCTGCACAGAGGACAGGCAACCGGGGTGAGTATTCTCACCACCTCCTGCCCACCTCCACCGCCATTCCGCCAACTGCCCGACGCTATCCCGCCTCCTTCCCACCTCCTCCCCACCTCCTGCCGGCCTCCTTCCCACCTCCTGCCGGCCTCCTTCCCGCCCCCTTCACACACCAGAAAATGCAGGAACTTTTCTGGTGTGAAAGAGTCCCGACCCGGGAATGTCCTTGTTGTCCCGGGAATGTAATTCCTGGGTTTGTCTCTGCATTTCTGGTGTGAAAGGGGCATTAGTGCACCTGGCCAGGGCCCTTCTGAATGATATCTCTTGCTAACTCGTCTAGTGTGTACATTCGATATTGATAACTACTGTATGTCCGTTCCTACACATCAAAACGTCCTCCTCCCTTGTCTGAGCATGTACAGACAAGAGAGGTCCTCCTTGATGAGGTCATGCTTCAGCATGACCCCTGCTCCTACCCACTGGCATCAGCAGGTGTGTAAGTACCCCTCTGGGTCTCCGCCCACTCCAGTAGCGGCGGGGATCGCTTAAGAGATTGAACACCTAAGAAATATTGCATTTGTTTTTCGAAGAAAGAAGTGGATCAACTTGTTTTTCTCCCGTCTTAAAGCTAAGAACATACAATATGTACAGAAGAGAACCTTGGCTAGTATTGCAGACTAATTCGCCTTTATAGTTTAAGGTGCTGTACACTTTGGTAATGTCATTTTTATGGTGTGATTGATTCTGTTTTATGGTGCAATAATATTTACTTATGTCCACTTTGTATAATGAACTTTATTTGTTATAAATTAACAGGAATCTATTCTAACATCCTGCATTACGAATCACGCTTATCACACCTTTGTGACTTTTCCCTAACAAATCAGTAACATTGCGCCTGTGTATTCCCACGGTTATATCTCAACTTGTTTTTGTAAAAAAAAAAAATTGGAAAATAGAATAGAAATAATTAAAAATCAGCTAAACATGGAATCTCCTATCAGCAACTCCACCATCTTGATCTGTAAAAGCTGAATAGTTAAGCATGGATGTATGAAGTAACTGCCTAATAATGGCCTAATCATGGAAATGTGACCACACATGCTAAACATGGGGAAGGGGGATGCAGTGAGCCTTTCAGCCAGGGGCAGATCCAGTGTGTTTGCTAACTCCCCCTACAGGCAGAGGACTCTGCTTCACACTCAGTGGCAGCATTGTTCCCTAGACCTACAGTACCACACCCCAGTGCTCACTAAAGAGAGGCTATGCCTGGCTGACCAATAAGAATGGGAGGTGACAGTTAATAAGTCTTTTGTTGCACTTTCATACATTTCCGTGTGATAGTTGTCTGTGGCCAACTTTTCTTTACAACCTGCTTGCAACATGCTGCTCTTCTGAGATATTATCATAAATTGTCTCATCCTGTTGGTGCAGTGCTATTACCGGTAAATCTCCTCCTCCTCCTTGTCCTCCATAGATCTCAGTTCTGCTCCTTGTAGATATTTTTTGCAACACTCCATGGCTAGACATTAGGCCCATACACACTGGGCGACTTTGAGCTGAAAGTAGCTCAGTTGAGATGCTTCCAGCTCAAATGCTGCCCAGTTTGTATGGAACTCTGATTCACGCACACGCATCATCACTGGCCCAGATGATATTACCAGCAGATGAGGGACAGGGTGGACGGCTTTCCATAGCGACCTGCTATTGGAAAGTCGTCAACCCCTGGAAAAATTTATAAAATGGGCAAAAATCACTCAACCAGTGGTCAGGCTGTGCGCATACTTATTTGCATTTCTGCGCATGTGAATGCGCTGGGTGCATGCACCCACTGCGAAGAGTGGGATCACCCAGGACAATAGGTGGGGGGCAGAGAGGTGTGGGGCGGCTGGCAGCTCCATTACCATATGGGAATGAGGCCCTGACGCGGGGGGCTTGATAGCTTCAAGGGGGCAAGCATATGTAAGGTTGCTCATAGCAACGGGCCGCTGTGTGTAAGGAGAGATCCCATTGAGTATATAACGCGTCTCCTCCGTGCAACCTCCTCAGCCAGTGCCCGGGCACCGCTACTTACTGACCTGGTGGCAACGGGATATGTGTGCATGGGCGCCTACAGTGGAGACAGCATCCGCAACCTACTCACTGTCTTCGTGTTCATCGTCTCCACATGCGTCGTCTCTGCATGTGAGAAGAATCTACACGTTTGCGGGGGATTGGAGGTGTTTTGCTAGGATGTTTGTCAGGTATTACATGGTGGGAATGGCACTCAGGTCCGGAGATGCTCGTTGTGGATGCACACCTACTAAACTGTCCTAGTGTGAAACGTGTAAAGTGACTGAGACTCACATCATACACCGTTCAATCAGTGTCTTATATTATACAATACTACAATTGTCACACTAAAATGTGTTTTACTGGGCTTCATTACGTGCTGTCACATTACACTGTGCTACACTGTATTACATTGCATTGTGTCACATTGTGCTGTTATTACATTACATTCTGTCGCATTACACCAGGCATGTCCTATTCTGTGGCGCTCCAGCTGTTGTGAAACGACACATCCCAGCATGCCATGCCATAGTTTTAGCATTCTCTAATAGCAACACTGTGGCAGGGCATGATGAGACTGTAGTTTCACAACAGCTGGAGGGCCATAGTTTGGACATGCCTGCATTACACTGTGCTACACATTGGTCAATATGGCATGTAGTATAATATGTAATAGGTATTATGGCATGGCAATGTGTAATGAGCATTATGGTGTGTGGCATAACATGTCATGGACATTACAGCATGTAATGGGTATGTGACTTGTAGTAGGCATTATATTGTAATTTTTTGGCCCGCACACTATCCTTATTTTTAGTGTGTGTTTGGTGTGGGTTGAGAGACCTTTTTTAACTGCTATGAGTGCCAATAGGCAGTGCTAATAATGCCCCTCTGACAGTGCAGTGCCCCACCATTTTTTATTGTGAAGACCCTCACCCGGCTACTTCTTGATGCCACTAGGCGGGAAACATTTTCTGGGGAGAACACTGCATAGGAGGGAAACACAAGGACAGGCATCAGTAATAGCAAAGCAGTCCCACCAAGTTGCAAGTCCAGAAGAATACATATATAATACATAAGTGCCTCAGAGGGTTATGCATGAGGAAATAAAAAATATGGTAGGCTTGCCTGAAGAGGTGCGTTTTCAGGGAACACTGGAAAGTTTGGAGGCTAGTGGAGAGTCTTATTGTGCATGGAAGGGCATTCCATAGGGTGGGAGCAGCCCAATGAAAGTCCTGTAATAGTGACTGGGAGCTAGTGTTCCATGCAAGACCTTTGTCATACTCTACCTTCAACGTGGACTATAACTGGGAATAGTAACATGTAATGCTCTCTGTGGAAGCAGGCACCATGCTCGAAGCGTGAAGGGGTGATACAGTGTGAAGAAAACATGACAAATGTTTAAATCTGGTTTTTTTTTGTGTCAATCATTTTTATGTTGAACGTTTTGCCCTGTCAAGCTTTCGGGCCATTGAACTCTATTAACCTTTTACATGCCAAACTTTTAAACCTGTTGACTGTTGACCTAATATGGGTTGAAATACCATAGACCTACTATTAACAGCATAAAAAGCATCCAATCATGGAAAATACTTATAGATCGCAGTAATCAGCAATGTCTCTTAAATCTGAGGTAAATAATGGTTTCCAATATAGACTGATATAGATACATTTCTTAAAATTTGCTGTAGAGAACACTTTATTCCTTTCCAAACTTGGTCAATAGGCTGCTATAGTGGCCTAGTGTGTGAGCCGAAAGCGAGGACAAGAGGTCAGTCCTGTTATTCTGATGGTGCTGTGCACTATAATACTGTGCTGTTGTACTGCGGTAATTGGAACTGCTGTTTACTATATTTTAACTGTGACTGTCTGAATAAAAAAAGCACATGAGGAAAGAGGGCCCTGCCTGTGACAGCTTACATTCTAAAAGGGAGGGGTAGACAGCAGTGACACAGAAGTGCTGATATTGAACTTTTTATCGATGGAGTTCTGACATCCGTGTGAGATACATTTATACATGGATATGAAAGGCGGACACAATATTGCATTATCCTTGGTTTTTAATAATCACCCCATATCCCCTATAGATATATCCAAGCCCCATACACACTAGCTGACCCGGCTATTAGCTATTATTCCCCCCCGGATGGGGACAAGCCTTTCCACAGGGTCCCCTTGTTGCAATCCGTTAACCTCCACTGCCAAGCCGTCCTGTCCCCTCCTGTTCTCCTGTCTGGCATACTGTATGCAGGATGAAAAGAATAGAGATTGTTGGGTTTCACTAGGAACATTTTTTTTTTTGGGCGTGGTCATGTATAGGGAGAGAAACTGTGATGAGCAGTAAGGTCAGTTTTACAGTTGCTCCCACAACCACACCAGTGTTTGTGACAAAATTCTGGTGGTCATATACGCCACACTAGTGTTGGTTGGGCTCCGATGGAAAAAATAAACCAGCGTGCAAAGAGAGAGAGGCAGGGTGTTAGAGAGAGATAGAGAGATGAGAAGGAAGGGGCTGAGAGATGGAATCAGGTAGTTAGGATGTCAGATCGAGAGTGGGAGGAGCAAGAGAGAGGGGGGGTGCTAGCAGGAGTAAGATGGAGGGATTAATGGGCATGGACGGATTGAGGGGGTGGATGGGGCATGGACAGACGTGGATGAGACTCTCTCACGCAGGGGGGGACAGAGAGTGAGGGGGGGCAGAGACTATCACTTGCACGTGGGGGTGTGGTGGGTGGCTCAGCAGGTATGTGAAAGTGGGAGATGGGGGTAGGCTGTCATGGGGGGTTGGCAGTCACATGCAGGTGAGAGGGGGGGGGAGACAGGCCATCACTCGCAGGTGTGGGAGGCGACAGGCACATGCATGTGAGAGGAGGAGGCACGCTGCCACTTGCAGGTTGGGGGGAGTCAGCAGGCACACCCTGTTGGTAAGGGCAAAATGTGTGATGTGCAGGAAGGGGGGGGGGGGGATGGGTGAAGTAGAAGTAGCATGTCTAGGTCCAGGGCTGCTTACCCTCTCTCCCCCCCCCCCCCCCCTTAACTCCACTCCACCCACCTATCTTCCTGCTCCTAGCTCACTTTAGGGGCCATCCTATGTGTTCTTCACAGACCGTGTTCTCTGTTGACTGTTAGTGGCCATCCCTTACAGCTGCACTGCCGGTAGAATTTATTGAGCAGGAGCTCTGCGCGCCCCCCCCCCCCCCTCCATTGACCTTGTGCAGTGTGCTGCAGCATAAGTGAACCTGCTCCTCATGTGAAGGAACCGTCAGGTGCCTGCTGGGAACAGTATCTCAGCGGGCACCCAGCAATTGGAGCAGGCAGCTTCAGCTCCCTCTACTATCAGGCTCTATCAGGACCCTGCTTATCGCCTCCTACCCAACTAGAAATGAATACACTGTAACTCGGCTCTGCACCACGAGTGCTAATTTAAAAAAAGTGTGCATACAGTGGTGTAACTATAGAGGATGCAGGGTATAGCCTGCTGGGTCCTCGGGCCAACAAGCCACTGGGCTCCATAGCAGTTGCATCCGATGCATGGTCAGACAGGACTCTTTTTTTTTTCCACCTACAAAAAATATGCATTCAGTTGGCTTTTGCAGAATATACAACTATAAAATGGAATTGTGGTGAAATCGGTCTGGAGCTTATTGGTCCTTGCTGGTAAATCTTCTGAACCTTTGATGTGCCACTTTTAATTGTGACAGGGGTTGCTGGCCCCTGGATAAGGCCCCCATACACTAGTGTATTTGCCCTTGAGCTCCCCTTGCAGCTCCCCGGGAGGCTCGCTTACAATTTGGCACTTGATGTGCCATTTTTACATGCAATAACAGCATTAGGGATTCTGTTTCATAGCTTTCTCATAGATGTCCCTAACGGTTTCATGTTGTATGGTCTGTACTCTTGTGAGTTTGGCATTTTATGAGTTTTGTTTACTTGACAGTTAAAATTTAATTGACCTACTTTTTTTTTTTGCAGCAAATTACAATGATCTGTACAGGTGGTCTGTGGAATACTATCCAGAATTCTGGAGAGAATTTTGGGACTTCAGTGGTATAGTCTTCTCACGTATGTATGATGAGGTATGTATTCTGTTAACCCCTTTTCTACTCTTCTGAACCATTTTAATAAAATGTTGCCCTCTGGCAGGAAAATACTATAATGAAATCTATATTCAAGTACTTGAAGGCAAGCTGGGCTTTATAAGTGCTAAAGCATTTTAATGAGCTGCAGTGTATGGATTTCTGACTTTTACCTATTTTATACATAGTACCAGCTGCACAGCAGTAATGTCATATGTAAATTCAAAGTAGGAAACCAAAAGTTGTTGGCGCTGGTAATATGTGTGTTTTTAGCAAAGTGAAAGCATGATAAACTGGTTGTATATTTTATATAATTTTATTTTATTAATCCTTCAGACCAGCGTCACAGAGTTCCCATTTCTGTAAGTTCTACACTATCATTTATGCTTTGCACACTGATGAATTGCAGGTAGAATGCACTACCCTCCATGTACAAATAAATGCATGCAGACTAAAAGTGCACACACACTAGACAATGTATTATACAGTATATTAGTGCATATTGAAGAAATAACCAGGGTTATATGTCTGAACGCTTGATAATGTGTGTTTTCGCTAAGAAGCAGCTGCTTTAATTGAGGATAGTCAGTCCTCACCAGTGTTCCCTCTAAGCTGTGCGCGCGCACACACCTTGACGAGCGTGCGCACAGACATTACAACTGAGCGCACAAAGCAGCAGTAGTCCCTTTTTGCAGTTGTGGACTCAATTAATGTGTGTTTCACCCATTAACTACATTGTGTGCTGTATTTTGAATGTTTAATGTAATTTTGAAGTAAAGTTAACACAAATGCTGAACGTCATTTTCCAGTTATATATAAGTGACGCACAAAAATGTAAATTTCATTCCAAAGTTGCACAGCCAAAATCTTTAGCCGCACACAGCCTTCGTAAAATTAGAGGGAACATTGGTCCTCACCAGGTGAAAAATGTACAAAGAATATGCTGATGGGAATATCCCAGGAGCATAGAAAGCAGCGCTACACAATTGACTGAATTCATCTGAAAGGTGGACTTAACTCCAATTTAATACTATTGTCATATTAATTGTTTAAATTTTAATTAAAATTAGTGTTTTTTTACAATTGTGTAGCGCTGCTTTCTATGCTCCTGGAATATTCCCATCAGCATATTCTTTGTACATTTTAGTGCATATTGTCTGTGTTACGCTCTATATCATTAAAGATGTGGGCACCCGAGGGCCGTTAGCGATGTACTCCATCTTCTGTAGATGCAGGACGGAGGAGCGCAATAGCGAGAGCCATGATGCGGAATGCATCTTGGATCCCCTGTCGTTGCTCGCCCTTGCCAGTTACCCCGCCGGGTCCTTTCATGCTAGATATTGCGCTGGTTACACTACACTAGGGGGTATCCAATTGGGAGAGAGGTTGATAACCTCCTGTACCTCGCGTGCCCAATTTTGGATTACCATGGAAATGCGTGCTCTCGATACCTGTGTTATCCAATAAAATGAAAACCCTGCGGCACATGGGAAAAAAAAAGATATAAAAGTTTCTTGTGGTCTCTGTGGCTTCTGGTAGTCTTCCCTCCAACTTTTTAACTGGGGAGGGATTTGCAGAGAGGCTCTTACCGATGCTAGATAGATGCAAGGGCTGCTGGGAAAGGTAATAATCCCAGTAGTCGGCTCTGATTTAGGGAGGTCACACACTTAGACACTCCACTCACCTCAAAAACTCACCGCCGCTGCAGAGCATGGAATCTTGATTCTGTGTGCAGAAGATCCCCACTTCAAAAGGTGAGTAATTACAGACTAAGGGGCTAATTCAGCACCAAACACACATTTGCAAAAGTCACGATTTTGTGCACAAATGCTAGTGTGCAAGGCTGTGGACTGTGGTCACATTGCAAAAAATGTGACTGCAATCCATAGCACAATAGGGGTCAGCAACCAAGAACATTTAGACCTGCCCTGGAGATGCGTGAAAGAAAGAAAGAAGCAGTGATTTCTATAGAAATCTCCACATCCTATTTTCTGTCCTGAAATTATTAGTTGGATTTCCCCTTTAGTCTGATATTGTGCCATTGCATCTGCTGATACACGGAGTGTAGTCAGTAATAATGCTCAGCTGATGACAGCTCACTGATCTAAATGATGTAATCCTTGTTTACTGTTAATGTGTAGGCACTGTGATGTACTAAACCTTCATGAGAGATAAAGTGGAGAGAGATATAGCACTTTGCTATAACACTTCCTGCTTCCCCTCATTAATGAGGCGAAGTAGGAAGGGACACCAACGAGATGTATTAACATCTTGCCTGCTGAAGCAGGGGAGCGCAAACTCCCCCCTCCAGTCTGAATTGATTTCCCAGCCGACTCACTGGACATGCGCAAGATCCCCAAGATAGCGTCAGGGGGTGGACCGTTCATACATTTTCCATGCATATCCACCTGCTATCCAGCGCCAATATGGACAAGGACCATAGCAGCCCTGACATTTACCGAATGGTGGCTGCTCCTTACATGGGGGAGAAGCAGTATCAGTGCACATAACATGCGCTGATTCCTCTTCTCCCCCATAACGCCAGATCAAACATCTACCCCTCAGTCTGTAACATGGCTGGTACAATCTCCATCTACTTTACCTCTCTCCAAGGTTTAGAACATAGACCCCTTTATCTCATGTATTAGTAAGATTCATTTTAAAATGATTATTTTGCCTCCTGTGTCTTGTAATTGTAGTTTATAAACACAAACGGATGCATTTCTGATCACCTGGAGCTTTAATCTTTATATTCCATTTTTTTTCATTGTTTCTTTGCAGGTAGTTGACCGATCCAAAGGGATTGCTGATGTTCCAGAGTGGTTTCATGGGAGTAATTTGAATTTTGCAGAGAACCTTCTGAAGCACAAGGAAAATGACAAAATTGCTCTGTATGCTGCAAGTAAGTGCTAGCTTCTATACTTCATAACATTTTGATGAGCCTTTTCCCTTACCAGCGTATGTGTATAAACGGAGGGATAAGAGGAGAGCACGTTATGGAAGTCAGTCTGGCAGCTGCATGCCTGGTTTAATGGGACCAGGTTATCCTCCCAAAAACTAATGAAACTAAGTTTCATTTTCTCTCTGTATAGGTTTGATGTAAATATCAGGAGAAACATGTTTAATCATATATTTAGATTATTTTATATACAGTATATATCTATTATATAATACAACATCTTGAAGGCACTCAGGAGACTGTCTCAATTAAGTGAAAAAAATCATGATTTTTTCACCTAATTGAGACAGTCTCCTAAGTGCCTTCATGATGTTGTGCTATGTATGTGAGAGGTTTAAGAGTGGCACCAGGAGCAATGTCACTCCCAATAATATATATATATATATATATATATATATATATATATATATATATATATATATATATATATACCCCAGGAAGAGGGAGTCCAGACCAGCACTCAGTAATTGAAGAAAAAAAGGTGTTTATTCCATGTGCAGAGAAAGAAACAGCAGGTGTCCCGACAGCTGTTTCAACTGGGGTACAGAACACACAGTGGCCACAGCACGTATAGAGAATAATTGCACCACAAAGAATGTAAATGAGGTCTGTTTGACCTCACCTGTCTCTGATGACGTCAGTGGTACAGTGACCTGCCTGTGTACGTGAAGTGCTGGGCGGACTGACAGTGGGATTCCCCGTACGTCAGACCAGAGGCTGGCTAAGCACGGAAACCCGCCGTCAGCTGGGTGATAGGCGGCTGGTTGCTAGGTGACAGATGCGCTCCTGTGGCAAGGGCGCAAAGACTATAAAGTGTACGGGAGGAGTGAGGGGGGCAATGGCAGGACTACCCTGAATATTAAGAGCCGCCTGGTAAGGTGACAGAAGGAGTTAGCACCGCTAGTCATGCAGCGGGTGAAATGCTTGGGAGTGCACGTAAGATGTAAATAAGAGGCAGCGTGTGACAAGCATAAAATGGTGACAGCCGAATAATGTGACAAACATGCCAGCTATGATACATTCAGGTGTTAGCGAGTCGGGTATAAGGCTAAATGCAGGAAGCGAGATGGCATACAATAGTATCATACACAGCTGGTAAAGTACAACTGTATTCATATCCAAATCTCTGGTCACACGACGGTGTCAAGGGGCAAACAGGCACACAATAAGAAGGACACATGGCGGTGTCAGTACTGTAAGACATAGAGTCGTTAAGTCCAGTACGACAGGACTATGCTAATGTGTACAGGAGAGAGATAAAGTCAAGTGGCACCATGAGCATTGCATGCTAAAGTTCATGTGGACACACGGCAGTGTCAGGAAGACATGATAATGGGACTTGCGAGCTTCAGCCCATAAATATACAAAGATAGAACAGGAGAGATTAAGGGGGAAATTTACTAAAGGAAATTTGTAAAAAGTAGGTGTATTTGTATCCAGAAATACACTCATTTTTGACATTTTCTATCCCGAAAATACGGCTATTTGTATTGATTTGCTATCAAAACAAATACGAATTGCTGTATTTTTGGGATAGTAAATGTCAAAAATAAGTGTATTTCTGGATACAAATACACCTACTTTTTACAAATTTCCTTTAGTAAATTTCCCCCAATGTCTCCAATAATCTGGTAGATTAATGACTTGCACGTTTATGCTAGCGGACACACGGCGGTGTCAAGAGCCCACAGTAAATGAGCTGACAGGCTTCAGCCCATATAAAACACAATCTCTGGACACACAGAGATGTCCAGATAGTAACAAAACAATAAGTTATGGCACACGGCGGTGCCTGAGACACGGTAATCTCCACATTAGTGGTAGGAGTCTCAATGCAGTACAGTATTAAACAAACATATTATGCTGGGTCACAGGAGTCAGTAAGGAGCAGGGTTTACGCCAAGCAGATTCCCAAGTGTCAGAATAATGTAAGTGTCCAACATATAGGGTGTTGGGTTGGAGAATGTTAGAGGAAACATCCCATCTTAGAGTCTTCATTGAGGCCATATGGGGCCATGCAGTTCAATCTGAAGATCCACTGTAGTTCTCTTTGAAGGAGGAGTTTTTCCCTATCACCACCTCTTTTCAGTGGCGGAATATGGTCCTCATTTACATACTTTTTGGCAAACTTATTCTTTACATACTGTGGCCTCTGTGTGTTCTGTTCCCCTGATGACAACTAGCAGAGTCCAGTTGAAACAGCTGTCGGGACAACTGGTGTTGCTTTCCCTGCACATGGAATAAACACCTTCTTTGGTACCTGTGTAGTTTCATGGCGCCATGCTACTTCCGGTTTCTACGCTCGGCAAACTATCTAAAATAAAGTCCCTTAACTCCATGCCAACATGGATAGTTCATACCCCCACTATCCACGTTGGCATGGAGTTGATTTTAGACAACGTGGCCAGCGAGAGCCACTGAGACGCACGGCGCCATGCTGGTGCCGTGAAACTACAGAAGTACCCCTTTTTTTTTCTTTAACTAGTGCCGGTCTGGACTCCTTCTTCCCGGGGGGAAGTAGTTTATACATATATTAAAAGTAAGATATTTTGATATCCCTTGTTTTCATTAGTAAAGCTGGGCATACACTATAACTTCAACCCTGCTTTTTACCCAGATTTGAGACCCGGGTATGCAGACACGGGTTGACCCGTTCACACTGCAAGAAAAACTATATACCGATATATCGGCCAGTGTGAATGTACCTTAAGTTTTTCTTCATATTATAATCATCTACAGGAGTCAGATGTGCAAAAATTAACAATTTATTAGAAGATAACAATACAAATAAATAATACAATGCAACTGATAAAAAACACTGATAAGAGAGATCTGTGGACTCTAGATCCATAGTGTCATCTCACTCCCACTGTTTCTGCCACCCACATACTTCAGACGTGCAGGAAACTTTGGGGAATTCACATGTCTCCAAAGGGCGCAAATTGCCATTGTGGTGGCATTTAAACGCTGGCAACGGCAGCTCGTCTCACACACTTTGTCTGGCCGATTTGCACAATAGAGCTCGCAAAAATTTGATGAGTCCCTGCTGCCATAAAGTGCACTGGGTGCTGCATAGATTTAGCCAAGTGAAGGTTTTCACCAGCAACTGAATTCTTCCCACTGAGTTTTACCCCCCCCCCCCCAGATTTTTAAGAGCCAACCATTTGTGGTACAGTATATGAGATCAGTTCATGGGAATAGTTATTAGGTTATTCGTGCTCAAATCTTTTTATTCGTGTTTGTAGTAGTTACACTGCATATTTATTTGTTTCATTATCTTGTATTAAATTGCTCCTTTTGGCACATGACTTCTGTTACTAATTATAGTGGAAATGGAGACCAAGCAGCCCTCCCTGTTGTTGGTTTAGTTTTCACAAGTGTTTATCATCATTAATGATCTTTACCCACTCTAGGCACAGTTCCATTGAAGACTATGGCGTATATATATATATATAGTAGGGTCTGAGATCTGCAAAGCAGCACATTTCTGGCACCGGGATCACTGGGATTGCAGTGTTTCACAGGATTAATTTCCTATTATATAAATCCAATGGCGCTTTATTTTGTCCCAATCAATATGGCACTCATATCGATGATGGCAAATAAATAGGCAATTCCCTGGTTATTTTGCTAAGCTAAACCATTGTTTTCCACAGGGGAAGGCAGGGAGAATGTGGACAAAGTAACTTTTGAAGAGTTAAGAAGAGATGTTGCATTGTATGCTGCTGCCATGAGAAAGATGGGAATTGAAACTGGAGACCGCGTTGTTGGTAATTGTCCAAATATATATGTGCAGTAGTTTCCATACGCTTTCACTTTTATACATGCATTACAGACCATTAGTAGCGATATTTGAAAGAGATAAAATAAATGATTTTCAAATTGTCCATTTTAAATGGTGCAAATTGAGAACACTGGCCCCAACTAATAACCACTGTGCCAGTTTTTAATATGCGGGATATACCGAAGCGCAGGGCGACGCATCTGTATCGCTATGACCCCTACACACGCACAGCAATGTAGGGACATTTTCTGAGCGATGTAGTTAAATTAACTAAAATCTCTAAGAAAATGCGTACATATCGCTACATGTATAGGCTCCATAACAGAAAGAGTTTGCTATTTCATTAAGGTGAGAAGATATAGAACAACAAGTGTAGGATACGGCATGTCTATGAATATGGCACCATTCAGTACTAATCACTTGAACATCTGAAGTTGAGTCAACCTTCATATGAGACTGAATGTAAAAGCCCCTGAATTATGTGATTTTGTCTGAGATTTTTTTTTTTTTAAACGACAATAAAGTACAAGGCGAACTCAAACCAGTTTCCATGACATGACTTTATAACCATACAACAGTATAATTGACAGGTTGGCAATGAATTTCAGGTGTGACGTGCCCTTTAGATGCAGAAAATCACAATACACACCTCAATTTGACCATGTTTCCATAATCTCCTTTCATTCGACTGATGTGAGGTGCAGTGGAATGACTGTGAAGGAAGCAGTGGTCTACATGCTTTGGGCTTTTTACCTTACTTATTGATCCACCCCTTACGTTGCAACATGGTTTGTCCCACATTTACTTTTTTTTTTATCTTTCTTTACTTACAATTCCACATTAGGGGCCTAATTCAGCATGAGTTGTAATTTAGGCTACGGGGGGCCACTCAGCACAGGACAAGGCCACGGTGGGTCTCTGTCTGCTATAAAGCAAAGGGATCGCACATTACCATCTACCCCTTGGCTGTACTGCCAGACACAGGCTCGCCATGTTTGGGGTCACAGTGGCTGGCACATGATCAGATCTGCAAGCATTGTAGTCTGCGATTTTTGTAGATCTGCGGGGCTTGTTGAATTAGCCCCTAGGAGCTAGGACCATAGTTATACATGTTAGTGAATTTTATCATTATTAGTGATATAGGGGCAGATTAATTAAGCTCGGTGAAGTGATAAAGTGTCTAGTTTTTATCACTGGCCAATCAGCTCCTAACTGTGAAGTTACAGGCTTGGTTTGAAAAATTACAGGTAGGAGCTGTTTGACCGGTGATAAAAAAAACTGAAAATGTATCACTTCACCGAGCTTAATAAATCTAGCCCTCAGTCACTGTAGTATTTCTGTTCAGTGGGAACTGCTCGCAAAGTAGTGTTTTCCTTTATTATTGAATTGTTTGCTTTTAGGCTATCTTCCAAACTGCATTCAGACGGTGGAAGCTATGTTGGCAGCAGCGAGTATTGGAGCAATTTGGAGTGCAACCTCTCCAGATTTTGGAGTCAATGTAAGCTGAGTCAATTACATGTTCGACCGGTGTCTAACAATGTTCTGCTTTTTTGTCTCCACTTGCAAATTTGTATATTATATGCATTATCTATTTTTTTCCATTATTGGAAAATAGTAAGAACAGCAATTGGAGCAATAGATGATGAATCACGAGTATTCTGCTGTAGACAAAAATATGCTTATGAGTTAACTACTTTGATAGGGGTATTGATTTAACTTTTCAGTTTTTAGGTTAAATTTACTTTTGACCTATTCAATCAAAGTGCTGATTTTTTTAGACTAATCAAAAAACCCAACACGGTTGTTTTTTTTCGGCAAAATTGCAACCATTTTCTAGTTATTTTTTTCCGATGCTTCGGTGGAAAAACTACTAAAAACTGTCCAAACTGTAGCAATTGGATACTAAAATCCTTTTGTTTCCCATCTAGATGACAGACTTAAATAAATACCCCTATAAATCTGTAGCCCCCTGACCTGTGCAATACTTTAGCAAACCACTTCTGTAGTTCATTGAAGAGTGGTGTATTTAAAACTTTAATTACAGCAGGACGTTCATGTCCACAGCGATCCTCTGTATACCATTATTATTGTGTTTGCTCTTCAGGTGTGGTTATATAATCAGGATGCAGGAATTTAGCCAAAGTCAATAAGTTGCTGTAATACGTGGACTGTGCATTTTATGTTCAGACTTTCAGCAAAATAATATGTACTCTTGCTGGATTGCTGACTTCTGTCAGGGATATCTAAAAGAATAACTAGTAATATTGAGGAGCTTCCTTTAAGGCAGGGGTCCTCAAACTCTTTTGCCCTGGGACCCCATCAGACAATAAAAATGACTATGGGAACCCAGCAAGTTACTGCAGAAGGTCATCACATCACATGTGTAGTCAGCAGACAGCACATACATGGCAGCATTGTGGAGGTACAGAATGATGGGAGGAGTCTAAAATAGCAGACCGTTCAACAGAACTCTTTGGACTCCTTGGATCACTTACTGAGATTAGAAATGTCATCAGCCTGATGGTCAGCAACATGGAGTCGCGACCCCATGCTGAGAAGGT
The DNA here is from genome assembly GCF_055691185.1 of Crinia signifera. NCBI lineage: Eukaryota > Metazoa > Chordata > Amphibia > Anura > Myobatrachidae > Crinia > Crinia signifera. The sequence goes on along the minus strand of NC_139217.1, from coordinate 369,572,859 downwards.
TAGGACCCACAGTTTGAAAACCGCTGCTTTAAAGGATCACTGGACAGCCACGATTAGAAATGTCTGCTCTGGACATATGGATCTACAACCGATTCTGCATCTCTGTATAATACAAATATTTGCAACTGTGGCATTTACATATGTTAGCACTGTGTATGCATACAAAGATGCAGCTGCGATTGCATTAGTATATATCTATGAATCTGGCCCTAAGTCCGCCATCTTGCAGGAGGAATCGCCGCAATTCACGGCCCTTGAAATTTAATTCTGTTAGAAGCCTGGGCGGCCATCTTAAGTGTGGTATCCAGACATCTCTTTCCATTCAGCTCTTTTCAATTTGTGCCTCAGATGAAAGGGAAAATAGAGGAATTAGGGACATCGTGTATTTCGGACATAATATACCATTAAGACATTTTTGGCATCATCATAAATAGTGTACATATCATATAAAATATTTATATATAAAAATATTTAAAAAGGCAAATAATGAAAAAGAGGGTAAAAAGACGATGGACCTCTACTTCCGGGGCGGGAGGAGGAGACACGCTCCCCGCCCCCTCATTTTTCCCGCACTTTTCCAGCTATAAATAAAGGAATCAGACAGCAGTCCAGTAGCCTTGATAAAGAGTCTCCAGGACTCGAAACGCGTTGGCCCAGGATTGCTACTAACCCAAGAGGACTTACTCTAACCAAGAAGCTTGTGGAGCCTACAGGGTGATCCCTCCGTTTACGGAAACACCCTGTTATACCATCCTTTGGCTCCACCTCGCCATCTGGGTAAGGAGGATTGCATTATCATTTATCTGTTAGGAAAACTTATTATCTTTTGATGCTTTTAAAATTTTGAATTTTTGATGTTTTAATTATGATGAAATAAAAGTTTTTTTAAAGGGACACCAAGTGCGCTAAGAGGTTTTTTCTCCAACTATCCACTTCCTGTATCTACCTTTGGTGTTTGGGAAACACCAGGAAGAAAAACCATAGCAGCAAAAGGGGGTGCGCAGGGGCACTCTAAGTTCATTTTTTCTTTTGATATACTGTGTCTGCGTTTGAACAATTACATTTGGATGTAAGTACGAAATTAAAAGAATAGATTATTATTATTATCATCATCATCAGTTACTTATATAGTGCCAACGTATTTCGCTTCACAACTGGTAACAAAGCAGCAATGAAACAAGACGGAGTAATAACAGTCATACAAAAACGTAAGAGGGTCCTGCTAACAAGTTTATAATCTATTAGAAAATACGCATTGATACACAAGTGTATGTCTTATATACTGTATTGAATTGCATATTGGTCCAGCCAGATAAAAGAGGTTCTTAGTGGCTGTATAGGATGTAGTTGACACCCTGACGGTCAAGATGCCGGTGGGCAGAAGACCAGCACTGAAATCCCAACAGTCAGCATGCCAAACACTGGAGTCAGTGGGATGTGCCAGTGTAGAAAGAGAATATAGGATTGGACTATGCATGGACTGTATAGATGGTAGATATTTAGTAGAAAGGAAGACTTATTTTGATAGGAGTGGTAGATACCCTCATATTATACAAGGAAGTCACTGGAATGCCATAGTTGAAATCTAAGTGGAGCGTTCTTTTCCCATGAAAGCTTGCCTGCGGGGTGAATAATTATTTCTATAAGGTGTAGGTGACAGAAGACATTTTTTCTAATACTTTTTTCTAATACTGTTTAAATGCAAGATCTCAGTATTTGTAAACCATGAAACCGGTTTACTTCCATATGTGGAAATGGCTGGTTCATACTTGTCTTCTGTCAATGCACCTTTTGAGATACAAACTAGTGCTTTAGAACTTAGTTATGGCATGATCTCTCATGAGCCACTTTCCACCATTGGGGGGGGGGGGGGGGGGGTGTTCAGTGGTGCTGCAGGCAGCGCTGACTTGTTCGCTAGACTGCCAGTGTATGCAAAAGGTCTGAATTAGGCCCTACAGTATGCACACTTAACCTCGAGCATGTCCCACTCAACCTTTTTGCTTGTTTGTTATTACCTAGTCTTATTTTATCACTGTATTCCCTATTGTAAAGATAAACTAATTTTTCGGACCATAAGACGCACCTGACCATAAGACGCACCTAGTTTTTGGGGAGGAAAACAGGGTGAAAAAATATTATGAACCACAGTGCCCAGGTGCAGTCACTGCCACCCAATGCCCTGGCATAGCACTATAAAATAATAGTGGACAGTGGTTTTACAGCAAGTGTGGTATTATACATAGATTCATGAGATGAGAAGCCCCTACAATAACCACATGCAGCAACTGTGCATGTACACATGGATAGGGAGTTAAGCAGGGTCACAGGCACAGAGTAAGTTGGGTAGTGGGGGACAAGGTGTCACATACAGGGGGCTCAAACAGGGGGGTGGTGGTTACAGCGATCCTTGGGCACTCACCAATCTGTGAGGAGAAGCTGCAGGGTAACAGGGAGGCTTGAGGATCCAGGGACAGAGAGAAGGCTCCAGTACCACAGTGCTGCCCAGCTTGGGGGACTTGGAAGAACAGATCTGCTTCGTGCACACTGTGGCTGCGGGAGGTGCCGCTTCCCCATTGATTACACCCCTGCCGTGTTCCTTTAAACAGCGCTCCAGACGGGAAGCGCTTGGCACGCTGCGCTGCTCTGACAGACACTAGAGGTCATACAAACCTCTAGTGTCTGTCTCCTGTGCAAGGCGGCAGCCATCTTTGATGCGGCCACCACATACAGAGACTACGGCACCGGCTCCCCTGTCAGCGCCGCAGTCTGAGGAGAAGGGAGCTGGTGATCATTCGGTCCATAAGACGCACATAGTTTTTCTCCCACATTTTGTGGGAGAAAAAGTGCGTCTTATGGTCCGAAAAATACGGTATGTTAGCTCTATATACATATTCAGAAATAACATAAGGGTTTAATAGTAGGTCTATTTTATATAAATATTAAGTAGACTTACCATTTTTAAATTCAGCTGGTTTTGATAAAATATGTTCCAATACAACGTTTTGCCTACAGTGAGACATGCTTGGTGATCTTTGTCATAGCTTTCTTTGCCCGTACATACTGTAAATGGTAATTGAGGGCAGAGATGAGAAAATCCTAAACAGGAATCTTCTTTCACTGTATTATCTCACCCGTTGCATTTCTCCATGTGGCCACTTGAGAGCAGTAGAACCTCATGTTCCTCAAGCCACTTCCTATTACATGGAAAAACCTTCATAATGATATTTAAACGGGCTTACTTTCAGAGAGGGAAAGGAAAGCGTTAACCTTATTTTAGGGTTTCCATTTCTTTTGTAAATGTTCACTTTTTCTGCAATCCTTACTTCATTAAATATCAATCCCTTTCCATAATCCTTCATCGCCCGGACAGCCAGTCGTACTGGACTCTGTGTTATCACACTAAATAGGCTAGTCCAAAATTGGACAGTATTGTGCCATCACAGTAACTGTTCTGACTCATTTCTGGGAGTATCATGTTGTGTTCTGTTGGCGTCATCACAGTTAATTTGACTATTGTCCTCCAGAGTATTAGACTCATTTACATTATATAGATACATTGCACATATGATTGTGAATGGAGATTTAAATTGCATAGATCTTGCCAGTAAATTATTGGTTTCAAAGTAGCCATTTCAAAGCGATTACATAGCAAAATGCTCATCAGCATTTCTAGTGTCCGAAAAACATTTCAATGGAAAGAAATCTTGCTGATTTCAGTTATGCACCAAACTGTGCGCTCCTGAACAGTGCTGACTCCGTAACAGCTTGTTCACGTTTTAGTTATTGATGATGCAGAGTAATACGGCCTAGAAACTGCAGGTGACCCTAGATGCAGTGAACTTTCTGCCCTGTTTATATGACAGACACAGCAAGTACTCGCCTCAATGCAAGTGAAAGGAAAGAAGCACAAATGTAGCAATATTTCATCGCATCAAAACCAAAGAGTGAATTAACTCGCCATATACAGATGTGTCCTTTGACACCTTGGGGGAAATTTACTAAAGGAAATTTGTAAAAAATAGGTGTATTTGTATCCAGAAATACACTTATTTTTGACATTTACTATCCCGAAAATATGGCTATTCGTATTGATAGAACATCAATCCGAATACGAATTGCCGTATTTTCGGGATAGTAAATGTCAAAAATAAGTGTATTTCTGGATACAAATACACCTATTTTTACACCAATTTTTTACAAATTTCCTTTAGTAAATTTCCCCCCTTGCCTCAATATGCCACACAGTGGGAGATGCCTGGTCTGAATGAGCTGACGAGCCTGTGCAACTCCATTAGTGCTGCGCGTCTTTTCTGCCGAACATGAGGGACGCCTCACTATGTGAAAATGACGCACAAGCCGCGTATACTGATTAAAATGATATTCTGTGTGTGACTGTGGCTTTTTCTGTATAATAACTAGAACGTAGTATTTCGTATGCAGATACTGTCTTGATTGCACACAGATTATAGGCACCTTGCCATTTAAATTGGTGCAAGATAAATGTGCATCGCTTTCTTGTTCGGCAATGCAGAGTTCACACCATGGCATGGGTAGTAGGGCTGTTTCATGTGAAAGGAGGCTAGATGTATGTGGACATGTATGTGCTTTAATGATTAATGGAAATTGGTTATTATAAATAAAAGTACAGTTAAAAGGTAACTTTGCAGAAGGGAAAGAGTCAGCAATGTCTCAAATCCTTAAAGTTTAGTGTTGGCATCACAAGTAATGCGGGGTACACACTGGGGGTTATTCTGATTTACTCCACTTACTTGCATGTTTGCGCGGTTACCATTGTTTTGCGCATATGCTGGGTCCGAGCGGGAACGGCCAACTACTAGTTTGTCATCCCAATCACACCCACCAGTGCGGGTGGGGGCATGGGGTGACAGTTAGGGGACACACCCATGTGAACGCCCAGCGCCCATTGGAACACCCATGAAATGCTGGTAGTTCCCATGGAAATTAGGCAGTGACGTGGCTGTCGGGAGGGCAGCTGACTTCACCGGACAGCGAACACACAAGACTAACACATTAGTGTGCCCAGGGCCGTTTCTAGACAATTTAGCTCCCAGGGCGAAGAAAAAAAAATGCCCCACACTGTGATGCCCATTACACCCCACACTGGGATGGCAATTACACAATACTCCCCACACCGTAATGCCCATTACACATTATGCCCCACGAGCTGCTGCCGCACAACTGATGCCGTTTACTAATATGCCCCCACAGTGCCAGATATGCCCCCACAGTGCCACAGATATATGCCCTGACAGTGCCAAATATGCCCCCACAGTGCCACAGATATATGCCCCCACTTTGCCACAGATATATGCCCCTACAGTGCCAAATATCCCCCACAGTGCCACAGATATATGCCCCCACAGTGACAGCTATGCCCCCACAGTGCCACACATATGCCCCCACAGTGCCAAATATGCCCCCATAGATATGCCCCCACAGTGCCAAATATGCCCCCACAGATATGCCCCCACAGTGCCAAATATGCCCCCACAGTGCCACACATATATGCCCCACAGTGCCAAATATGCCCCACAGTGCCACACATATATGCCCCCACAGTGCTGGATATGTCCCCCACAGCGCCACACATATATGCCCCCACAGTGACAGCTATTCCCCCAAAGGCCACACATATGCCCCCACAGCGCCACACATATATGCCCCCACAGTGACAGCTATTCCCACACAGTGCCACACATATGCCCCCACAGCGCCACACATATATGCCCCCAGTGACAGCTATTCCCCAACAGTGCCAAATATGCCCCACAGTGCCACAGATATATGCCCCCACAGTGCCAAATATGCCCCCACAGTGCCACAGATATATGCCCTGACAGTGCCAAATGTGCCCCCACAGTGCCACAGATATATGCCCCCACGGTGCCAAATATGCCCCCCCACAGTGCCACAGATATATGCCCCCACAGTGCCAAATATGCCCCCCCCCCACAGTGCCACAGATATATGCCCCCACAGTGCCAAATATGCCCCACAGTGCCGGAAGCAGCATACAGTAACTCACTGTCTCACTCTCTGCGTCTCCCCCTGCTGCCATCGCCTCTGCTGCTGCCTCTTCTTCATCTTCCTTGGGGAGGGGAGGGGAGCGCATCGCATGTCTCTCCTTCCCCTTCACTGAGCTGTCAGCCATTCATACATCGCGGGCTGTCTCCTGATTGGCTGACAGCCCAGTGACACAGTGAGAGAGGGGAAGGAGAGACGCACGGTGCGCTCCCCTCCCCTCCCCTGGGAAATTAATCAGCGGTGGCGGACGGTGAGAGGCGAGGGGGAGGAAGGGAGGCGGCGCTGGGGGGAGCTGCCGGGCGCCCCGGCTGTTTATTAGAGGCGGACAAGCCGTGCGGCGCCCCGGGCTGCTGCACGGCTTGTCCGCCTCTAGAAACGGCCCTGAGTGTGCCTTCATTTTGCGTGTATGCTCCAAATCATTTGATGGACCGCGACCATACATTTGCAGCCGTGTGGAAACACAAAACATCTATTTGCAGCTGTGCAGGGAACACGGGCAGTGGAGGGGGGGCATGAGTGTCTTGAATGTACACACTAGACAAGATAGTAAAAGATATCGCGCAGAAGGGACCATCTGCGTGATATATTTCACTATCTCGCCTTGTGTATGGAGCTTAAGATGTCTGCTTGCACTTTGGCCCTTATTCTGGTTCACTTGCAAAGGCAAATTCCTTCTCAAATGGACAAAACCATGTGCACTGCAGGAAGGGCAGATGTAGCAGGTGCGGAGAGAATTAGATTTTTGTGGGGTTTCACTTCAAAGTGAGATCTGTATTGCAGTGTAAAAATAAAACAGTCAGTATTTTCCCTGCACAGAAACAAGATAACTCACTCCCCTGCAGTGCACATGGCTTTGTCCATTTGAGAAGGAATTTGCCTTTGCGAATTAACCAAAATAAGGGCCGATGTAAGGCTTCACAGCACCCTAGGCAAAACTTCAACTTACTGCACCCCCCTCTGCCGCATACTGCCACCAATAACCACTTTCGAACCCCCTTAAGACATACTTGACAAACATTCTGGAATAGCCCCAGGAAGGTGGGCAAGTCCCCTGCTTTCCCTTGAGGCCCACCTTTGCCACCCACAACAGAGTACAAGGTGGAGGGGGCAGCAAAGGGTAGTATGCCTCAAGGGAAAGTATGGAGGTGAGGTCTTACAAGTTCTAAAGCAGCTACTTGTATTAAGTACAACAAGAATCCTCATAGACATCCTTCATTTTTGATAGGCAGACTTGGTGGCATCCCCAAAGAGCCTGGCGCCATAGGCAGCTGCCTAATGGTAGAGCCGGCCCTGGCTGTGTGGATGCAATTGGTACTCTTTCAGATTACTTTTTAGGCATAGTTTGGTTTCTAAAGTTCTAAAAATATAATTGAGTGCACATACAGCTTTATCAGACAAATCTTCCTGTACCACCTGTACAGATAAATAACCAGCAAATACATCCCTAGTGATAAAAACCATTATGGAACACCCCATTAATTTGCTACAGACCGGATACTGGATTGTTGTGATCCCAAACCAAGTTTATAATTCTTTTCTTTTATGTACTTTGTACAGTAATCTGAATTATACATAATAACAATCTCTCCATTTCTTTTGTGATAACCGGTTGGTGCATAGTCAAGCATGTCTTATGCAATGACTGTACGGATAGCAGCTGGTAGTGAAGGATGTCTAAATGATAGGAAATGTACAGGATAACAGTCTGTTGCTGCAGCTGCTGGAGATGATGCTATTTTAGGTTGTAGACCAGTGGTTACTTAGCCGTGAATGATGCAGGCAGAGAATGCAATAAAGGTTCTGTCTGTGGTAATTATTTATTGATGGGTCTAAATGCATCTGAAGTGGAGCTATGCCAGCGCATTTCATATTCTGTCTGTATAAAATAGGCTTATATTAGATTTTCTTTATCTTGTTCAGTGTTTTAGATACGGAGCATAGCATTGTATAAATACCCAGCAGGGGGCCTTAAATTAAATATGTCACTGTGAGATTTGTCTAAATAGGCCATAACCTCCAATAAAACAGTATAGTAACGGTGTGGACAGGCATATCCAAACGGTGGCCCTCCAGCTGTTCTGCAACAACACATCCCAGCATGCCTTGCTATAGATTTAGCATTCACTAATAGAAAAACTGTGGCAAGGCATGATGGGACTTTAGTTTGGATGCCATAGTTTGGACATGCCTTGTGTAAAGGCCCCCTTACATTAGAATGATTTTGCCCGATTTTGGGCAATTTCGTGGGTTCAGGCTGATATATCATCTGAAAAGTGCCATCATTTGTGTTTTCCATCCGATCCGATGCGATGCCGTGAGAGTCGGATGGGAGCCTCTAGGTTGGTCGGACCGCACCTGTGATTTGTCGGAATCGGATGGAAAATGGAGTGCTTTTGGTGCATGCGATATATCGTATGTGATATATTTCAGAAAGTATAGTACAAATCTCATACAATTTATTGGACCAAATAAGAGATCAAGTTGTTGATATGGAATATTATATATCTGTTCTCATTTTTTGTGTCTCTTCTCTCTTTTGTAGGGAGTACTGGACAGATTTTCCCAAATTCAACCAAAATTAATCTTCTCGGTGGAAGCAGTGATTTATAATGGGAAAGAACATTCTCACTTGGAAAAACTACAGAGTGTAGTGAAAGGTACATCACTTTATATGTGTCATTTACTGTGCACCCTCAGTTGTGTGAGGGTGCAGTAACGTATTTAGGGGGCATTTATCAAAAAATATTTGCGGCTACATCCCTGAAAACAACAGTTTTGGGGGGTTAGCCGCAAATATTAAGTATCACTGTAATGTACCAAAGGGGGACCGCAGCAGGAATACCAGGCTGAGCGCATCTTAGGGATGGGCTCCTTTCGGAGCCCTGTCCCTGCGTGCGGGGGATGATACATCCCACCGTTAGGATCGTATTTTACAATGCGATCCTGGGGGGTAATATTCCACCCACATCGCATTGTAAATGTGATCAATGATAAATGGGCCTCTTAGGGAGGTATATCCTTAACAGCTATGACAGTGAGATTTCCTAATTCCAGCTGTTTCTCCCAACACCCCTCTACCACCAACAGCACAGGTTTTTCCTCTTACCCCACAGCCTGCAGTCTTGTAGTACTCTGATTTTCGGTGACACACCCTGTTCCCCATATCAACTGCACATCACCAATAATTAAATACCTTTCTTAGGAGTAAAGCTGGCCATACATCTACAGATCGATTTTCAGATCTGGCTGGTTGGAACAAAATCCTGTTAATGGATGAGCGCAAATGACAGTTGACCATTTGCTTTGAAATGCTGGAAAACTGCCAAAAAACTGTTATTCAGATATTAACAGGTTTTTGTTCCAACCAGCCCAATCTGACAATAGATCTGTAGATGTATGGCCACCTTTAGTTTACTAAGATGGCAATTTTATTGAAGATGGGATGTTGCCCATAGCAACAAATCAGATTCTACTTTATTTATTTAGCACTTTCTAGAAGATTCTGGTTGCTTTGGGCAACATCCAATCACTAATAGAACTCCCATCATTTACTCTACGACAATGCTGAATATCAGTCATTTGCTAGAAGCTGAACCTTTTTTTTGGAAACGAGGCCTGTTTGCTTCCAAATCATCCACCATTTTTTTTATAACGATTGGTAACATTTTCTCAAAATGCTGTGAATGAATAGTACACATGTAATGCATATACATGTCTTCCATATGAAACACTGATTTGTTACACAATTCATTTTGGTGAAATGAGAATTTTTTTATTGTCCAAATGCTATATTTTTTTTTTTATCCAGTTTTTGATTTTTATTACAGAAAAAAACAATGAAAATATATTCAAAACAAATTAGTCTCATGACAAATACAGTATATAGATTGTGGAAGAGGGGTCTGTTCCTATGTAAATGGGGGAAAAAAAGTACTTCTAATAATGTTTTGAGTTATTGTTTGTCATTTAAAGAAAATCTGGAAAGATACCACATTGTTTATTACAAAGCTACTGTCGCTGTGCTTTATGTGCTCTTTTTCCTGGTTCCAGTTTATAAGGTAGTCACCTGGCTACTGTAACGGACAGTTTTGTTCTGGCTTTGTATTGCCTTGTCCAACATATTAACGCTCCGTTACTGTTGTCCTCAGGGTTACCAGATTTGAAGAAGGTGGTTGTTATCCCTTATGTTTTTCCGAAAGATAAAATCAACATCTCCAAGATTCCCAACAGGTTTGTGTCTGTGATTTAGTGGGAGGGAGGATCAGTCACCATGTTTCTTACTGTCTAATAATAATAGACTTGCTAAAGTTGATGGATTTTTTTGAACCAATGAGTTTTTCTAAGAATAAAGCTAAAGTGCCAGAGTGAGCGAGGGACCAGAGAATGGGCAGGATGTAAGATGCCTTGTAAATGATTGCCCCTTTTAAAAAAAAATCTAAGTTTGGTTAGCATCTAGAGTTCAATGGCCGGATGCCGACCGCTGAACTGTTACAGCCCAGCCCTATGTTGGGTCGCTGTACTCTCTGCACATGCTCAGAGCCAGCTGGGGGGCTGTACTGGTATCTTGATGGCTGAGAGGCAAACTCTAGGTCCACAATCAGTAGGTTGGCACCAAAATGTACCCATCAGATGCCTGGCTTGCGAAGGGGACATGGTATACTCAGTGGGGGTCCATGTTCTCAGGTGTTGACATTGACACAAAAAAAATCCGCAAAGAACCGTGTCGACTTTTTTAATATGTTGACCATACCATGTGGACCTTTAGTTATTGCCGACTTTGTGCATGTCCACCGTTTGCTGTTGACCTCAGACCTGGTTGCATGGCTGCTAATTTCCAGAGCTCACTGATCAGGTATACGCCGCCCACCAAATTGAAGTGCCGCCCTGTGTAAGCCTGCAAATTGCTTTGTGTCAAAAGATTTTTCCGCTGTGTGCAGCCTGTACGTAGCCCAGGACTTACTCGGTGGCTGTAATAAAAACAAGGTGTTTTGGAGGCGGAGCTGACATCTCACGCTTTCCCCTCAAACGCTTGGGCACTCCTGCATTTCCCTGACACTCCCAATCACCTTGCAATCAAAAAAGTAACAGGATTTTATTGCAGGATGGCCTCACAACTGCCGACTATGGGCCGTACACATGCACAGTGTATCGATAATCGCCCGGCCTGCTAATTTGCAGCTGTGCAATCAGGTCTGAATCAGGCCATTGTCTGTGAGCTATACCACACCCGGCTGTACTATTCGCTCCGGGCTTTTTGGGGGTTGCATGCAATGTTCCTCCTCTGTCTCTCGGTGACCTAAATTATCCATGCTGTCTATTCAAATATGGTATTGATAACTATTAATATAGATCTATTATGCCCTGAATTGGAGATATGCATTTTAACATATACAATTTCTTCTTTTGAATTATTCTTCTGTCTTCATTGTTGAATCATAAAAAAGTATTGTACTTATATGTTAGTTGGGCGCTCACTAAGCAATTTGCTTAGTGGGCTATTCTGCATAGGGAAATTGCATCACATCGCATGTTTCATTTTAGGGCCATGCGATGTGCGATGCGATTTTCCTATATAATTTATTCACTGCTCTCTCAGCCCCGGGCCATCGCATTGCATCGGCCGCAAAATCGCATGCAATTTTAAGTCACATGCGATTTTATAGGGTGTGCGATGCCATGACATTAGGTATACAATAATATGATTGTATGTCCTAAAAATAGCTTTTACGCACCCCCCCACTATCCACGCCACCTCGAATCGTGGCGAGCGCAGCGGAATGCGTCCTCCGACTTTTTCATTACCCTACTATCCACGTCGGTGTGGAGCTGATTTTATATAGTGTGGCGAGCGCAGCGAGCCACCGATCCCAAAGCGTGGCGAGCCCCGCGAGGGGACGCGGAATACATGTAAAGTAATCTGCGTCCCCTTGCAGGGCTCGCTGCGCTCGCCACGCTTCAAGCTTGGTGGCTCACTGTGCTCGCCACACTATATAAAATCAATTCCACGCCGACGTGGATAGTGGGGGTATGAAAAGGTCAGAGGACACGTTCCGCTGTCCCTCACGGGGCTCGCTGCGTTCGCCACGCTTCGGGGTGGCGTGGATAGTGGGGGGGGGGGGTGAGGAAAGCTGTTGTATAATATTTAAAAACAAAATTACATCGCATCACATGCCCTTACAATGGCACATGCGATGTGATTTCCCTATGTTACCATCCGTATGCTAATTGGGCGCCCAACTAACATATAAGTACCATAAAGATCAATCAAGTGTGAGATCAATATGCTATCACAATCGCCTTATTCCAAGCTGAGGGCAAACGCTTAATTGTGCTGTAGCACCTCCTTCCCTATGGATTATTCCCAGAAAAGAGGAGAAATAACATAATGCTCCCTGCATAAAGAAATCAATATGTGATAAATAGAAAACGCTGGATGATTAGTATTGGACCTCTCCAGTGCAATATCTACGTTTCATACATGTAATCAGGTGGATTGCAGATGATTTGGGAATGTGTTTCAACATAAAGTCTAATGTAAACTTCTTTGAAATGGGAATATTAATGGTTAACAATAATGATTTAATTGTGGCTTTAAAAGTAGTTTGCAGGTCCCCCAAATATTGTAGTGGTCCAGGTAGATACTTCTAATACAGGGAAAGCTATAGTTTTGGATAGGAGAACAGTACTTAATCATACCCCTTTCAGACATACTACCCGGGATTTTAAACCCAGGTCCATTTCAGGTGCGCAGGACCCGGGATTTTAGTCAAATAGAGCCATTCCGACATATGCCACTCCCGGGATTGTGCACGTGCCAGTGAGTAACAGACAGAGTAATAAATCTGATCACTGCATGATACTGTAGTTATGTTATTTAGGTAAAAAGACAATATGAGTCCACACTTGTAACACCTGACACATCATTGCAGCATGTTAAGCATTCACAGAAATGCAGCATATTTCACTCACTGAGATTCCTGTTTAGAGAACCACTTTTGTATTCCTATTTTTGTGAGTGCTGTCACATACTATGTGCATCACTGACGGTGTCAGCTGTTTTCATGTTTATGGAAAACAAACCATAACAGATGGATTCGACTGTGAACATGAACTAGATTATCTTAAAATACCAAAGCATTACAAAGCTGTTTGTTATTTAAAGAGACAAAGCAACCCATATACTGTATGTACTGTATGATGCATGTGTGTGTACATTTACATATAGATTTAATAAGGGCAATATTTATGTATAAACCTTTACTGTTGTTTTAAAAAAAAACAAATGCAACTGCCTTTACCACAATGCTGGTCTTCCCTTGGTTCTCATTACTTTACTTTATTGCTATTTATTGCAATATAAACACTGTAGGTAATTCCATTTATTGTTCATCCACAGTGTGCCTGATAGAGCCAGTGGGGACTGAGCTAGACTAATTGGTGTAAGGGAGCTAGCGCCACATACGGTCTGACTGCTTTGCAAGTTCTTATAACTATTATTATCATATATTTATATATTACAACCAGTTTAAGCAGCACAGTACACAGTGAATTTTTGTCACCCATATCTGTCCCTGCACCAATTGGTGATTACTGCTTTTGGGCAGTGGGAAAAAAACCTATGCTAACTTATGACGTACATTTTGGAGGTGATTCAGGTTGGCTCGTAAAGAGCCGAATTCGGTCTGGGGACGATGTTGCTGGTCTGGGCGTCCGTATCGGCGATAATACACATGTGCAAACGCCTTTTGAGTATTACACTCCCCAAGGTGTTCACGCACAGTGGTGCAGGCAGGGACCTGGAGCATGGGGACGCCCAGCGTTTCCTACGCATTTCCATAAAAAAAACGGTGGGTGCATCCACAAAAATGCCATGTGAACGCAGGCATGCCAAAGCCTGCTAGAGGTGGGTGGCTGACGTCACAAAATGTCAGCCGCCCACCCCGTCTTCATCCAGGTGCTCATAAATAAATTACTTTTATTTGCAAACTGGTTGAAAATCACTCGATGGTCGCCAACCATGAAATGATTTCTTCTCTGTACACTCGCATGCAAATGCAGCCGTTCGCTTAGGGAAGGGAGGTTCACTCGTCCGGCTGGCGACATCTAACCACTTGGTAAGCAGTGAATGTATGCCGCTTACCGAGCCAATGTGAATCACACCCATTATTCAGTAAATTAACGTACAATCTCAGTGCTATGAGGTAGCAGTTCTAACCACTTTGCCACTGTGCTGCTCATAAACTTTTTTTTTAATTATTATTCATATATTCCAAATCTATAAAACTACTAGGACTAACAAACATCATCCTACAGCTAAGGCAGAGCTTAATAGCTGCCTACTGTGCACTTAGTATCTGGCGAGCGCAGCGTGGCGAGCGGATGCGGAAAACGAGCCAGAAGCGTGGCAAGGGGACGCAACTTGCCCGAAGCGTGGCGAGCACAGTGAGCCCTGCGCGGGGACTCTGTCTCATAAGAAAAACGGGGGCCCAGATATTACATAAGTACCGGAATACTCAACCTGTAGTACAATACAGTAGAATACAATAATAAATACATTTATTAGGATCTTATCCCACAGGATATAGAACCCAAAATAAATGACATGACACAAACAGGACTGAATTAAATACAATTTCTTATGTAACCCTGATACTCCTCTGCTTTGGTGCTATAAATCCCTGAGGTATGGAGAGTGCAGCCGCAGTATAATCGTTCTACTAAAGCAGCACAGGGCAGATAACGTATTGTCTCCCCCCCACCCTTGGTCACCGAGCAGTTAACAGATTCTTCAGCAGCTGCTAAGTTATGGTAATGCATTGACATTTTTCATGTAAATTTCTGGGACATGCATTCACTTGAGCGTCTGGAAGAGAAGATTTATCTTCTCATAATGAGTGAAAATTTTAATTCATTTTATAGTCTGCGACCTCCCTTCTCTTTTATTTTCCCTGTATTTTATTTATATTTTGTTTGATTATTTTTCCTCTAAATGTAGTTTCTCATAACATTCTGTGGCAGTTACCGATTTATTAAATGAGCCCATCCTGACTAGATGGAAATTCTCTCTATTCCCTTGCACAGTGCAGCAGATGTATGCTTTTTAGGCATGTCTCAATACGCCTTGTATTTTGTTATGGATAAGTACTTGCCAAAGACATCAAGGTTTATGCACTACGTAGAATATAATTAAAGCACTTAATTTCTCATTAGTTACAGAAGATACACTATCGATCAAAAGTTTGGGGGTCACTTCGAAATTACCTTATTTTTTAAAGAAAAGTACAGTTTTTTCAATAAAGATAACATTAAATTAATTAGAAATACACTCTATACATTGCTATGGTAAATGACTACTAGCTGCAAACATCTGGTTTTTAAAAGAATATCTACATAGTTGTATAGAGGCCCATTTTCAGCAGCCATCGCTTCCAGTGTTTTAATGGTGCATTGTGTTTGTTAATCGTGTTAGAAGACTAATGGGTGACTAGAAAACCCTTTTGCAATGATGTTAGCACAGCTGAAAATGGGTTTGCTCATTAGAGAAGCTATAAAACTGGCCTTCTTTTGAGCTAGTTCAGTATCTGGAACATCACATTTGTGGGTTCGATTTATACTCTCAAAATGGCCATAAAAAGAGAACATAAC
This sequence comes from Crinia signifera, assembly GCF_055691185.1. NCBI lineage: Eukaryota > Metazoa > Chordata > Amphibia > Anura > Myobatrachidae > Crinia > Crinia signifera. Next base: position 369,557,169 of record NC_139217.1, on the reverse strand, counting down.
TCCATAGTCTATTCTTCTTCTTTGAAATGAAGGCTATTCCATGTTAGAAATTACAGAGAAACTGAACATTTCCTACAACGGTGTGTTCAGAGAGCAGACTCTAATCAGAGTAGAAAGAGAATTGGCCACAGGGCACAACTGAGAAAGACGTGTCTTTCTTCTTCATTAACCCCTTCAGTGGTGTGTTTTTTTTGGGGGGGGGGAGTGCTCCCCACTGGGCGAGTTTTTTATGGGGAGCGCTCCCTTAAAAAAACACCACTACCTCCATGGGTCCGGGCAGCGCCGCTGCACTTTCAATCAGCGGCTGCCTGGACCTGCGCCCCCCACGCCGCGTACCTGTCCCCGGCAGCCAGCTTGTCATAAGCCGGCGCCGGGGACTTCAATAAGAAACCCAGAGGGGAGGGAGGAGGCGGCGTGGCAGAGGGTAGGGAGCCGGGCAGCGCGAAACAGCCCGGCTCCAAACAGTGGCAATCCCGAAAATTTTCCGGGCTTGCCAGACTGGGCACTGAGGCACAGCCCAGAAAATTCTCGGGATTGCCACTTAAGGGGTTAAATGCAGAGCCGGCTCTACCATTAGGCAGCTAAAGGCAGCTGCCTAGGGCACCAGGATCTGGTGACACCACCTAGTCTGCCTGTAACAAAAAACAAGAAAAAGTCCTATAAATAAAAGGAAAAGATTAATATGGGCAAAAGAACACAGTCATGAAAAAAAGTGGGTACTCTTTACCTAGAACGGCGCCCATCGCGGTGATCGCGACATCGCGGGCAGCACATAAACGGCCGCGACGCGATGCCCGCGATCACCGCGATTTTCCCATAGGGAACAATGTTAAAAAGCCTAATTGACCGCGATTTTGCATTCAATGCCTCAATGCCCGCGATTTTCCCATAGGAATCAATGTTAAATGGGCTACAGAGCCCAAATAGCCCCAATTAACCCTTAAATGTCCCCCCAATTTTTGTACGCCACCCCAAGATCCACGCCAACCCGAAGCGTGGCGAGCGCAGCGAGCCCGCGAGGGGCGGCGGTACGCGTCCTCCGACCTTTTCATGCCCTACTATCCACGTCGGCGTGGAGTTGAGAATAGAATAGTGTGGCGAGCGCAGCGAGCCACCGAGCCCGAAGCGTGGCGAGCGCAGCGAGCCCCGCGAGGGGACGCGGATACCTTCACAGTTATACGCGTCCCCTCGCGGACTTCACAGGTGTCCGTGGCGACGCGGACACCTGTGAAGCCCGCGAAGGGACGCGTTTACCTGTGAAGGTATCCGCGTCCCCTCGCGGGGCTCGCTGCGCTCGCCACGCTTCGGGCTCGGTGGCTCGCTGCGCTCGCCACACTATTCTATTCTCAACTCCACGCCGACGTGGATAGTAGGGCATGAAAAGGTCGGAGGACGCGTACCGCCGCCCCTCGCGGGCTCGCTGCGCTCGCCACGCTTCGGGTTGGCGTGGATCGTGGGGTGGCGTACAAAAATTGGGGGGACATTTAAGGGTTAATTGGGGCTATTTGGGCTCTGTAGCCCATTTTACATTGATTCCTATGGTAAAATCGCGGGCATTGAGGCATTTTTAAGTAAAATCGCGGTCAATCAGGCTTTTTAACATTGTTCCCTATGGGAAAATCGCGGTCATCGCGGGTACCCGATTTTGATGTACCCGCGATTTACCCGCGATGACCGCGATTTTTTACCCCCGACGCCCGCGATTCTGATCGCGGGCGCCGTTCTAGGTAAAGAGTACCAAAAAGTGTTATGGACAGGTGTTTGGATCATACAGAAGAACATTTGTGAGAAGCTGCTGGAAATGTGGCTGACGCCATCTGTCAAGCATGGTGGAGGTAATGTGATGTCTGGGGCTGCTTTGGTGCTGGTAAAGTGGGAGATTTGTACAAGGCAAAAGTGATTTTGAATAAGGAAAGCTATCACTCCATTTTGCAATGCCATGCCATAACCTGTGGACATCGCTTGATTGGAGCCAATTTCCTCCTCCAACAGGACAACAACCCAAAGCACACTTCCAAATTATGCAAGAACTATTTAGGGAAGAAGCATGCAACTGGCATTCTGTCAATAATGGAGTGGCTAGTGCAGTCACCAGATCTCAACACCATTGAGCTGTTGTGGGAGCCGCTTGACCGAATATAGTAAACAAGAAGTACCCATCAAGTCAATCCAACTTGTTGGAGGTGCTTCAGGAAGCGTGGGGTGAACTTTCTTCTTTTTACCTCAACAAATTAACTGCTACAATGCCAAATGTCTGTAATGCTGTAATTGCTGCAAAAGGAGCAGTCTTTGAAGGACAACATTATTATTTCAAATAAAAATCATTATTTCTAACCTTGCCAATGTCTTGACTATATGTTCTATTGATATTGCAACTCATTTGATAAATAAAAGTTAGTTTTAATTTAAAGCACAAAATTGTCTGGGTGACCCCAAGATTTTGAACGGTAGTGTACATAGCTGCAACCTCTAACCCTACTTTGTATGCAGCTTTCATTGTATTCACAATCTGTCTTCAGACCCCTTTCAGGTCTGCTCTGCCACCTGCCATGTGTGCACCCTAGTGCATTGTCTTAACTTGAGACTGACCTTTTTCTTGCACTTCTCTTTTGTACTTTGTTGAAAAATTGAAAGTGTCATTTATAAATGAATTCTTTGTGCTTAAAACCATGCCTATCACACTACTTGGAGTATCATCACAAATTAATTAAATGTAATATTGGCGCTAGACAAGCTTATGCCTTCTTCTTATTGGATGCTCTATGTTGGCTGCTACCAATCGAAACCTTTATCACAAAAATGTGTGTCAATTACAGTAATAACAAGACAGTAGACTGGTCGTATTATAATAGAGGAAAACTTTCATACAGCATTTTTTTTTTTTTTTTCTTTGAAAGATTTGTGACTGAATCTCAATATAAAGTATACGTGGCTTTGTCTGATATATATTTTACCCTTCTAATGAGGCGAGTGGATAAAGGTTATAGGCTTAGAAGAAACTGAGCTATTTATGCCCCTTTCAGACCGCACATATTACCCGGTATTTTGCCAGGTTTTTACTGTTTCAAAACGGTAATATGTGCATTCTGAAAGGTCCAGAGTAAATTTACCGTTTCCAAAAATGCGGTATTTGGAAACAGGAAAAAAAAGCAGGGTCCTACCCGTTTCAGACCCATTTTTTTTTTTGCGGTCTGAAATGGTATTTAGGACCCAGCCAGCAGTGAGCTGGTCTCGTTCTGTGCATATCTAATGAGCGGGACCCAGCGCAGTGAATATTTAATAAGGGGGTCCCCGCCCCAAGCATATGGAATGAGCGGGACCCGCTCATTCCATATGCAGGGGGCAGAGACCCGCTCATTAAATATTCACTGCACGGAGCAGGTCCCGCTCATTCCATATGCAGAGGGTGGGGACCCACTAATTAAATATTCACTGCACAGAGCGGGTCCGTTTATTCCCATGTGATGTGAAAGGGTAGTAATTGCGGTCTGAAAGGGGCATAACCTGCTTTGACCCGGGTCTAAGTAGGTTTTGCAGTGTGAAAGCAGCATGAGAGTTACATTATCAAAACATTTTACTACTTTTCACTTTATAACTTTACTTGAATCTTTATAACTTTACTTGAACCCTACAGTTTTTCTTATGATCTCTAGGTTCTAACATGTTCTCTCATTTAAACCTTTATCCGCTTGCCTCCAATTACTTTTGTTAAATGTCTATGCAAGTCCCTGTTCAAAGTTAACACGTTTTGTAGAATTACATAAGATACTTGTTTCACTTGTTTAGAGATGTAGTAAGCTATATAAGGATGTACATGACCAGCAACAACACTCAGATTGGCTGTGACATTTGGATGATCAGTTGGTATTAAGAGATCTACTGTCCCCCCACACCAATACATTACCACCACTGCTAGCATGAATTGTTGACACAATGGATCCTTGTATCCATGGATTATGCAAAATTCTGATCCTTACATCTGCATATTGCAGCAGGAATCAAGATTCAGGATACATTTTTCCAATTTTCCATTGGTGCAATTTTGTTTAGCCCTTATTTATCTGGTAGAAATGTACTGTTGTACATTGGTTATTTAGGTTACTAACTCCTATCTGTCAACTTAAACCTTGATTTTCTGCGGTCAGCTGTTGTTGACCAGGTATTAGCCCACAGAACTGACACTCTTTTGGATGTTTTTGTTTTGCAAAGCATTCTCTGTAAAGGCCGAGGTCCATGAAAGTCCTGGAGATCTGCAGTTTTAAACTACTCTGTCTAACTCTAAAGGCCCATACACACTGGGTGACTTTAAGCTGAAAGCAGCTCAGTTTACTCGTTTGAGTTGCTTTCAGCATCGTTGATGGCCCGGCCACTCATCTGCTGGTATTACCAAGTGAGAGACAGAGTGATAACTTTTCATAGGGTCCTGCTATGGAAAGTCATCTGCCCCCGGTAAAATCGCTAAAACAGGTGAAAACCGCTCAGTGTGTATGCACTGAGCATTTTTCAGGCCAGCAATTTTCCAATTATCGGTCCGAATACACACTGGGCAAAATCGCCCAGTGTTTACGGACCTTATGGGTGGAATTCAGTTATTTCTCCCACGAGATGGCACTCGGCTGAGCATTTAAATAGTTGCTCCAAGTGGACACACTGAGCCTTGGGGAGACTCATTTCAGCTTGCAGCCTTCCATGCTGATGAGAAAAAATGTCCTAAAGGTGACCCCTTTGGGCCGATGAATATAAATAGCAGAAGCTTGAATCTATGGTCATAAAGTTATGGTGTATATTGCCTCTCTCATAATCTATTTGGCTGGTTGATACAGGAGATACCCGTAATGTAATAAGAACCTCGTTATCCTTATCGTCTTGTCTTTATATTTCCTAGTGTGTTCCTGGATGACTTTCTAGCAACTGGAAAAGTCGGGGACCAGTCACCACAGCTGGAGTTTGAACAGCTGCCCTTCAATCACCCCCTATATATCATGTACTCTTCTGGGACCACAGGAGCTCCCAAGTGCATGGTGCATTCAGCTGGAGTAAGTATTGACTGATATCTGTCGTGTTATAATAGAGGTTCTCTGCTACTAAAATCATTCAGCTGCCCAACTGAAATCTGCCATAACGAGAAATGGCTAGCCTGCCTGCAATCGGTTCAGAAAAGTTAGGCTACAAATGTGAAAACATTAAAGTCCATTTAACACAAAATACAGAACCGTATGGACATTAGTCACTTCGTCACTTGTTTTTAAACAGTACATTTTTATACCATTATTTTATGTGATATTATTTATTAATTATGTGCATTAAATATTCAAGTTAATGTTTGAATATACTAGCACATATTATTTATCATTTTTATTTATTTGCTTATTTACTTCACATTTCATATTGTGAGTAGTGTCAGCACAGTCTTTTCCTATTTTTATCCATAATCTAACTAAAGCTGCTAGTTCCTAACGATCTGATCAGAACAAACATTTCCTTTTCTCTATTTGTAAACCTTGTAATAGCAGCTCTCTGCAAATAATAAATATTTTTATTTATATAGCTTTCTCCAATAGATCTTATGAGTCTAATGGATTATGAGTCTAATGGATTGTGTAAACATTTAATCTGTTACATCATATCTGTTTATTGGCTGTTTCTCAATGGATATGGTTATGTCAGCAAAAAAATTGAATTCAAAATTTGAGGGGATTTTGTGGCATGGGAAAAAAAACACTGGTAAGCTATGGCTTGCGGTGGCTTATTGGGGGATAGCCCCTGGTGAATGCATTAGCCATGAGAACATCATGAACATTGTGTACTAGAGCTCTTACACACTTGCATCAAAGTTTCCCCAGAACATTGCATACGGTGAGGGGGTTGGAAGGCGAGGATGGCTTTTCCTTGGCAAAAAAAGTCATCCACCCCATACAAAACCCGTTCACCAGGACCATTGAATTTAGCCCTATGAATTATTTTACATAATTATATCTGCATCCAAGGAAAAGTATTGTTGTTGCACGGCAGATCTTAGAATGCAGTAGCATACTGTTATCACAAACCATTTACTCCTCTGACTATAACGTCAGCAGAGTTGAGAAAAGTGTCAACGGCGAACAAGTCTGGCTGCTGACTGCTATGTGAAGTCTCACCTACAGAGCTGCTGTGTCCTCAGCACCTCCACGAGAAATACGCAGTGCGTGAGCCTGCACGCGACACATTAACAATTTCACTGCCTGAAGATTCTTTAGAATCATGATGGCGTTAATAGAAAAATCACTAGCATCTCCTGCAAGATATATCCTGTGTCCTTTTTATCTTTTAGAACATTTGAAAAAACGCTATGTTTTTAGTAACATGCATTTAGTTTTGGTTGGTTAAGTTTTCACGTTGTATAGGTTCTTCAGACGTACAGTTTTATTTTAAGCAGTTCATTATTTTTGTATTATTTACCATCACCTTCTCTAAAGGCCCCCATACACTATGAGATTTATCTGACCTGTAAAATTGCATCTGATTTCCCTTGAACTTCCCCGGCAGCTTCCCTGGGGGCCTAAATACAATTTGACACTTGACGTGCCATTTTTTACATCCTATTTGCGTCAGATAAATCACATGTGATTAATCACGTGATTTATCTGACACAAATTGGATGTGCCATGAGATTTACCTGATGGGATGGCCCTAGGGAGTGGCCTGAACAGTGCTATACCTTGCAGGTATTACTGTTCTGAGAAAAGGAGAATGGCGCTATATGTATATATAGCTGGGGGGGTCGTCATTCGTACAAAAAGACACCAGGCATGGTGCCGCAGCACGACACAAACAAGTCACTCAGGTATTTATATAAGAGAGGTTTGATTCTCTCTGCACCTTGAAAAAGGGTCCACTTGACTCCGAAACGTTGGCTTATACTCCATGCCTGGTGTCTTTTTGTACAGTGCCGCCACTACCCCCTCAAACTATACATAGTGACAGCGCTGCTGTCATCTGGAGGGAACTGTTTTTTTTTTGTTACTAACATTTTGCTCCCTTTATTGGAGTGAAGCACCATGGATGGAGATAGATATATATATATAGATAGATATAGCAGTGGATTAGCGACGGGACATGTACCAATTAATGCACAGACACAGTGGTCAGGGGGCAACGTATCGGTTTTAATAACCATTTTCTAGCTTCCAGAAGTCCATGCAGCGATGGGAATCACAAAGGGACGGGTAGCTCTAATTGGGAGAGCTACCCTTTACGTTGCTCATTACATATGCAATGAGCATAGCGACGATCCCATCCCTGTTATCCTCATTGGCCTTGTGCCTCACTCTGGGCCTATTTCAGCTTGAGTTGTAGTTTTGCAAGTAATCGCAAAATGACAACTTCCAGCAGTAGCAGGCAGAGGGCTGCCCAGCACAGGGCAAGACCGTCCTGCACGCGGGGTCTCTTCTCAAGATGCGATCGCGATGCAATCAACGACCCTTAGGCTGCAATCACATTTTTATGAATGTGACCTCAGTTTAAGCCGGGATGGGGAACCTTCAGTCCTCCAGCTGTTGCTAAACTACACATCCCAGCATGCCCTGCTACAGTTTAGCCATTGAACTATGCTAAAACTGTTGCAGGGCGTGCTGGGATGTGTAGTTCAACAACAGCTGGAGTGCTAAAGGTTCCCCACCCCTGGTTTAAGGGGATGCGCATATGCGCTGCTACATGCGCACATTTGCAGATTACAGAAAATATGTATAGATTCCTAATACTGTACATAGAGCTTTAAAAATTAAATTTCCAGGTTTCATTCCCCGTAATGCATACAAATGTTGGACACATGTGAAATATGTGTCCTTGCTGTGACACACGAGCTTCTTGCATACGTCCGGGCTCTGCTGCCAGTTTTGACATTCAGCAGGTGGGGGTCCGTGCTCTGCTGCCCGCACTCACATTCAGCAGGGAAGAGGGGGGTCCGGGCTCTGCTGGCCGCGCTCACATTCAGCAGCACGGAACAGTTTTATCACTGCCGCCCTCTGCCCTCTGTAATCCTCTCCCTCCCGTCGCGCCTGTGACGTGCTCCGGCTGCTGCTGCTACACTGACCGGGGGTTGGAGGATGTCCGCGCACTTGAAGAAGGTACCCGGAGTTCTTCATATAGATATATCGGATCTGAAACATCGTGGGTGCTAAAAAGCACCCACGATGTGCCTGTGATGGGTCAGATCCCGATATATCTTATGTTCTGCAGGTCCGACCACCTGATCCAATCTGATGAGCACGGGAACGCGCATCAGATTGGATCAGATGTCACAAACATGCGATTTTGGACCGATTTCACCCGATTTATCGGCCCAAAGTGCCAAAATCGGGTAAAATCGGCCCAAAATCGCATAATGTATGGGGGCCTTTAGGGTGTGAATTGTTATTCTTCTATATATATATATATATATATATATATATACTATAATTTCCAATGGTGATGGTGGGTTGTTATTTTAATGGACCCAATCTGCCAGCTGAAATCATTTACTGTTAATCAAACATTAAATAATGTAATAAACAGTGTGTGGCATATGCTTTATAACTTACTGCGAAAAATAAACATTTGAAATAAATATTGACAATCTAGTTAAAAGGTTGTCAAAATGACAGCTTCTGCAATGTACTTTTACTTTGAGCTGTGACAGTTTTAGCCCACAAACTCCACCCCACAACCAGTCCCTATCTGCTCCTATCTTCAATCTCTATCTTCACAGCTCCCTCTCTCCATATCTAGCAAGCTTGAAACAGATCATTGTCCCTGCAAACATTGCTTTCACTTTCTGTTATGACATCTTTTCACACAGGAAAGCAGTAATTTTGTCCATCGAATGGCCTCTAGTGACGATACTGTTCAGTGAATGTCTGTAGCATATGAAAATTTGTAATTAAATTAAACTAGTGATTGTTGCAGGTTTCAAAACTACATCTTAGGCGGTTTTGCCCCCCAACCCACCATATTACTGTATTTGGTGGTTTGGAGGCTGGAAACTGAAATAACTGGTGATTTTAGGTGGTTTTGTTATTCCAATATTGTGTGCTATTTAGCTGTAACCTCATTGGGTTTAGGACAGGCATGTCCAAACTATGGCCCTCCAGCTGTTGTGAAACTACAAGTCCCATCATGCCTTGCCACAGTTTTGCTCTTATGGAATGCTAAAACAATGGCAAGGCATGCCGGGATGTGTAGTTGGACGGCCACAGTTTGGACATGCCTGGTTTAGGAGATACCACCATTATTTATTTTACAATTAAGAATAAACTCTCCCTCATTCACCAACTGTCTGTGCTATTTAGCATCGGCCCAGTCCTCTGATGGGAATCCGGCACATAGGGAGGTCTTGCCCAGAGTTGTTGGGCCTTTTTTCACCAGCAAAAATTATAGTTAACAGGGAACAATTAACGTTAAAAATAGTGATTCATAGTTTTCTATAAATAATGGGTGCCTTTTAGTGTTCTAATTTAATATGACCCGATATTTATTTGAATAGTAATTGTGCCTACATATTTCTTTCAATTCTTTCCTCCTCTTTTATTTATAATTATTTGGCTACTTCTTATTTTCTTTATCTTACATTATCCATAGGTTCAAAAGACACCTCTGGCCCCCTCACAATTAGTACCCAATGCAAAATAAGTTACTGCTGCCTGGTATGTTGATGCCTCGTAGAGATTTGATACAGTGCTTCCTACAATATCTGTTTTTATTTCTTTAGTGTTCATTTAAACTAAGGAGACTTTGATAACAAACGATGTTCTCCCACATGTATAATGTATACTTTGTCTGATTACAATTTTTTTTTTACTTTATTTCCTTAGGGAACCCTGATAAAGCATTTATGTGAGCACATTTTACATGGCAATACTACAAACAATGATATCATCATGTATTACACCACGGTAAGACACTGTCACAGTATTTTTTAGCAAATTTTAAATATGAGACATCTCATAACCAACCTAGTCTTATTTTAGGTGCATTTGACAAATTTTGAATGCTCACTATAATATTTTTAAAAGGACACACAACAGGCAGGATATAAAGTGGGCTAAGGTGCCCATACACGGTGCGATGATCGCACCCGTTATGGGATGGATCGCAACGAATGCGGTTTGCATGCAATATGCGTGCGATGCGATCCGCGGGCAGTACAAAAAGTATGTGCAGCACATACTTTTTGTACTGTGCGATGCCCGCGGGAGCACGCACCGCATTGCACGGTGCTATCACACCGTGTATGGGCACCTTTACTTTACATTTACTATCTCTGTATGTCCCATGTCTTTCAAGACTTCAGGTGTGTGGGTGAGGGGTGGCTAAAGGTGTCTAACAATCATGATTGTGTCCAGGGGCGTAACTAACTATTTTGCGCCCCCCCGCCGCACGTTTTTTTGGCGCCCCCCCACCCCCGCACACACCTAACCTGCCCCCCCCCCCTCCTTCTTACCCGTACCTGCACCCGCGGTCTGCGTCTCGCCCGGCTCTCTGCCGGGACCTGCCTGACCGTCACGGTCCCGGACGGCTCCTGCTGCTACAATGAAAACTGACTCTTAGAAAATGGCTGCCCCCCATACTGCAGACAGAAAACTGTCTGCAGTATGGGGGCAGCCATTTTCTAATTGTCAGTTTTCATTGCAGCAGGAGCCGGCCGGGACCGTGACGGTCAGGCAGGTCCCGTCAGAGAGCCGGGCGAGACGCAGACCGCGGGTAACTATAGCCCCGCAGCCCCCCGGCGGCGCCCCCAATTTCTCTGCGGGGGCTGCGGAGCTATAGTTACGCCACTGATTGTGTCCAACTTTCCTTTCAACTCCCCGACAGTCCTTGGTGGTTTTTGGACACACAATGTACTCACAAGCCGTCATACATTCCGTCATACAATCCAGCTGCTGCAAAATTACTGAAAACTGGCAGCGGTTGTGTGAGCCATCAAACGACTGATTGCATGTGTTTAAAAGCACATGCAATCGGCTCCCAATCCCAACTGATAAATTGATGCAGCACGTCTGATCAGAGGACCAATCCCCCAAACAGCGGGATCGTGCATTGCACGATTGTGTGCACACGATGTGCACACAATCTGCATACAATCCATCATACAACCAGTCGAGATTGTACGAGTGGGTACAGTATTGTTCTGGTGTATGGGGGCCTTAAGTCTTCTGTAGCCAATCAGCAGCAAAGAGTAGGAATGCAGTTCTCCTGCAGGAATATGTACAATGTCCTTCAACATGATAAATATGCATACATGCAACCTGTTTTTATTTAGAAACGCCTCCTGTGGTTTCCCATGCATTTCCCATGCATTTTTAACAACTTGTCTTTGAACGGACAATTTTTTCCTACTTTTGAGTCTATATACTAAGCCTTGGAGAGAAATTAAGTAAACCAGCACCTGTCAGTTTTCGAACGCAGTCTGTAACATGGCACATAGGAGCTGATTGGCTGATACTTTATCTCCAATCATTTCATTTCCCTCCAAGGCTTCGTACATACACCCCTAACTCTTTTGAGATGAGGCCATGCCACCCAAGGTTTGGGCATGTGCTGCTCACTAACTACTGACAGGCTGCAGCCTTTGGCAGAAGGCGCTAACATCTTAAATAATAAACAAAATGCAAAAAAAAGGTTTAAAATGATGTTCCCAGCAACCAGTTCAAATGAGAAATTTAGTAATGAATGTTTGTGCTTTTCAAAAATATGATGTTTTTGCATATGTAAGTAGCTAACTTTACTTAATGTTAAACACTGGTTGAACACTTTGTTTTGTTCCTCATTAGGAAGGTGTTGGTAAGCTGTTTCTTATTTTATTGTACAGGCTGGATGGATGATGTGGAACTGGCTGGTTACAGTAATAGCCACTGGAGCCTCTGTGGTGCTGTATGATGGCTCTCCTCTTGTGCCTACTCCAAATGTGCTATGGAATCTTGTGGACAGACTCGGGTAAATCACATTGCAGACCAATCATACAAGATACAGCAATCATCCATAACATTAAACCACCCGCCTAATATTGTGTAGGTCCTTTGTGCAGCCAGAACAGCTCTGACCCATCAAGGCATGGACTCCACAAGACCTCTGTAGGTGTCCTGTGGTATCTGGCACCAAGACGCAGCAGATCCTTTAGGTTCTATAAGTTGCAAACTGGGCCTCCATGTCTTGAGCTTGTCCCACAGATGCTTTATCGGATTTAGATCTCGGGAATTTGGAGGCCAAGTCATCACCTTGAACTCCCATTAAGAGGAGTATTTGGTTTGTAACCATGTTTAGGAAGGTGGTGCATGTCAAAGTAACATCCACATAAATGTCAGGGCCCAAGGTTTCCCAGTAGAACATTGTCCAAAGCATCACACTGCCTATGCAAGCTTGCCTTCTTCCCATAGTGCCACTTGATGATCTCTCTTCCTCAGGTTAAGGACACACACACACACTCTGCCATCTATATGATGAAAAAGAAAATGTTAATTGTATTTGACTAGGCCACCTGCTGCCAATGCTCCATGGTCCACTTCTGTTGCTCACGTGCCCTTTGTTGGCACTTTTGAGGTGGACAGGGGTCAGCATAGGCACTCTGAACAATCTGCGCCTACACAGCCTCATACATAGCAATATAAGGATAGCCTTTACTTCTCACACTTATTTAATGAACCTTGAGTGCCAATTAACCTGTCGCTGGTTATTCCACCTTGGACCACTTTTGCACTGTATAATTATTGCACTGCATACGGGAGTCAGCCCACAAGACCTGCCATTTTGAAGATACTTTGCCTGCGATTATCGATGAACTGTGCATGAGTATGGGCCACAATGCGCTGACCATTCACAAAGTGATTGACAGGAAAAAGGCATCTGGGGGTGGTATACTGCTGTTTAATGGTGAGTGTTAAGACGTGGCTGAAAAAATGCTAGGCCGGCCTATGATAATGCTGTGAATGTCTAGGAAAATTCAGGCGTGCCAAGCTGGATTAGGGGAGGGTTTGTGATGTCAGCCCCTGCCCAGATATGACTGTTTTCATTGCAGGCACAGAGTAATTCTCCTCACCACCACCACCTACAAGGCTCTCTCCTCCTCCACAGCTCCCTACCTCTCTTCACTGATCTCTATCCACACTCCCTCCCGTCCTCTTCGCTCCATCACTGACCGCCGACTGACCTCTCACCTAATCACCTCCTCCCACTCCCGTGTCCAAGACTTCTCTCGCGCTGCCCCCCTGCACTGGAACAACCTCCCGCCACCCATCAGGCTATCTGATTCCCTTACCTCCTTCAAGCGCTCCCTCAAAACCCACTTTTTTCGACTAGCCTATCCCTCCTCCTAACCTCTTTTGATCCTCCTATCCTGCCTCCATTCCCCTCCGTTCCTACTTATCCTATTGTATTTCGTTCGTCCACCCACCTATTTTTAGTATGTTAACTCTTATGAGTAGGGTCCTCCTTCCTCACGTACTCACCCTACCTCTTTACCTCACCTGTGCTCCTGTCCTGTTCTTCCCTTCCTCTACTTCATCTTCAGTCTCCTCGACAATTTCCACACCTACTTCTGAACTGATGCTGATTTTAGTTCTACCAGCTATACCTCTATTTATACTGTATTTTTCAACACACCCTGTACGTAACCTTGTAATTTGTTTTTTTTTTGTTTGCTATGTACGGCGCTGCGGACACTTTGCGGCGCCTTATAAATAAACGTACTACTACTACGCGGCGCCTGCAATGACTTGTACCCTATGTAAAAATTATTCAATGGTGTGCGGCTAACAATTTAATTTGGACTCATTCACACGGGTGCAAAGTGCTCTGTAGCCCTATACATCAATTTGCACACTGTACACACCAATTCACATGGGATTTCAGTTAAGCCGGACAGCATCTACTTGAACACTGGTTGCTGCACATTCACAGCGGTACAATCAGGTCTAAATAAGGCAAAGGTACATCTTCTGTTACTTAGCCACATAGTAAAATTGATATTTATCGATGTCTGGGTTTATGTTTTCTTTCACTATATATACTGACCTGTTTGTGTTGTGAACCATACTAGACACTGTGTAGGAGATTGTTATATGTATAGTATATGAGGGGTTTGTACTTAATTCTGTCTGACTGATATCTATGTTCCAATCCATTGCGACAATACTATCTCCTTTCCAAGCACACACTGAATGAGAGAAATTCTTGAGAAATTGTCTTGTGCTTAAACAGATGTGCAGGGGGAAGGGGGAGCATCCTGTTCATTGTCTTAGTAACACCTTTTGCTGGTCATGCTGTTTCAATAGCCTTAGCCACACCCCCTCTGCCACTGTAAAATTGAATATCTGGATCCTTCTCCCTTTTGTCAGTTTTGTGCTAAAATGGCGGAAATGAATGCGCTAAGATGTGCCTAGGACGGTGTATTTCGACTTTGACACTACACAGTATGTGTTACAACGTAGAATGCTGGGTACACACTGGTCGATATATATTGGCTGTTCAATTGGATTGCTGATCTATAGCTGATCTGTCCGCCATTGTGTACCATTGTGTTCTATGAATGAAATCGATGAGAGAGTGCTCCTCCTAGCCACCACAATCATACTCTGAATATAAGACCTTTGGGGGCAGTGGAGTATCCCTGCAGTCTCCGTGGTAAAGTGATGTCTGACTCCACTAGGTAGAGAATTTCAGAAATATTGCAAACTATGCTGCAGGCCAGTGGAAAACTATTTTCAAGTTGGCTGATAACATCCAGCTATGCCAGCAACTTCATGGCATTAAAGAAAAACAACTTCTTGTAGTGCAAGGTTTACTTAAATTGCTTTTGATAAACCCGAGGCCTTGCTGGCAATATGGAAATCATTTTTATCTACCAATCTTACAAAGAGCATTGAACAAGTTTATAGGGCTCTGAGAGGTTATCCTCAGGTAATCCACAGGGCTACGTGCTAGGAGAGGCTAGATGGCTTATGCCTGTACTGTGTAATGATCTTCAGATTACTATCTTTCAGGATCTCTCTTTGGGGCAGATGTATTAATCCTTAGACAAACTTCCAGCCAATCAGCTCCTTACATCTGCTCCTTGTTTGTTTTACAAAAGAGGTGAACATTGTGGTCTTATACAGGGTGTCTACGAAGTACTATTTTGGTTAGCAAATGTATTATTTTCAGAGATGGAACTACCATTGGTGCAGCAGGTGTAGTGCAGCACGGCCCCTGAGAACCCACTGCTCTCCCTGTCAGGCCCTGCCTCTCCCTGTCAAGCTCTGCCTCTCCCTGTCACCCACTGATGTGTGGCATATTGTTAACTTGGGTTGGGGTGAAGGAGGGGGGTCCAAATAATATTTTTGCACCTGGGCTCACCACCTGCAGGCTCTGCCACTGATTCTAGTGTTAATCCTCAGATGAGCTTTCACTTTTGACAAGCTTTTGGTTCTCCCTCTGAAAGAAATTGAGATCAATGTGTACATATACAGTATGAACACTTTAATAAATACATCTACTATTTTTTGCATTGTGATTGGCGTTAAACTATCTATGAGAAGCGATTGCAGCTATTTTGTGATGTTTAGAACTTCGATTGATGATCATTTCTTTCAGAATTCCCACTTCAAGACTTTATAGAGTCAGATTTTCCTATTTCCGTTTTTCTTTTGAAGTGTATTCTAGTGATAATAGCAGAGGCGTTTGGACTGATATCTATGTTCCCTATGAAACTACAATCTAGATTTTCTTAGGTTCTAATATTTGGTGAGCTGGAGATTATCATTTGATGCTAAATTGTATATGTTAGATTCCTCTGTTGGTGTTTAGTTTGTTCAGCAGCAACAACTTGAATGAGGTCACGCAGGCCAGCCAACACAGTTCCTTCCAAGAGGCCAGGAAATCTTTCTCCAAAGACTTAAGACACTAGTCTTGGCACTCCCACAAAGCAAAGGCAGCAATTCTATTTTGTGAAATGGCTGCTGTCATCGCCACCAAAACGCTGCTTTCGTGTGCTGCCACAGTTGCTTTGAGACCAAAATCGGGCCTGGCGGACTGAAAATGCAGTTTCCGAAGGTTTGGTTCCTTACCTCTTATGCACCATGCACTGGAATGCAATATTTACTAGGGCTTGGATGTGGTGGGCAACCTCATGTTAAGATAGTGTTGCCCTCTAGAAGCCTATGGGCTTTTAATCATACTTTGCCACTTAGAGGGATCCAATCGGATCCCACTCAGCACCCCCTGGGGCACACGCGTCATCCTAAGCATGTGCAGATGGGATTACGCGTCATAAACTTAGAAGTCCTCTATCATTGCAAAGGACAGCTCTTTTATTCATGCATACATCATTAGTAAACTCCAGTATGCATGCTGTGACTGGTTGGGATGCATTGCATTAAACATGGATTAATTGATGGATCCCACCCCGAAGTAGCAACTCCAAACTGTAATACATTACTGAATGTCTTTTAATAATCATTTACTGTAAACCCTAGTGCCACAAACACAACTGTTGAACTATGTAATCATTTGTTGTCTTTAACACGCCAGAATTGTTTTGCAGGATAACCATTTTGGGAACAGGGGCCAAATGGTTGACTGTACTAGAGGAGAAAAATCTCAAACCACGTAAGTGTTTTATTTACATTTATTGTGTTCTATATCACTCGTTAGACAATAATTGTGTTTACACTTATTGAACTACTACGTAATGGAAGAAATGTAAGTTAATAAATAAAGCCAGTGTTTTGATGTTTTGCATACATTTTTTTTTTATTAAATGACTCAGTCTGATTGGACACCTTGGAAAGGAGAAGATTCTACAGGACAGTGGGGGTTGGTTTATGGAAGCTGTCCTACTTGCAATGCTAGATAAGGAAGTTTTGCATGTCCCAGCTTTATGTTTTGGGTCCAATGTTTTCCCACAGTTATATTCAAATTTCTGTTTGGGAAGGCAGCTGCTAGCAATATAATGTCTTTATATATTAAATGCACCATTAAGATGGAAGTTCTATTGAAGATGGGATGTTTCCCATAACAACCAATCAGATTCTGCATCTTATTTATCTAGCATCTTCTAGATAATATATAGAATCTGATTGGTTGTTATGTGCAACACCCCATCTTCAATAGAACGTTTATCTAAAAATGTACCCTGTTGAGTTAACTTTGCAGTAGGGCCCATGGGCCTTATTCTAGCTCACTCTTTCTGACAAAATCCTTCTTAGATGGACAAAACCATGTGCACTGCAGGTGGGGCAGATGTAACTTGTGCAGAGAGAATTAGATTTGGGTAGGGTTTCACTTCAAAGTGAGATCTATATTGCAGTGTAAAAATAAAACAGTCCGTATTTACCCTGCACAGAAACTAAATAACTCACCCAAATCTAATTCTCGCTGCACATTTTACATCTGCCCCACCTGCAGTGCACATGGTTTTGTCCATCTAAGAAGGATTTTGTCAGAAAAAGTGAACTAGAATAAGGCCCATAGTGCCAGAGAACCTTTGTGATTATCAGCACAAAGTAACTTGCAGTAGTTTCTGATCACCTTGGCTGTAGTACTCCTTCAGCCTCTTGGTCCATATATTGTGCACATAACAGGATGCAGCGAGTGACTTCTTGGGAGCATTCTTGTAGTGTCTTTAAGTTCAGTTCTGTACTGGAAAAATAACGATATACCATGGCCAAAAAAAATTGCAGTACTGCTGATTCATGATTTATTATTTTTATATTTTAAACCCCACTACTACAATAAGATAATGGCAGTCATCTAAACCACACTGAAATATGTGTGTGCGCTGTGCTATGAGTTTTTCCTATTGTGTGCATCTTTCTGCAATGTCATAAATTAGCATAACAAAGCAGCACTGATTTCTCAGGGTGGTGGATTGATTTTAGCAGTCATGGTGAATATTGATATTGTACAGAATACATGATTTATCCGATCATTTTGGGAAAGGGATTATTTATTGAGCTGGAAGTGTGAAAGGCACATTTTGGATGATTTCACAAACAGAACCTCGAAATTAAGGGAGATTATATACAAGGTGAGGACTTATGGCAGTGGTTTTACTTGTAAACAATTTAAAAGGGATTTGCTAACCTTATATTACTTCCTAACAGGTGAAACGAACAGTCTGAAAACGCTTCATACGATACTATCAACTGGGTCACCGCTAAAGCCGCAAAGCTATGACTACGTGTATGAGCATATAAAAAAGAATGTCCTGCTTGGATCTATCTCAGGTATGAGTATCCAGTCCATAAGGACAGCTTTGTAGATCAGTATACATGGGGCCTCATCCAGAGTGCGTTGTGGTTTGTGGTTAAGTCCTGGGGGGGTAGGGGGGCAGCAGAGGACAAGGTCGCCCTGCACACCAGTGCACGCCCTGCACACACAATGTACCCACAAAATTGACAAGCTATGACAATGAGTGTGCAAAATGTTATAACTTCCAAAATGTTCAGAATTTTATTAATTCTTTTAAAAACATGAGAGAGTTGGCTGGGTTTGGTGAAGAAGTGGGTCTTAAGCGCTTGATTGAAGTTTTATAGAGAGGTGGAGAGTCTGCTGGGGAAATGTTGAGAATTCTAGAGAAAGGGAGCAGCAAGTGCAAAATGTAGGTAGCAGTGGGAGAAGGTAATCAGTAGACATTAGAGGTGGCGTGCATTAGCAGGGCGAAGAGGATGGGTAGGAGTGTAAAGGGAGATCAGGTCAGAGATGTAACCGGAAGAGGAGTGGTTGAGAGCTTTTGTAGTGAGTGTAAGGAGCTTGAAATGGATTCTGAAAGGGAAAGGGAGCCAGTGCAGGGCTTGTAAGAGCTGGAAGGCAAACGCACCATGTTTGGAGGGGAAGAAGACCCAGTTAGTTCCTTGGAAGCAGATCTCCTTGAAACAATATAACACTTGCTCAGATAATTGCACACATTTGAACATGCTCCAAAAATTGTAATGGGATATGCTGGCACTTAATAAAAAAAAGACTAATAAACAAAAGGTAAATATAAAGATGGACACACAGAACAATCAGCATTGTCTCCTTATCTATCCCCATCAATTAGGAGGTTCCATAATAACAGTTTCACCTGTTTCATCTAATAGCTGCTGTGTTTCTTAGCTGTATTAATACGTAACTTGCCATATAGATTTGTACTTGCCATATAGATTATACTGTTTTTTTTTTTCTCCTCTAGGCGGCACAGATATTATATCTTGTTTCATGGGTCAAAACGTCACCATTCCAGTTTACAGAGGGGAAATCCAGGCCAGGAACCTTGCAATGGGGGTGGAAGCTTGGAATGAGGAAGGTAATTATTGTGGATTCTAAAACAATAGCTCTATAAGTGATTCTACACTATCTAAGGGGTTAAAGTACTCACCATTGAGTTCTAAAATGGACTTAACAAATTGATAGATGCATAATTCTTGCAAAAGGAGTTTACCTTTAACACTCTTCCTTTAGGGGTTACATTTGCAAAGGTGCATTTTTGAAAGCCGTCTGAATTAGTTATTGCCAATTTAAACTCATAGGCCTTAACCATGGAAATGCTCTCTGATAATGGTTGCATACTGTATTGCAATTATAGCTTCAATATGGTGAAGAGGTCACTGACCCTGATGTCTGCTCTCTTTTTGCATTGTGTATACATTCACGTGATATACTGGATTGGGTCAGCACACACTTAAATATTCTGGCATACGCCTGGGGTCGCACATCAGTGGTACCTCGTCGGGGCCACACATATATATCTAATTCGAAAAAATGGCACTCACCAGGGCTTTTGAATATTCACAGATAAATAGCTGGATTTTTATTCCATATCAGGAAACAGCAATTCAAGCAAGGGTCAGGTCGACATTTCGACCACGGAACGTGGCCTTACTCATGACCTCCTCGTGCAGGACAGGACTGTCTTGTCCTGCACGAGGAGGTCATGAATAAGGCCACGTTCCGTGGTCGAAACGTCGACCTGATCCTTGCTTGAATTGCTGTTTCCTGATATGGAATAAAAATCCAGCTATTTATCTGTGAATATTCAAAAGCCCTGGTGAGTGCTATTTTTTCGAATTGGATATATATATATATATATATATATATATATATATATATATATATCAATGGAAACTGGAGTGCTGGCCATTAGATATATATATATGTATGTATGTGTGTGTGTGTGTGTATGTATGTATGTATGTATGTATATATCTCCTCCCAACATGACCCATTCCAGGAGGGACACAATCGGCGGTATTCAATGAGAATACCTGCGAGGTGCAGCGAATCCTTTTTAGGATTCGCTGCACATCGCCACGTTCCGGAGCCTCGCTGGCTCCGGTATTCAACGAGTCAGGGGCTCGCTGCCCCTGACCGGCGAATATGAGCTCCTGCGGCGAACGCCGCAGGGAGCCTGAGGACGGTGGCAGGCAGAGAGATGGAAGTCTCTCTGCCTGCCTAAGAACGTTTGTGGGGGGGAGGTGGGCTCCCCGGGTGCCAGTCAGCACAGACTGCCCCCCCCCCCGGGGTGCCAGCAGGGGACCGAGTATATTCACTACACCCGATCATAACGATCGGGTGCAGTGAACATATGAATATCTAATGAGCGGCTCGGCTCCGGCGCCCCTTGCTGGCTGCTGTGTAAAAAAAAATAAAAATTTTTTTTTTTTAAATTAAATATATATTCATGTGCTTACAGCACATGAATAAAAATAGCATGCCCCTCCTCAGAATAAAATTCCTGATTTTTTTACACCAAATGTAAAAAACAAAACACTTTATTTTAAAAGTTCACATTCCACTTCACCATAAAAAGATAGCGATTGCTACTCGGTGAATCATGGCGAAAAAAACCTTCAAATGTATTCGCCATGTGGTCATTGAATAGGGTGATTCACCGTTTTAGTCAAAAATTCGCCAAACAGCACAAATTCGCCATAAAAACATGGCGAATCAGGCTCATTGAATACCGCCCAATGTCTTAATAAATTAAGAGTTTCCTCTTAATTTATGAATACTATCACCTGTGTTGAACAGGTTAATTGATAAGAGAGGTTTTTCAGCACAGGTGATGGCAATCATTACTTAAGAGGAAAGTCCAGTAATAGAGCATTGTGTCCCTCCTGGAGATACAGAGTTAGATGTATGAAGCAGTGATAACGGAGGAAAAGTGATAAAGTGCCTGGTACTGTATCACCGGTCAATTAGCTCCTAACTGTTAAGTTACAGGCTGGGTTTAAAAAGGAACAGTTAGGCTCTGATTGGCCGATGATAAAGTGCCAGTCACTTTATCACTTCTCACTTCTCACTGCTTCATACATCTACTCCTCAGTTTGTAAAGCCTTTTTTAGTTAATTAAAATTAAGTTACTGATCTTGGATGGATAACTGATTCATGATCAGTGAAACTGGAACCAATGCAAATGGATTATCCCATTAAGATATACAGTACCTGTATTTAACTCCCAGTTACTTATCACTGATTTTTACATATATTTTCTCATTTGATGCATCCTACAGAAAATAATGGTTTTGATTAATGTGGCTTGCTACCTAGGTTGTTATGTTAAACTGTTTGTATACTTCACATTAAAATAGATTAAAAACGTTTTTCTCTTTTCCATAATTTATTTGAAGTACTTTATGAGATTGCATGGGTTGCGCTACAACAAGCGGTTTCAGTTTTTTGTTTTGTGCTATTGTACAATTTCAAGGCCAATTAAACCCTTGTGGCATTGTTCACATTTTATTTTCATCTATTGGGTGATCAAAATAGATTCATTTTAAAACTCTTAGTACTGATCAGCACACACTTGAATGGCATACTCCTGTGTATCATAAAGGCACCCATGAATACACCTCTTTGAGAGTTTCTAGACAAGAGAGTCAGCATAAAGGTCAAAGGACATCTAAAACAAATACTATAAAAAATTGCTTTGAAAGTCTGAAGCAATGGGAAGTAAGAGGATGTCAAAAACTTTTAATACCGTACCTCCTGCAGCAATGCCAATTTCATCTTAAGGAAATAGAAAATAGGTCACAGCTGTGAGTTTGTCAAGAGCAGGCGTTCCTCCAAAACAGCATCTGTGCGAGAAGAGGTCTTGTCAGAGACCACCTATGACAACTCTTCCGCGGCACATTTTAGACTGCAATCGCCTGCCCTTTCCAGAATGGTACCCAAACGAAAACAATTGTTGAAAACTCACCTATAGTTTTCCAGAAAGCCTACAGTATAATCAGGATGGAATTGTTGTGATATGAGCCCTTATTTGCCCATTTTGAGAACCAATTTGTACTGCAATCAGATCTGAATAAGGGCCATGGTGCATAGCTATAAAGTATTCCATTCTATAATGTAGTATTTGGTACTATACAGAGAATTACTGTTTTATAATATTAGAAATAGAAAAATGTTAACCAGATGGGACAAATAATTGCACGTCTGTCATACAGGTTATTATTTTCCATTGTAAATTACATTACTTACATTATTTCTGAACGCAATCAATATTTGTGTCAAAATAAACAAAACAATGATTTTGTTTAACACTAAATTACAATTGAATGTAACTCATCAATTTAAACTATAATTTGAATAACAACTTCAAGGACACTGGGGATCCTTTGTCAGTTGATCATCTCTACAAATGAACATACAAAAGAGATGAACATACAAAAGAGATGCAAACAGAAAAGGGTACTGTGCCTACATTTTATTTATGTACACCGTGCATAACAGACTTGTAGTCAGAGGCAAGTGAAGTCGGACTTTTCAGCTAATGCTCTTTGGGAACAATGTTTTATTCTTGAATTTGGTGACGTGTACCTCACATCTCAAAAGCTTTGTGTCTCACTAAAGGTTAATATTCTGCCTCATTGAGTCTTTCTGACAGAACAACACACTGTGTAATAGTTGTGCGTTTGTTGTGTCAATTCATTCCCCTCCCCTGTAAAGGTGTTAATGCCAAGATTGCAATGAATATGCTTAATTAATTGGGTCACACTAAACAGTCTTCTTTAGAACCTTCAATCTGTGAATCAGATACGCATATGCTGTTCAAATTTACATAGCACACAGAAAATCTAAATAAATAAAACAAGCTTGTGTAGTTGTACAGTCGACAATCAGAACTTGTATTAAGGCAGGAAAATAAAGTTATCACTTCAGTAGCAGAACTCGATGTAGAATGTGTCTTTTTTATGGAAGTGGATAATCTCCGTTGTTCGTTTTTTGTTCCAATATTATCATCTAATTATGTAGATGTTCCTATTTTCCTTAATAGTTCTCTCCATTTTCCCCAGGAAAGGCAGTGTGGGGGGAAAGCGGAGAGCTGGTGTGTTTAATTCCGTTACCATCTCAGCCCACGCACTTCTGGAATGATGAAAATGGCAGCAAATACCAGAAAGCATATTTTTCCAAATTCCCAGGTACCACATTAAGAAAGATGCATCATTAATGAATATGCTCAAACTATCATCTGTAATTATAATCCAGATAGTGGCAGTGGGTGGTTGTATTTGACCAACAGTCAGTGGGAAAAATAGCATTTTAATGTCTTCCAATGTACTTAATGAGGTGTATTACAGATATTGGCCTGTGAGTTATTTATTCAGTATAGTAGAATAATTAGAATTGTTTACAGTCCTATCATGACAGGAATACAAAAGAAGGCCAGTAGCATAGAATGTCATCTCCTAGTAAATGTCATACAGTATTTTATTAAAAAATCATAAGGGTTTTTCTTATATTATTTTATTTTTTGAATTTACAATGCAAAGACAGGTTATACACATTAATAATAGATACTACTGGGTAGTGACTGAGGCAAACAGTGATGTGTGGATAGGGGGCATAAAATCAATTATTAACATATTAGATGGGATTAAAGATGACTGTGTAAGCAAGCAGCTACTGTAAGTGCTTGAGCTGAGTGGCTATGTTAGAGAGCAAGAGTATTAGGGGTACATTTTCTAAAGCTTCAAACCATGGAAAGAGATAATGTTGCCCATACTAACCAATCAAATTCTGGCTATCATTTCTCTATTGCATCCTAACGATAGGCAGAGGGACCTCTTGGTCCTTCTGCTCCCCTAGAACCAGCTCTGCAGTCAGTTACTGATCAAGCAGCGAGTTGGAACTCTCAGCTCTGCGGCTGCAGAGATAATCAAATGTAAAACAGCCCTCACCACCTCTGTGTACACCCGGCATTCTGCCTGGAAAATGTAAGGTTGCAATTGTCCGATCATCTGTAGACCAATATTTCTCATTCATCTATCCTGGTGAAGCAGCTGACCTTGGGATGTAGTAGGGTCCGAAGGAGCCAGGCACCTATGCTAAACTTTGAAGAGAGGCAGGCTCCTCCCCACTGCATCCCATGATTCCCCAGTTTGTGTTAGGTGCCCACAGGAGTGGGTGCTATGCTGAACAGGCTGCTGCCGCAGCCAGAAGATAAGATAGCTAGGTGTTTATTTTTTTATTAATTTTACACTTAGTTAGGACAGGCGGCAGTGTGGGGATTCTATGAGAATCCTCACACTGACAGCGCAGCAGGAGCTGACAGAAGCGCGTCCAGTCAGCGTCCTGTGTGCAGAGAGACACTGTCTGGTCTCTCTGTCCAGTGCTTGTAGCTTCTTTGCCATAGAAGCTTCCTGGGCTCTGGGGGACTCCAGGGTTTGGCTCCCCGCAGGGGGGATCATAGGTGAAGGATCCTCCAATATGGCATCCGCCATTTTAAAAGAGCTTGCAGGCTGGACTCCATAACGGAAGGCACAGCCTGTTACAGGAGCCCGGACACGTGCAATCCCAAGTGATCCCCGGCCGAGGGGGGAGGCACTAGGGAGAGGAGAAGACCAACTGAAGGAGCAGCTTCCAGGCGGTAGATGGCGCCAAAGAGCCACGGACTCCGCTGGAGCAGGGACAATGGTCTCTTCTTTTCACTCTGTGTTTGGCACCTTTGGAAATCACTGTGCTGCAGAGCTGAAGGTTTTTCCTGCAAGTGTGATCTTCCAGACATTCTGTAGCATCTCTGCCTACCTTTTGGATTCTGAGGAGGAGGGAGCGTGTGGCCCTGAGATGTACTGGGATCAGAAGGATGAGTTAGATATTTCTGTACCCTGTATTGAAGCTTTAATTTTGGCTGTGAAGCAGGCTTTAAATTTATCTGAAGGAGATAAAGCTCCTGTTCAGGGAATTTTCAAGAGACAGCGCAGAGACACAGTCACTTTTCCCTCGGATAGGGGTATGCACCACTTGTTAGGAGGGGCTTGGAAAATGCCAGATAAAAGATCCTGTTACCTAAAAGATACTTGAGCTTATATATTATGCCGGAGGGAACAAGTTCCCTTAGTAGATGCTCCGGTCGCTAGACTGCCAAAGGCTACGGTTTTGCTTGTGCAAGGCAGTGCTGCATTTAAAGACCCAGTGGATAAAAAAAATGGAGGGTTGCTTAAAAGCAGCATTTGAAGGTGTGGGTTTTGCTCTTAGGCCTGTCATTGCTTCTGCATCGGTGTCCAAAGCTATGGTAGTGTGGGCTAATACCCTCTGCTCTTTCCTACAGCCAGATACGGAAGCCTTGGCTTTGGCAGAGAAATTGAAGGCTGGCGTGGAATATACTTGCGAGGCTGGTGAAAAGGCGGTTAAAATGCTGTCCAAGATATCTGCAGTTTCTGTGCATGCTCGTAGAGTTTTGTGGCTCAAGGCCTAGAAGGCTGATATTGAATCCAAGAAATCCCTTAAGGCTTTGGCTTTCAAAGGGGAATTGCTTTTTGGTTCAGAGTTGGAAGCCATTATTAAGCAAGCAACAGGTGGGAAGAGTACCTTTCTTCCTACACCAGCAGCGAAACAAGGTTCATCGAGGTTTGCTGCCTTTCATTCCTCTTTTCGGCCTTCCTTTACGGGGAGGTGCATCATCAAAGAGTCAGTCCAGTAGAGGTCGGTTCGCTGCTGGAAAAGGAAAAGCTCCAAAATCCCGCTTCTCCGCCTTTACAAAGAAACAGGTTTCCAGAGGGGAGGAGAAGCTCTCAGCATGACGGGTCGGAGACTCACCAATCTGTGTTCAGCGTGGGGGGGTCGCCTCTTGCAGTATCGGGACACTTGGACCTTGTTAGGTCAAGATCCTTGGGTCCTCAATGTGGTGTCCCAGGGGTACAGAATAAACCTGAAGGGGGTTCCTCCAAAAGGTTTTTACCTACTCCGTTACCCAGAGAAACTCGACTCAGATCAGCCCTTTTGGGGACAGCGAGATCTCTTCTGGAGAAGGGAGTGGTAGTTTCGGTACCGCAAAAGGAAAGAAAGAAAGAAAGAAAGAAGGTGTTTTACTCCATTCTTTTCTTAGTACCAAAGCCGGACAATACTTTCAGACCAATCTTAAATCTGAAGTCTCTGAATCTCCACTTATGGGTGGACCATTTCAGGATGGAGTCCCTGAGGTTGGTTCTGCCGAGCCTGGAACCAGGAGAATTTCTAGGGTCCATGGACTTTCAAGACGTGTATTTACACGTTCCCATTTGCAGAGAACATCAATCCTTACTGCGTTTTGAAATAGGGGGTTTACACCTGCAGTTTCAAGCACTTCCCTTTGGGCTGCCTACAGCCCCAAAGGTGTTCACAAAAATTATGGCAGACATGGCAGCTGCCCTCAGACTACAGGGTATAGTGATCTTTCCATATTTGGATGACCTGCTGTTCAAAACAGAGTTGGCAGAGAAATTGCAAAGAAATCTGTCAGTGGCAATTCAGTTCTTAAGGGACCACGGTTGGATCCTGAATCTTCAGAAGTCTCACTTGTGTCCTACTCAAAAACTGCAGTTTCTGAGAGTTATACTGGATACACATCTACATTGTGTATTCCTTCTGGAAGTGAAGGGCAGGGACATTTGTCAGCTGGTTTGGTCAATTCTGAGGTCACCGGGGCCATCAGTATGGCATTGCCTGAAGTTATTGGGAAAGATGGTGGCAACTTTCGAGACTCTGCAGTACGCCAGGTTCCACTCTTGACCATTTCAGTGGAACATTTCAGTGGAACATTCTGGCATGTTGGTCAGGAGATACCAAGACCATGAAGTCAGAGAGTGATCTTGACTATGGAAACAAGGACAGCGTTGCTTTGGTGGACAGATGTGGACTCACTCCAGTGGGGTCGCTCTCTCCAGTCATGGGACTGGCTGGTGGTCACCACCAGCCAGGGAGGAATCGGTACTTCCGATAAATGTTCTGGAATTGCGGGCTGTGTGGCAGACACTGTCACAAGCGGAAGAGAGGCTGAAAGGTTTTCCTATTCGCATCCAATCGGACAATGCCATGGCTGTGGCATACTTGAACCACCAAGGGGGCAGGCGCAGCAAGATGGCGATGACAGAAGTGTCCAGAATTTTTCAGTGGGCATAGGTCAATGTTCCAGCCATCTCTGCTGTATTCATCCCAGGAGTCCGGAATGTGGAGGTGGATTTCCTGAGCAGAGAGAAACTTCTGGAGGGAGAGTGGGCATTACATCCCCAAGTCTTTCAGGAGATTATGGCTCGTTGGGGCCTCCCAGAAGTCGACTTGATGGCGTCCACGCACAATTGTCAAGTTCCCAGATTCTGTGCGAGGACCAGGGACCCTCTAGCTTGGGCAGTGGATACCATGACGGTAGCTTGGAAGTTCGAGTTGGCTTATGTGTTCCCACCATTTCCAATGATTGCCCGGGTGTAGCAGAGGGTGAGGTCACAGGGGACAGCTGTGATACGGGTTGCACCGGATTGGCCAAGAAGATCTTGGTATTTTAGCATTCGGAGGTTGTCGACACAGTCGTGGCGTCTTATCGTATTATCTGGAAAATTGATGGTATGAACGTCAGAGGGTTCACACTTCTCAATTTTAGTCCTCTAGATAATTGGAATTTTTACAAGATGGTTTTTCCTTGGGACTGTCTTCAGTCCTTGAAGGTACAGATTTCAGCCTTGTCTATTTATTTTCAAAAGAAGGTGGCCTTGATACCGGAGGTACAGACCTTTTTGCAAGGAGTTACTAGATTGAAACCTCCTTATAAACAGCCGATGGCACCATGGGATTTATCCTTGGTGTTGTCAGGGTACTTGTGTACTTTCACGGCTCCCACGATGTGCATCGTATGCGATCTGATGCGATGCAATGTAATTTTTCACTGAAATTATGGACATGAGTTGAAATCATGTAAAATGCACCCCAAATGTCATTTTTCACACTGTACTACCCCCACTATCAACGCCAACCCGAAGCGTGGTGAGTGCAGCGGTACGCGTCTTACGACCTTTTCATACCCCCACTATCCACGTCGGCGTGGAGTTGAGATTAGAAAGTGTGGCGAGCCACCGAGCCCGAAGCGTGGCGAGCGCAGCAAGCCCCGCGAGGGGACACGGATACCTGTGAATCCCGCGAGGGGACACGGATACCTGTGAAGGTATCCGTGTCCCCTCGCGGGGCTCGCTGCGCTGGCCACGCTTCGGGCTCGGTGGCTCGCTGTGCTCGCCACACTTTCTATTCTCAGCTCCACGCCGACGTGGATAGTGGGGGTATGAAAAGGTCGTAGGACGCGTACCGCCACCCCTCGCGGGCTCACTGCGCTCGCCACGCTTCGGGTTGGCGTTGATAGTGGGGGTGGTACAGTGTGAAAAATTACATTTGGGGTGCATTTTACATGATTTCAACTCATGTCCTTAATTTCAGTGAAAAATTACATCGCATCGCATCAGATCGCATGCGATCTCATGCAATCGCATGCGATGGGAGCCGTGAAAGTACACAAGTACCGTTATCAGTTTTACAGAAGCCTCTGTTTGAACCCTTAAGGTCGGCTGACCTAAAATTTTTGACATGGAAATTGACTTTTTTGTTGGCAATCGCCTCGGCTAGGCATGTTTCTGAATTAGGAGCGTTATCTTACAAGTCTCAGTTTTTGTTTTTTCACTATGATAGGGCTGTGCTTAGGACAGTTCCTACATTTTTTCCTAAAGTTGTTTCTTCGTTTCATTTAAACCAAGAAATTGTTCTTCCGGTGTTCAGTCTTCCAGAAGAGACCAGAAAAAGGGACAGACTGAAAAATGTTAATGCTGATTGCGCTTTGCGCATTTATGTGGACAGAGTGAAAGATCTCCGTAGAACGGATTCTTTATTGGTGCTGTATGATGTACACAAACAGGGCTGGCCTGCTTCTAAACAGACTATTGCTAGGTGGTTGAGGTCGGTAATTGCTTTTGCCTATACTAAAGTTGGCAGACCGGTGCCTTCCAGGATCAATGCTCATACCACCAGGTCAGTTGCTGCCTCTTGGGCAGTGCGCCATGGAGCTACGGCTGAACAAGTATGCAGGGCTGCCACTTGGTCATCTGTTCACACTTTCAGCAAATTTTACAGGTTCCATGAGTTCGTGTCGGAGGACGCATCATTCGGGCGAGCAGTGATGAGAACTGCAGACCTGAGCATACCCTCCCAAAGGACCGGCTCTTGAACGTCCCAAGGTCAGCTGCGTCACCAGGATAGATGAATGAGAAAAAGATTTTTTTTTGTAAGAACTTGTTCGAATCCCTTTCTCTGATTCTATCCTGGTGACGCAGCGATCCCTCCCTTACGCTCAGTAAGTAATACCGTTTCATGTATTGTCATATTATAATGGTTATGTTAATTGATTGTGCTATAATATGTTCAGGCGTTGTACTGAGTTATTGTATCCCAGTGTGCTCTGAAAGTTGAACTGAGGAATCATGGGATGCAGTGGGGAGGAGCCTGCCTCTCTTCAAAGTTTAGCATAGGTGCCTGGCTCCTTCAGACCCTACTACATCCCAAGGTCAGCTGCGTCACCAGGATAGAATCAGAGAAAGGGATTCGAATGGTAAGTTCTTACAAAAATCCCTTTATTGTCTACCAATGTTCTAAACAGTTATATTTTTTAAAGTTTTTTTATATGAAATAGTGTGTGAGAACTTAATTCACTCACTCGTAAACAATGACAATGTCTTAGTGGTTTGAGGAAAAAATATAAGATGGCTAAGTGGTTAGATGAAGGCTAAACGCAAAAACTTAATTCTTAACAGAAGGATGTTTTATGTTCGTTTTTCTGTAGTCTGTGTTCCTTTGCAAAATGACTGTGCTCTCTGCCGCCATGGTGAGAGGGAGCATTAATAAAGTGAATAGGGATTCCACAAAGTGGAACTGCTTGTAGTTGGTGTCCGCTATGCTGCAGCAGCGATGTAGTCAGTGCAAGGGCCATTGATGTACTACTGTATGTAGGGGGTTATTCTGGTTGATTCGCAAGGCCGCAAATGCCCAGCCTTGCGAGTCCACCAAACCCCGCCTTGCGAATGGTTGGCTGCCACCACCCATTCGCAAGCGCGATTCCCACACAGGCCCTGTGAATGGATGTTACACAGCAACATCCATTCGCAGGACAGGGGGATCCGCCCACATCTATCGATGGTTGCTGAACATAGAAAGATGTGGAAGGTGCACAAATATGTAAGGTTGCTCTGAGGTCTGCTGGGCGTTCCCAAAACTAAATAAACACAAAAATGAATGAAGCTAGTCCCTACAATGGGCAGACAATAGAGACACATTACTATTGTCTGCTGACAACTTCATTGTCTAGGAGTATACCTGCTTGTTGGGTTTGATGCATGGTATCGAATGGTCGACAGTGTCTAGGTCAACAGTCAATTGGTAAACCACTATTGTTCGACAGGCAATAGGTCGACAGGTCAATGGTCGGTACATCCGCCTTTTTTCAGCAGATTATATTGTGAAAAAGGTATTTAAAGCATTACAGCGTGACGACGTTTCAAGACCACAATCGGTCTTTTCATCAGGTCCAAATAATGGTTACATTGTGAAGCACATCTTTGTTGTACTGCACAATGTGATCATTA
This sequence comes from Crinia signifera, assembly GCF_055691185.1. Classification (NCBI taxonomy): domain Eukaryota; kingdom Metazoa; phylum Chordata; class Amphibia; order Anura; family Myobatrachidae; genus Crinia; species Crinia signifera. The sequence goes on along the minus strand of NC_139217.1, from coordinate 369,526,333 downwards.
TTTGGACCTGATGAAAAGACCGATTGTGGTCTTGAAACGTCGTCACGCTGTAATGCTTTAAATACCTTTTTCACAATATAATCTGCTGAAAAAAGGCAGATGAGTATGTGGATGGGGTACACTAATACGGTGTCCATATCGACGTAGGCACCTTTAAAAATATGAATAACTCATGTCAACATTTTCCTGTGACAACCTTTTACATGTTGACATTTTGCTGGTGTCGTCCTTTTGTTCATGACGACCTAGACTGTGTTGACCTTTTTCATGTGTCTTCCAATTGCCTGTCAACCTAGACACAATTGATCTAATAATCTATACCCTGGTGTGTGCATTAAACATTAAAATGTTCATTTTAGTTTTTCAACTGACTTTGCTGTGTGTTCTAGGTGTCTGGGCTCATGGAGACTACTGCAAAATAAACCCTAAAACAGGAGGGATCATAATGCTGGGGCGCAGGTGCGTACTTTTAATTATGATAAATAAAATGTTAGCTAGCCAAGACCCCAATATACAGCTTTCAGAGCTGTAGAATTACTACACACATTTCTTAGTGCTGTTCTGTTTAGGGGTTTTTTTTTGGGGGGGGGGGGGGGCATTTTCTCCACCTGCTATTTGTTAATTGCAAATAACCTACTTTACCAGTGCAATTCATAGAGAACAGTGTGAGGCACATATTAAGTGATTTGGATACATCCATTCACATTGCCTCGGACGTCATCAATTTAAAATGATTGTTTAACACCTTTGGCTAATGTTGATGTTGTTGCAAATATGAAGTTTTGCACTTACATTTGCGTGCAGATTTACGACCTCATTCTAGTTCACATGTGGTTTTAACACAGCTCGGACAGCCGCCCACCCCCCCCTCGCTTGCTGAGTTCCCCGCACGGCTGCGAATTGGATGTTTTGCTAAATATCCATTCGCAGCCTTGGCTGCAGGGGGTGAAATCATTCAATGGTGTGAATGATTTGGAACATACAGGAAAACCTAAGACACTCTCGGGTGTCTTAGCTTTGCGTGTTCCCTGTATGGGAACAGGGCGGGCAGCTGACATCCACTGATGTCAGCTGCCCGCCCCCCAGCAGCCACATGACTGCCTATTTCCCATGGGAATGCCCAGCACTTTCATGGGAACACCCATGGGCGCGCCTCCTCGCTGCCAACCCACGCCTGCACTGGTGGGTGCAAACAAGACAGCAAAATAGTAGTTTCCCATGCCCACTCGCACCCAGCTCATGCACATGTGCAGAAATGAAGGAACCAGAATCAGGCCCTTAGTTCTTGTCAATGAAGGAATGTGCAAGCAAGGCAGAGTACTCTAAGGGCGACTGAGTATACATCAATACACTTGTGCCCTTCCCACTGCAAGAGATTTAAATAAATTTAATCGCCTCTAAAAATGGCATATCGCAAAAATGTGCAGGTCACTTCATATGATCAAGGTATTTCTAGCTAGGGACCTCAACACCCCACACCTCAATTGTGGTTGCTGGACTTTTATATAGGAAACAAAGGAATATAGAAATTACTTGGTGATCTCTTGAATCTGTGCTGTAGATTTGATAAAACACCGCCTCTTAATGTTCCTTGTATCTATCCCAAACTCCACCATTACAGGCCAGGTTTTAAGGATACCAAAGGCTTGTGTCCATATGGTTTAATCAAATTGGCTGAAGTACTCATTAAGTCACCTGTGCTCAAGCAGGGACAACCTAAAAACCTGGATTGTTATGGCTGTATGTAGGAGCCTCTGAACTAGCACAAACACTTTGTATTTTCCAATATAAAATGGCAAGCCTAAAACAGCAGTTAAATTAAATAATTGATTGTAAAACCCTAAAGAACATTAGAGGAGACATCGGAGGATCCAATTATATATTATGTATTTTCGGTCAATAAAAATGACTTGATATCACAATTACTGACCATTGGTCATTATCCCAGTATCCAATTAGAGGTCATTTTATTTTTCTGGACAAAAATGGAGTAAGTCCCCATTCCAATGTGTTATCGTGGGGTTAGGCAGCTGATTACCACCATTAGATTCCGATAAAGTGTGGTTATCAAGGGAAAAGCACAGTAGCGTCGGGGCTAAAAGGAATAGCCCCCGGCGAATTCCTGAAAACTAGTTTCAGGAAAGATTATAGTTGATAGTAGAATTTTACACAGCACCCCATTGACCATTGAGGGGGCGTGTCATTCTCCACCCTAAGGGCGTGTCTAGTTCTATATATGGAGAGATTGTGAAAATACATTGTGAATCGTGGGTGTGATCTGCAATATCTGAGAGGAATCTTTTAAAATGACTTATACACAAATGTAGATGAGCCCCAAATCAGCTAGTAAGAGCTACTGTACCTGCTAAAGAAAAGTCCCAGATTGTGTCAGGGATTGTTCCATATAAATAGCCACAAGAAATGCATGTAGCCTTCATTGTGGGATCATTGTGTTTTATCAACACTACTGGGAAATGGTGCTGATGATCAATATAAATGTATCTATCTCTCATTCCTTTATTGCCCAAAATGTAACTGTGTAATGTGAGTTAGGTGAAATGAGGGAGATTGCTAGACTAATCAGGGAGAGAGGGAGTTTGCTGTTATTTCAGGGAGTCTCCTGCAGAATGCAGGAGGGCAGGCAACTATGGTTATACCCCATATATTTGCTATAAGGTTCTGATGATGGACTTTTTTTTGTCTTAGTATGCACGTAATACATCCTGCCAAAACAACTACTGCTCAACACCATAAAGTTTGGGGATTGTGAATGTACACTTACCTGTACCTCTTACCTAATGAGAAACAACATATGTTTTGTCTTTTTATTTGGTTATGTACCTGTAAACAGTAGTAATTAGTGTGCACTTATTGTATATTTATACATTCTGCATCTGTCAATTGTACGACTCCTTTAATATTACCTTTGCATTATAGTGATGGAACACTGAACCCAAATGGGGTGCGATTTGGAAGCTCAGAAATATACAATATAGGTAAAGATGATTTGATTACAGTACAAAATATGAATATTTCCACAAGCCCTCCAACCAGTGAATAGGCTCATTTCCTACATAATGGTAAAGAGGTGATTGTAAAATAAGAAACTGTCAGAATTTTAAGTGGGAAGAAATGACTAATGTGTAGCCAAGATTTGTAATGCAGAAGTTCACTTCTGGGACTTGCTAATTAAACACATTTTCAACATTCGGCTGCTGACTGGCTATACTAACAAAGCCATTATTACGTCTACTGAATAGATACAGATTAGAATCCCACTGCTCCCCTCCAATTCCCTTTTACGCTTCTCCAACAGACATTAACTGCTGCTTATTACTGGGGCTTAGAGGATAGATCAGGTCACACAGTTATTATTGGAAAAACCTCTTTGAGCTGCAACTG